>NW_026267150.1:2387307-2389497 GCF_000697945.3 Frankliniella occidentalis
ACCCCAGCCTCTGCAGGCGCCGTGGTGCTCGGCGGGTCTGCCTACCCCAGCCTCTGCAGGCGCCGTGGTGCTCGGCGGGTTTGTCTGCTGAGGCACCGGCACTTAGCGGATGAGGGTAAACTCAAGCTGCGCACTGATGACTGTCCCTGCCTGGCTGACTGTCTTGCATAGGGTGGTCTCTTCATGACTTTCATCTTGCAATTCGTCCATAGTGCTTTGGCAGAAACCTCTCTAATTTTAGAGGACAGAGTGCGTCACGTTAGTTTCGAATAACGCCCGGCTCGAGGCCCGAGCCGCGGCTGGGGCCTGGCTGGCACCTGCCCAGCGCGGCCCGCGCACAGGCCCCGCCCGATCACAAGCGGTGCGGACATGTTTTACATTGACTAATGATTTAAAAGGCGCCATCGACCACATCGAGGTGAAAGGGTGCCCCTTCCCCCTTCCCTGCCACCCTTTTCTCCACCTAAAGCAAGGGGGAAGACGAGTCTGACTGCTGACTTCGAGTCCTGATGTTGTCTTCAGCGTTGAGCTGGATGCCGTCAGAAATGAAAGCTTTCAATAGTTTGGTGCGTGGCGCGTTGTAACCCACGTGGTTGCATCATGCCGGGCGCAGACGGAATACGCTTCGCTTGGAACGGGTCCTGGGCTACCGCCACCCACCCCCACCTGCCGGCCGCCGCTCGAGGAACAATTGTGAACATTGTGCTCCGCGAGACGTTGACTCGGCTGAGTGACAGTGACTCTCGGCTCGAGAAAGAATCTGGCAAACCTTGACCCGAAATCCTCTAATGTCGGAATGGTGCGCGGACTTTTCCTCTCACGCAGCTTATGATGTGTATTTTGCCCTGGCGCCCGGCCAGGGACGGGGCAGAGAGCCGCGGAGCGGACGGCCGCGTCCGCTCCCGAGATGATCGCCTACGCCAGCGCCCCTGCAGGGGCGTCCTCTGGGCCGCCGGGGAACCCGTAGTGATCCCGTTCCCACGGAGGGGCCGCGTCCTTAAGGATCACGTAGGCCGGCCTTCGCTTCGAAAATCCCTGCTGGAGACACTGGACACCGGGCCCGGCCAGGGGCTGGGCTCGTAACTCCACTTGGGTCCACCCCATGGCACAAACTCGTCTTGAGCACTGTCACTCCACCAACACCAGCACCACTATCATATCACTGCACTTCACTCCGCACTGACGCGTCACTCAATGCGTACCGAGGAACAGGGCAGCCAGGGCCGCCAGGAGCAGGAGCCGGTAGGAGGCCATGCTGGACGTAGGGATCGGCTCGGCTCCCTCTGTCCGGCTCGGCTCGGCTCGGTTTTGTCCGCGCTCGACTTGCACCGGGGCGGCGGGACTCCGCCGGGACCACCGCGGGACTGAGGGACCGAGGCCCGCAGCCCCTGCGGCCCTACGCTACTGTGGCCGCCGCCACGCCCCGCCACGCCGCGCCACCACCCCCACCCCACCCCACCCCTCGCAGCGGCAGCCGCGGGCGGACCCAGAGGCGCGCCTCCTGTCTGCGACCCTCCACCGTGGGTCGGACTGCCGTGGGTCTGGAGGCTGCCTACGGTCGCCCGAGGCACCTTGGGGCCCACCCCTAAGGCCCGCTCTCTGCTGCGTTTAACCGTTCGGGGCGCGTTTCCCCTGGAACTGGAAGGGCACCACATTTGCGAGGCCGGAGCCGGAGGGTCCCTCCGGGTCTCTCCTCTGATGATCGTGCGACACGGACGGGCGTGCTGGACCCGCGGCGTCGCGGTCGCCGTGGGCGCGTGGGCGGGTCGCGGCGCCAGCCAGGGTCAGCGGGGCGCGGGGCGGAGCCCAGACGTCACTGACCACGCTCGCACGTGCTGGCGCGCCGTGGGCGGGCGGCGTGGTGGCGGCCAGGTGCGAGGGGCCTCCCCGCCTGGCCGGGGGCCTCCTCGGCCTGGTCTCCCCTCGACGCGCCCTGCCCCGCCTCACCCCGCCTCGCCCCGCCCTGCCCTCAACTGGACCTGACCAACGTGGGGCGGTCACGGCGAGGCCCGCGGCCCGCGACCCAGCCTGTCACCAGGCTGGAGTTGGGTTAGGCCCTAGGGTGACATTGGCACCGCTCTCGCTGCTTTACGCTGTGCTGCCCACCGGTTATTTCAGACGCACACGAGGCCTATTTTAATCCCTCGTCTTCACCCCCACCCGCTCTGCGGCGGCGCGGGGGTGGCGGCG
>NW_026267150.1:2393657-2394705 GCF_000697945.3 Frankliniella occidentalis
CCCCCCCAACCGCGCCCCACCATCCCGTCTTGGCCCATCGCGCCCAGGTCGCACGCACACACTATTCTCCGCGCGGCCGCGGCAGCCCCCGGCGCCCCCCGTGCATTGCTCGATGAGCGGGACTTTCTTTCCGGGGGATGGGTTAGCCGCTCGGGCGGACGCGCGCGCGCGCTCTCTCCTCGGGACCCGACTTTGTTGTGGCCCCGGGGTGGCCTGTCCCCGAAGCTATTAACTGAGCGTTCTCCTGTTGCCGGGTATTTTTGGCCGCAGCTAGCCGTCCTTGCTCTGCCCGCCCGCGAACTAAATGGCCATTCAATCGGGTGGGGCGGGCGCCTCGCCTAGGCCACGTGAGGTGCACGGCGGACGAGCTCGAGGCGAAGGCGCCCTCTGTCTTTTTTTTTTCACCCCTTGTTCGCTGCGCAATCTCTGCGAAAGCGCAATCGTGTTCGGACTGCACTCCTTCGAAAAGATGAGGCGGGGAGAGGTAGGGACAGCGCCAGACGTTGCCAGCCAGAGCCTGGCCTGGCCCGGCCTGGCCTAGGCCTTGCGTTGTCGCCTGCGCCGCGCCGGCCCCGCCGGCCCCTAAAGCTGTCGCGCAAAGCCAGGAGCCTTGTCAATGCCGCCCAGCCAGCCAGCCGGGCTGAGTGAGTGCGGGGCAGATGGCGCATGGCGGCGCTGAGGGAGGAGGGAGGCAAGCCCCTCGCGGATTAGCCGGCGGCTGCTGCGCGGGCCCGCTGGACCCCCCCAACCCAACCCTCCCCGCCGGAGCGCCGCCCAAATGGCATGTCAGGCTGACAGCCGGTGAGGCTGCCCCCTCTCATCACCCCCACCTGCAGCCTGATAAGGCCAATGCCTCGGCCTGGGCGGGCGCTATGATTTGCCACTTTAGCGCGGACCTCGCACCCGGGCCGCCTGGGAGGTAGTCAGCGGCGGTGCTCGGGCGCGCGGCGGGTCTGCCTACCCCGGCCTCTGCAGGCGCCGTGGTGCTCGGCGGGTCTGCCCACCCCGGCCTCTGCAGGCGCCGTGGTGCTCGGCGGGTCTGCCTACC
>NW_026267150.1:2394755-2396619 GCF_000697945.3 Frankliniella occidentalis
CCCCGCCTCGCCCCGCCCCACGTCTAGCGGCTGACGTACACCGCCCTTCGGTCCCGGGCCGGCGGGCGCCACCGCTCGCCTCTACTCGATAGAGGACGTGACACTCGTCGCACTTTATTAAAACAATCTGCTTAAGCCTCGTCACGGCAGTGCCTAATAAAGCTCACGGGTACGTATGGTGGGACACAACTTGTTTTCATCCCGCAAAGTAAATCGAAAGGACAATATGATTCAGGACTCCCACTTAGACTTTTGAATAGGACCAGTTGCGATAAAATGGGTGTGTCCGTGCTATCTATCACGTCATTTTCTGATTAACAACGCGTCGATCGATTTGTTGCCAGCGGTTGTTTTCGGTGGCAACACCTTCGAGGGTCGAGCAGGGTAGTCTTTATCAGTGGCGTGTGCCAAGCAAACTGTATACAAATAAGCACGGAAGCGCGGCCTCCGCGCCGATTTTTATTGCGTGGATGGTCCAGAATTTCGGCCGCGCTCGGCGACTGCAGAAATGTTCCCGGAGCATAAAGTTCCAGTTATCTTCTTCTTCTTTTTGTCCTCCGCGTCGGGCGGGACCTCGCGTGCGACGCCCGCTGCTTGTCCGAAGGGAAAACTACTCAAGATCTTGTGTACCTACGGAGTTACCTCGGATTGGATTACACGGATTACCGCATGGGAGCCTATGTGTCAACCCGGATTACTCCCGAATGACTCCCAGATTACTCCCAGATCAACAAGGCCGGATTAGCGGATCGCTACTGCCGCAGCAGCCGCACTATGGCGGCCAGCTTGGCCCGAGGCTTGGCCAGCTCCAGAGCGCCGCACCGGGGCCATCCTCCCGCTCCAGCCAGGCGCCAGCCAGGCTCCAGCCACGGCCAAGTTCACGGATGGAGTGACCGGAGTGTGCGTGGAGGAGCGCAGAAACCTGTTCCCGAGAGTCGTCCCGTCCGGCGAGTACCCCGAGCAGTGCCGCGTGCGATTATTGCGAGCTACACTGCCAATAGTCGGCTCGGCCCACCACGTGCTCGGGAGGCCCGGCCGGCGCTGCCAGGGATATCAGCCGAGAGCAGGGACTTTTCAAAGAACGACGGGAGCGATGGGCTTGAAAGGGAAGTCAACTTATCCCTGCATGTCGGTACAGCCGTTTTAATGGGCGACGTTCTGGGGACCTCACAACTGTCGACCTCACTGGCTGAGCATTATTCCCCGTTCCCCCCTCCTGTGTGTCCCGCCCGGACAGGTAGGTCTGTTCGTTGTGTCTTTCTGCTGAGCATACTCACACCTATCAGGAGGCATGCCCCGCCCCGCCCTGCCCCGCCCCGCCCCGCCCGCTTGCGCTCGGCCCGCTTATACGGTGGCCGAGAGGAGCGGGCCGGCCTCACTCCGGCACAGAGCATCGCAGCGTGCAGAGGCCTGTCCGTGTCCACCTGGACCAGGAGCTCGCACGGGGATGCTGGTGGCGAAGTGAAGGTGCCAAGAGTACTTTGCGGGGGTGTGTGCGTGTAGGCTCCGGTGAGAAAGTGAAATAGTGATCTTTCGCGAAGGAGGTTCAAATCTCACCACATAGCATCCCGAAAAAGGGAAGTACCCGCGGTAACCATGGTCAAGAAAGTGTTTCGGATGTTTAGCGCCTCGTTCAGCATCAACGACAGCGGTGAGTGCCTCATTGGTTGAAAGCCTAAAGTTACTTTTGGGTGATGCACATTTAAGGGCCCATTTATTTAGTACAACTGATTTGTGAGATAACTCAATGCACCGTTCATTCAAGGACAACGAGGTAAAAGTAGTCTCGGAGCACGTATAGTGGCGAGCTCCGCGCGGTACTGGTGTAGCTGATTGGTCGAAATTCCTGCCCCCCCCTTCCCCC
>NW_026267150.1:2401599-2404423 GCF_000697945.3 Frankliniella occidentalis
TGTTTTTCTTTCTTGAAAAGTTGTTGATTTTCCCGGAAAATTTTCGGACCTTAAAACCCCTAGTCGAGGAAGGGCCGACGACGGCCGCATGAAGGCGCCGAGTGGCCGGGTTCAGTCCGTCCTCCTCCTTCTCAGATGCAGTACCGCGTGTGCGGGCGTGCTGCGCTGCGCTGTGCTGCGCTGGGCGTCGGCGCCGTGGGCGTAGGCAGCCCGGCCGCACGCATGCGCGCGGTACAGTATAGTGCTCGGCGCACCTTCCACCCTCTTCCTCTTGTGCTCAACGGCACCCTAACCCTCGGCGTGTCTCGTGTCCGGCAGCGTGAGCGCCCCCGCCGCCCTGGCCTACGCCTACCTCGGGGAGTTCAACTCGCCCAAGAACAGGAACCGCGCCATCATCCTCGTGGGCTTCCTCACGGCCTGGTCGGCGATCCTCCTGCCAGCGCTCGCGTGGGCCGTGCTCCCGATGGAGTGGTCGCTGCCGCTGTACGGCGACGGCCTCTACTACAAGCCGTGGCGCTTCTTCATCCTGGTGGGCGCCCTCCCCGCCCTGCTGTCGGGCCTGTGCCTCCTGTGGTTCCCCGAGTCGCCCAAATTCCTGCTGGCCGTGGGGCGCCGCGACGAGGCGCTCCAGGTGCTGTCGCGCGTGTACACCCTCAACACCGGCAAGCACGACTTCCCGGTAGGTCGCCATGCCACTCGCCACGCCGTCTGTGCGCGGGCGCCCCCGTGCCGTGTCTTCTACACGTTCCAATGCTCCGCAGGTACGCCAGCTGACGGAGGACACGAGCTCCATCATGGCCAGCACGACGGACAGGTCCTTCTTGTCGCTCATGAAGATTGTCGCGGCCCAAACTGCGCCCCTCTTCAGTAAGACCTTCATCCTGCACACCTTCCTCGTGTGCTTCATCCAGTTCGGTAACATCGCCAGGTGAGCCCTCCCCGTCCTCAGTCATGTACGGTACTAGCACTCGCCACTCCTCTGGCCACAGTACCTAACGTGTCTTCATTGCAGCGCGAGCGGTCTGCTGATGTGGCTGCCGGTGCTGTTCAACTACCAGGCGCAGTACGGCGAGATGCACCCCGGCGCTGCGACCATATGCGAGGCCGTGTCGGGGGTGCTGCAGGCCGCCAGCAACACCACAACCGAGGCCACGCTGGGCGCAGAGGTGCTGGCCTCCATCGGCGCCGATGGCACGCCCAGCCCCAGCACGTGCACTGGCGGCACCATCCTGACGCAGGTCTACATCAACGCCCTCATCATTGGCGGGGCTGACGCCATAGCGCCCCTTTTCGGCAGCCTGGTTGTCAACAAGGTCGGAAAGCGGAACCTGCTAAGTGAGTGCCCGGCCATATTCGCTTCACTCGTCGATACGAGAGAGCGCCGAACAACGGACTAAATCACAATCGTCTTTCAGTTGTCTGCATGTGGGTGACTGGGGTGTCAGCCGTCGCCATGAATTTTGTTGGGTCGTACGAGGCGATTTTGACCCTGGCCTGCGTCGTCATAGCCCTGACTGGCATGTGTATTGCTCACATCTCCAGCATCGTTGTAGACCTTTTCCCAACAAATGTGAGGTATGTATATGAATATAATAGGGTATTCTGCTGCAAGCCAACCGGAACCTAAAGAAGAAAAGCATGACTGCTCTGTCTGTTTCCCTCTGCGCGCTCATTGGCTGACCGCCACAGCCACGCCATTTTTGGCCAATCAGCGTGCAGGAGGAAACAGATCGGGTAGTCATGCTTTTCTTCTTTAGGTTCCGATCGTATTGTACCGGAATACCCTATTACTATCGATTACACGTGCGTGAATTTTGAGATACTAAAAAAGTTGTTCCCTCTCGTTTAGAGCGATGGCTGTCAGTCTGTCCCTTATGTCTGGTCGTTTGGGGTCCATGGTTGGAAATTTCATTTTTGGTTCTCTTCTTGACACGTATTGTGATGCCGCATTCTACTTTTTCGGAGGAGTTCTCTTGGGTAAGATTTGGCCATTTTGAACGCAAAGTACTGTACATATTATCAACAGGCTTGACAAATATGCAAACATTCTTTTACAGTGTGCGGCGTTTTCGCATGTTTCTTGCCAAAACAAGGCAGATACGCAAATTAAAAGGCCCGCAGAATCCATAAAAAGAATACGGTGACTACTGAGGTAACTTCGAAAACCTCCACAGGTACTTGATAATAATAACGTGTGATCTCAGAGACTGATGGACCACTTCCAAAGCACTATGTCAGTATTGTATGTTTTGATACTATGAACCCAGATTTTAGATTTAAGAGATATTTAAGGGCACTTATGTACAAAATAAAAACCAAGAAAATATATTTCCAATTCATGGTCTTTCTTAATTTGAAAAACTAAGAATTATGTTGACATATTTCTAGGACCATAAAACAATACAGAACTCGGGTCCACTAGAAAAACTAGAGAGACGGAAGACGAACAACCGAACAGCCAAAGGGCCTTCATTTGAACCAAAATTTTCGGCCCTAAGATCAACTCCCGGGCGGGGCAATTCTTTTTTTTTTTTTTTTTGTCGCCTTTTCCTCTTAAGGCAGGACCGAGCTCAGACCATACACCCGGAGGAGCAAGCTGGTAGCCGAGCGTGGTAAAGCGTGATCGTTCGTAAATCGTGGGGATGGTCGGTAGTTCGAATCCCGTTCGCGATCATTTTTCCTGCTCTGCTGGCCAAGTGTCTTCGGGCGTCAGTCACAGCTAAGATCTAGATGCCGCCGAAAATTGCACTCACTATCGTTCCGTCGTGGCCAAGTCGGTAGCGTCCGGGCCCGGTATGAACCTGGTCGCTGGTTCGAATCTCGG
>NW_026267150.1:2404473-2415319 GCF_000697945.3 Frankliniella occidentalis
TATATTTTATCATTTGAAGTGTACTTTTTTAGACCAGTAGAACAGGTCAATAAAGTAAATAATTGAACAGAGGAGGCAAACATGATGCCTTATAAAACTTTCCTTTTATATTAGTAAAATCAATTTTGTTTATAGTGTGCCATAGTGCTGTTAACGTTGTGCAGTCCCATCTATTAGTGTGCCCCTCCTCCTTCAACTCTACAGAAAGCTTTAAAAGTAGTTCTTTAAAATACCTTATGCCTGTCAAATTTTTAAATAATACTCTTGAATCCTATCAACATGTTTTTGTTATCTTATTGATCAATTCCATCCCTGTTTTTATGATCAATTATTAAGGTTTGAGTTTATCAAAAAAATTCACAGCACATGGCTTGATGCGTATGATTTTACAAATATTGTAATTTGACTATTTAAAGTACTTTGCAATAAGTCAGTGTAAAATCCAGTATGCTGTACATTAAGACTGCTGCACTCAGTGCAAATTTGAGAAGACTAACAGGCGATGATGTATTTCTAGTTTTAAGATCTTTATGTTGAGTCTATCTAGTATAACACTTGTAAATTCTGATCTAGTTAAAGATTTCCTAGCTTAATCAAGTACTGCATTTAAAGCTCCTAGAATTGTTGCCATGTTTAATTCACTGCTTACTGAAAGAGTTTTTCTTCAAATCTTTGTCATCTTGTTTCAGTTCTATTATCTTTAACACAAGAGAGAACTCAACTTATGGTTTTGCAAATAAATTTGTTTTAGAATGAATTTTGTTAGCTGATTTTCATCCAGGGTTGTGACTAAGTAACCATGTTCTAAGTCATATATGGATTTGATATTTTTTTTGGAACTCATTAGTTCTTATGGGCGATGGCGCAAAGGAGCAAGAAGACATCTTTGTGAGAGGCAAGGGTGTCAGTGGGTCGCTTTTCCAGCGGACCAATAGGTGGGAAGAGGTGTGGGGACAATTTTCCGGACGCTTACCAAATGAAAACAAAAATGTACATAGTTTCAATCTGTTTATTTAGAAATATAATGACTTGCACAACATGGTTCTTAAGCATGTTGTGGTAGACTCCTCAGACACTACTCAAATTGAGTGCTGCAACAATGAAAGTACCATGTCACTCAAAGTTCTCTCTTCTAGTCAGAACTCAAAGTAGGTAAAAGTAATGACTTCATCAAATTTCAACAGTGCTTTTGAACAGTTAGTACATCCAATTATTTTTTACGATTTGAAAATACAACTTTTGTTTTACAAGAACCTGCAAGTAAAAGTAATCGTTGTCAAACAATCATAGTAAGAAACTCCACAAAACACCCAGCTGACGTGTGAAACCCAGTTCCGCCTGGGTGAGTAGAGTTTCTGGCAGGCAGAAACAAGTTGATTAGCACGGTAAATTCGAGTTCAGTATTGGTATTTCCGTTGTTAAAGGCGTGAAATCGCCATAAATGTGTTTCACTATAAACTATAGAAAACAACACATTGAATCAATATATTTATGACCAGATGAGATACAATTTTATGAAACAGTAACTAGCGTGAACTTGAATTCTCTAGATTTTCGTTATCAAAAGGCAGTACATGGTAATGTCAAAATTAACATTGAACCAATAACAAACAATTACTATGGAATAATTTCACTAAAGCAATAGACGGTAGCAGATTGATCACATTCAATTCATAAAAACCTTTAGAGGGACTGCATAAGAATAATAATAAAGAACAATGAAAAACGTCATATAATATTAAAAAGAGCTAACTGACATACTTGAGGGAGTAAAAAGATAAATCACCCTGAAAAGTAACCTAGTTGAAACAAAATACATTCAAATACCATATCAATGTACTAAATAGGACACAGAAAGGGGTTTAAAAATGCATAGAAAATAATTTTTTGATCTCCCGTCTGTTGATTTACCACATTCTCACATTCCTGTCACTTTCGACTGCTAGTGCTAGTTAATAGAGCTGCAGTCTTTAAAAAAAAACTCATAACAAAACCTGAAAAATCAAAACACCTATATGCACTTAAATAGTGCAGCCATAAAACAAAAAAACAACCCTTTTGCATTTGGTATGCGGTATGCACAGTAAAAATCACAAAATATAGCAAATACAAGTATTGCTAAATGTCAGAAACACAAACCTACATGAAAATAAAAACAATGAAGCTCACCCCAAGAAGTTTGCTTCAACAAGTCAAAATTCTAATAGATAGATAACAAATTCCATAACAACTTGAGATAAAGATACAGTTCAATTATTAAAAAATAAGAAAACTAATTTTCTAATACAGTGTGCTCTACCATGCCTTGAAGGCAACAGAATATAGTCTCCTACTCATGCCATGAATGGCAGTCAGTCACGAAATTAAAATATGGAGTAACATAAATGTGAAATTAATCCTCTCACAAATCAATGTACCAACCGTGAGCTAAAACAAAGTGTTCTCTTAGATAACACTCAATTTCCATTTGATGGCACTCTAACAATGGCACATAAAACTGTTTCTACTTAAGTGAAATATGTCTTCTCAGCATTATTTTTAACTTACAAGGTTTTCAAGCACCTACATTAGAAATGGCAAAATGAAATCAGTGCTGGTTCATAGTGCATAAAAATGACACTGATCAGCCAAACAGAACAGGGAGGATCAGCTATGCATGGTACGGGAACATCGTACAGATTAAAAAAAAAAAAAAAAAGGGTTTTGCTTCTAGTTTTGAACGCCAAAAGTTTCCACATTACATTTACAAAGCTAAGAGGAGGAACTTCACGTCTGATCTTCTACACTAGTTTGTTGGTTAGCCTGCTCAGAATTCAGTTCCTTCTCATCTTTCACTTTGGCTTCTGCTTCAACCTGTCCATCTTCAACCATTTTCAAAAACTCCTCCTCTAGGTTTTGCTGGTTGGAGTCTTCTTCAAGGACCTCCTCTTTCACCACCACACATGCATCTGCAATGTATAAAGACTCCATGGGATGGTTAGGTCCTTTTGAGTTTTTGACCTGCTGGACAGAAACTTCACTGTTCTTTGAAGGGTTAAGGGCCTGAAACCGTGACTGATGACGCATTGCTTTCCTTATTCTGGCTTCCTTAGGGCTGTAGAAATAACCAGGATACTTTCGTTTATGTTCTTCATCAGCCCTGCGTGCAGCACAAAAATATACTTCTTTTTTCTCAGCATTTAAAGCTTTCCATTTTATTCCAAGTCGAACAGAAATCTGCTTGTTTGATTCGGCTGAAAAGGTAATTTACTGTAGATATCATCACAAATTTACCAACCTTCCTTTTAACCTTGCAATTAAAAACTCACTTTTATTTTCAAGAGCCAACTTCTTCCTCCATTCATTAGCAAATATCATAAATGCATTGGGTGGCCGTGGAATCCTATCCCCTTTTAGTCGCTCTTTGGGGAGCTCCACTTCAAGAGGATCTGGTGGTCCACAACCCATATCCGCGGCAACAAGTTCTGACTCTGTTCTCACTACACAAGAACAAAATATTTAGACATAAAAGTAAATTTAGAAGATATATCATTTTTCAGTTCGGAAACTCTTACCCTTAATTTTACTTTTAGATTTAACACGGACCCCTTGCTTGTTCACCGACATGTGAGACTTTTCACAGTTACCTGGGCTATTCGAATCATCTTTCTTACCTTCAGAATCCTCAGATGGCTGTTCCAACAGAAATTTATGACTATATAAAGATTCACCCATTGGTACACTACTGTATTTGTAACAATTCACTTATTCTTACCAGGTCAATAACTAATCTAGTAGGGTCATCCCACGATGTATCAGTATCATCGATGTCTCTGATGAAGAGGGGTTCAACTTTAATCTGCAAAAGTATTTCTGATGTGATTATTTGTTATTGAATATTGATATTATGAAAACTATAGAAACCCAGAACTCACAGTTGTAGCTAGATCATCATCATTATCATTATCATCATCATGCTCTTCATCATCATTGCGTAAATCATTAACAGTGACTTGAGCAAAAGGAGGAATTTCATCTTCGTCTTGGCTTAACTGATGTGGAGAAGATGCAGAGGAACTTGATGATTTTAATGGTTTACAATTAACTTTTGATGGTGTCTTGGGTGGGTAAACTTTTGCTGGAGGCTTTGACAAACTTGCTTTGCCTGTAGATACTGATAAAGGTTCTTCTGAAGAGCTGATAGTACGTGATTGAAATTCTGATGGAATGGGTGATATCCCCCTTGAAGAAAGCGCTTCAGAGG
Organism: Frankliniella occidentalis; assembly: GCF_000697945.3. Classification (NCBI taxonomy): domain Eukaryota; kingdom Metazoa; phylum Arthropoda; class Insecta; order Thysanoptera; family Thripidae; genus Frankliniella; species Frankliniella occidentalis. Next base: position 2,408,717 of record NW_026267150.1, read on the forward strand.
AGCATTGTGATGCAGTGGTCACAGGTGAGGTTGCTCTTGATAGAGATTCATTGGATGAAGAGGCTTTGGGATGTAAATTGGTTTTAGATGGAGTGGTTTTGGGAGATGAAGCTTTAGGTGCAGAGACTTTTTGTGAAGAGACCTTAGAGGATGAACCTCTGCTGGTTTGAGGTTTAGATGCAATCGGTCTTGATTGAAAAACATTAGTTTGAGATAAACCATCCTCTGAACGCTGCACTTTGGCTGATCCGTCTTGTAGTGACCCAGTCTTACTAATCTAGATAGAAAAAAAAGTAAAATCATTTTAAAATGACACAAAAATCTAATACCATAAGCATTAAAGTATCAGATATTGTGCATTACCTCAGACGCTCTCTTCCGTTTTCTACCTGGTTTAGAGGAGTCTGACAAAGCGCTAGACACTTCAAGTGAGTCTACTCCAGGGACATCACAGTGGAGATCAGAACCAAAATTTTCATTCATAGCTACGGATGGGAAACAATCATCTGGTGAAATACTACTTTGATTATTTTCAAACTTGTCTTCACTACGGACATTGCTGAGCCCTTTGACTTGCAAGGCTTCTGCTACAGCCAGTATACCATTGAGTTCAGATTCTAAAACCTTTAATGATAAAAAAAATGAGATGAGTACATGAGTAAAGTTTTCAAAGAGAAATAAGTTTGTTTACACCATACTCACTTTTGTTTCTCCTTTATACATAAATTCAACAACCATTTTCAGGTCATGGAACTTAATTCCATTCAGAATTATAACAGGGTGTTGAGCATCGTGCAAGTTAAATAGATCCTAAAACCAAAATATTTGTTAAGAATGTCACAAAACCCTTTGTTGCAATCATATATACACACGTCTACCTGGAAATAGGAGCTGCAAGCTGAGAGGACCATTTTGTGAGCTTTGATGAACTGGCCTTGGCATGATAGTGTTACATCCACCAAACTTTCACTTGAGAGTTGTTCTAAAAAGACCTACAACATAAAATCACAGTTCATCAGAAATAGTTTCTTTCTAGTGCTCTTTTGAATACAAAAGTAACTCATAAAGTGAAAAACATATGACGTACCTGGACGATGTTAAAACTGTGGTTGTTCCATCGTAGATTAAACTGTGCATTATCCATTGTGCTGAGTTGATTGTCCTATGAAAGAGAACATAAATTATTACAGAAAGTTATATCAATTCTTGAAACTGGAACATAAACTTAAATATAATTGTAATGAAAGCAGACTTTTAACAATATCAGTTTGAACAGATTGTCCGACCAGATCGGCTACCCTTCTTAGAGTAATAATTCATCCCTAAACAATGACAGCTATATATTTATTAAGAAATAGAGAGTAGCCTAAAGAGTATAAAGCAAAACAAATATTTCATAATAAAAGCATTAGGGGGTAGTAAATAATGAGTGCAGATAGATTTCTTTTAAGAGTTGTTTTGACCACAAAGATGCAAATTATGGACATGAAATTCAGAGTAAACTTTAGTTATAGGACTGGGAACATGTTAATGCCAACGACGACAAAAATTGGTTAAATGACGCATAACGGTTAGCCTATAACAATGGAATTCAGGCTACCCTTCCTGCAGACGGGCAGGTATCGTGCGTACTCATACCGGTAAATCATACAGTTAGAATATAGAAATAACAATTCACATAGTCAGTAAAAGATTTACCTCACATCGGTAGATCAGTCGCTTTACATGACAAAAAAATGTCACACAGAAATTGTGCTTATTTTCGTTTCGTGTAAGCTCCAAGCAAGAACAATAGAGTGGGGAGGACTGCCGGATCTCGATCCAACATGGCACCCAAGCGCAGCACCCCCTCAGCCCGCGGGTTGCCTAGATCGCAGGGTAGAGGGGTCACTTTGCCGGCGCGCAGTGCATTCTTATGGGAAAACGGCCTACTTTGAGGATCGCTCCTGAGTTATTTTGGTGGTGCAGGAGGGTCGAAGTGTTTCTAAATGGTCTTAAATACACAGAAGACCTACTCTGAGTCGAAAAATAATGTCAGAGTGGACTCGTTAATATAAATATATCGAAAAATACAAAAGTTGGCCGGAGTGTTGGAATTTGCTGATTTTGCGGCGATGGTGTAGAGGCAAATGGAAAGCTATCGGCTTGATCAAGGGTTTATCTGAAAGTACGTTTCAATGCCTTTAAATTGACCCCATTGCCGTATTTTTCGGATAGCTCATTTTTGAACAGCAACCGATTTAAAAAGGGCCGAAATGTCCGAAATCAACCTTTTCTTATATCGACTCGTACAAAGGTATTACTCAACACAAATATATAAAATTGGTATCAAAAGAACGGCAATCAATCCTACTTTCAGGGCCTCATTCGTAAAATACCATACCTTGTCATACATTTCTTCACCAGCGTCGAAAATAAGTCCTCTGCAAAACCGCGCCGGCGCGGCTACGCAGGGTTACGCGCCAAAACTAGTGTAGCGCATGACTGAAAACTATGATCGGTGACGAAAAGTATGATAAGGTACGGTATTTTACGAATGAGGCCCTGAAAGTAGGATTGATTGCCGTTCTTTTGATACCAATTTTATATATTTGTGTTGAGTAATACCTTTGTACGAGTCGATATAAGAAAAGGTTGATTTCGGACATTTCGGCCCTTTTTAAATCGGTTGCTGTTCAAAAATGAGCTATCCGAAAAATACGGCAATGGGGTCAATTTAAAGGCATTGAAACGTACTTTCAGATAAACCCTTGATCAAGCCGATAGCTTTCCATTTGCCTCTACACCATCGCCGCAAAATCAGCAAATTCCAACACTCCGGCCAACTTTTGTATTTTTCGATATATTTATATTAACGAGTCCACTCTGACATTATTTTTCGACTCAGAGTAGGTCTTCTGTGTATTTAAGACCATTTAGAAACACTTCGACCCTCCTGCACCTCCAAAATAACTCAGGAGCGATCCTCAAAGTAGGCCGTTTTCCCATAAGAATGCACTGCGCGCCGGCAAAGTGACCCCTCTACCCTGCGATCTAGGCAACCCGCGGGCTGAGGGGGTGCTGCGCTTGGGTGCCATCGGCGGGCCGCCGGGAGGTGGGATTCGGCAGTCCTCCCCACTCTATTGTTCTTGCTCCAAGGTAACAATCGAAGTTCGCTACGTCTCCTGGCTACTGCTGGCAAAACAACAAACAAGGAGACTTGGAAAAAAACTGTCTCGACTCCTTTGACAATGCTGCTATTGCTTCGTATATCAATATATTTAAACACGAAAATCAAAAACTACGAACTATTAAAACGTTTACTGTTCCTTGTCATTCACAACTTAACTGTTATGCAAAACGATTGTTGCAACTGCAGTGTTTACGTTGGGTAGTTGGCACTTCTTTGGTTGACACAAACAAAACAACATACTTCTCGAATGAACAGCCTTAAACTTCGACTTCTAAGGCAGAAAATGCCGTCTCTTTGCAACGACACTTTACAAAGAGATAACTTGATACCTCACACAAGATTATCTTTCTCATACAAAGTACCGTTTATTCCGTGAGGGCGCGTGCATTTTCTTTTTCACATTGGCCAAGCTGTAAATAGTTCCCTGAAGGCGCCGAACTTGAACATTGTCGCTTCGTCGCCGAAAGAGGAAGTCAGTCAACACTTGCATCTCGTACAGTGCGCCAATCTTTGGCAAGGGTGCAGGTCTCGGTAAAACATGTGGGCCTTTTTGACGCCAGGCCAGCCCCTCCATCCGTACGGGAGTACGCTCGCCCTGGAGATCGGAAAGGGGCGTCAAGTTAGGTCGATGAATGCGTCCAATCCTCATTTCGGACGAGGAACGGGGCCGAAAAGCTCATCGCGTAATTATCTCACATTGTTTGAACAGACTGATTGCAGCACGTGTCGCAGGCCTCGGCGCGGTGGAAGCCGGGGTTTGGTTTCCGCAGGTTCCTTTGAGGCGGTGCAGCTCGCGCTCCGACCATCTCCGAATACAGAAGGCTGGGCAGCGCGTCCGGGTGCATCGGGAGCCCACCTACAGCGAACGGGGAACGTTATCGGGATGGGTCGGGGTCGGGGAGGGGGTGCAAGGGTCCGAATGTGGAACGGGGAACAGGGCCATACCATGGCGCGAGCAGCTCGGGGTCGGGTCACCGAGCGGGAGCATCGCCTCCCAGGGCGCCCCCGCCCCCGCCCGGGACTCCAGCCCACTAAGCGTCAGATAATCGTCCGGGCAATGCTCTGGTGTCGGCTCCAGCCAGTACTGATGGATTGGGGGTGTGAAACCTTCGAGAGAAACGCAGTGTGGACTCTTTTAGTCGGGAGAAACTCTACGAAGAATTAGCACCCGACAACTTTGAAAGAAAAAGATTATGCCCTCATGACGCAACTGAAGCCTTACCGAAAATAACTTGTCCGGGTATGTAAAAGCCTGGGTCGTCCACCTCCAGTCGGTGCGCGAGCGGCGGCCCTGGCTGGGACTGCTTGACGGGGAAGATCGGGGCGTACAGGGCGGGGTCCCCACCAGGCCGCTCGGACCGCTTGTCGTGGCACCACCACCAGAACGGGGGGCGAGCCTGCCAGCTAAGAGGAAGGGAGAGAGCAGTGAGCGGTGACCCATAGAGACTCTACTCCTGAGACTCCCGAGAAATCCACATACACTCACGTTTCAACGGGAGTTTCAAGGGGGATCGCGACAGCCCGGGTCGGCGACGGCCTCGGCGGGCGCCTAGGCCTGCAGCACGCGCACCGGCAGCCCTGCGACGGATCCGGACGGTTGGGCCCCAGCGGTCCCCCTCGGACCCACGTCTCCTTGCGGCAGCTGCAGAACTCGTGGCTGCGAGCCTCGTCGCCACCGTCGACGTCACCAGGAAGGACGTTGTCTGGTACCTCGGGGGGCGAGTCGCCGGCTGAAACCAAGAGTCCCTTATTAGTCCCTTCAGTCTGAGGCTGAGGCCGAGGTACGGGCACACGAAGGAGACGACTCGCACCCCGCTGCTGCTGCTGCCCGGGCAGGTACTGGCCCTCGCTGTCCACGCCCAGGCGCTGCAGGAGGTTGGGGATGGCCTCGGGGACCCGCACGACGCGGTGGGGCCGCGGCTCGTAGTCGTCCGGGTCGCCGCCGGGGCGCGCCGGGCAGTTGCGCCCGCCGTACCACCAGAAGGGCGGGCGGATGCTGCACAGGGCCCGGCCCCGCGTCACCGCCCTGGACCTGGGACACGCCGCACGGCGTAGAGGCGCTGATGTCAAAGTCAAGGCCTTCAAGGACTCCGCACCTCCCGCTCTCGTCTCGCCCCTCACCCGTCCTCGGCCTCTCTTTGGGGACGCTTCTGGGATTGACACTCCGGCCCGGCGGCCGCGGGGTCCTCAGCGTCCTCCGGCGTGTCCGGCATTGCTGCTGAGGGGGAGGGTGGCTTTACCCGCCGATTGCCTCTCGCGTGCCCTCCTCCCCGCGCCCCCCGGGGGACCACGACCGCGCCGCCGCCGCGGCCGCCCGGTGCTGTGGTCTGCTGCTGGACATGCAGCTGTGGTCAGCCGTCTCTGGCAGCTGCTGGCGTCTGCGGGTGCCCCACCGGCCCCACCCCTGTTGCCGGGGCAATTCACTGTATTGTTTTCGATCCGGCACACGCCATTGATGCCGGTGCCGCCGGTGCGCTGCTGTTGAAATTTAGTAGGGCAAAAGTGACGCCCTCGTCTCTCGTCTCTATACAGGGTGGTCCACAGACCCCTTCCTTTATTTTGATTATACTGTACCGCATGCAGGCTTGCGGACGGGCTTGCCTACCGTCGCTCCCCACGGCGCCTTATGGCCCCGTGCGAGTATGCAACCCGGCCGCACACCTGCATCCGGTACAGTATAAGCAAAATAAAGGAAGGGGTCTATGGACCACCCTGTAGGTCTCTAGCTAGCTCGCAGCGGTGGGTGCGCCGAGGTAAAAATAGCACTAATCTATCAGGCAATTGCTGCCGCCGCATGCTCCCGGACGCATAGCGCCGCGTAGCGCAAGGACTTGTGCCGCGCGCGACAACATGTTTGCTCCGAGCGTCAGGTCACGCTTATCTCCCAGGTGGTCGCCCTCCGCTTCTGGTCCCTTCTTGCCCTTCTGTCTCAGTGTGTGTACGATAGGACTGGCTGATTGATTATCACCTTTAAGCTTAGGGGGTGGACGTCCTGATTAGTATGAGGCTCTGTCCTGACGGTGCACGCTTTTGACCCATATTTGACAATGGCCGAGTTATCATGAAAGACCGCTGATTTCCTCATCTTTTTGTTATAAATCTTTATCCTTCCTCCCGCTTCCTTCTCAGCCTCAGCACTCCTTTGGCAAATTAGAAAAAGCGCTGACACGATTGCAGCTGCAGCCCGCGTGCCACGTGGAGCCCCTCTGCGGTCTGCTATCGGGAGTCGATACCCGCACCCCATCATAAATAACACCACTCGTCAACTGCTTTTTGGGTCAGGCTAGTTTCGAGCCGCCCCCTCCCTCCCCTTTCCAGCCTTGCCCCTCGCAGGTGACGTACGGTTCGCGACCTTGCCACCCCGCCACACCCCATCCCCGCCACCGTCACCCTCGCCTCGAGGCGCCGCAGCCGCGCCCACAGCCCCCCCC
>NW_026267150.1:2415369-2419640 GCF_000697945.3 Frankliniella occidentalis
AGCGCGCTCGCCACTCAGCTGTCGCCTGCTCTTGTGGACGGAAACGTCAGAACTCGGTCCTTCTTTACGGGTGTTGATCTGCCGTATTGCACGCAATTAGAGCTCGGGTCAAGTCCACCTCCTCGACGCGCTGCAGCCCGGGTCGAAATCTTGACCAAAAAGCAAATAAATGCACGCTCCGCTATCCTAACCTAACCTCCTCGCGCCCGGGCGGCTCATTTACTGGCTATTTTCCTTGTTTCTGGCCTGGAGTCGACCCGGGCTGCAGCGCGTCGAAGAGGTGGACTTGACCCGACCTGAACGCGTGCAATCCGGGAGACCAAGACTCGTAAAGCAGGACCGAGTTCTGAACTCTCTGCTGACAAGCGGAGCCGCCAGCCGAGTGGCGAGCGCACTGGGGAGTGGTGCACAAGACATCCACGGCCCAGGGGTCGAGTCCTGGTCGGGGCAAACATTTTGTTGCTTTTTTTGGCAGGGGTGGGGGGGGCGGGGGGCTGCCGAGTAGGCGGGGAAGTCCACCTCCCCATGTCGGCTGGTCTTTTGTCCTAATTCTTGCTCCCCGCGCCGCAAACTACTAAAGAGGAAAAAACGAGCCTCGGCCAGTATTCGAACCGACAACCTTCGGCGTCCCGGGCGCGCGCTTTACTATCTGAGCCAATGATGCGGCTTTTGCATACGTGAAGCTTATCTCCAATGTGCCTCACACCCCGAAACATATGGCTGGCAGAGGGGCAAAAGGGTTCCGTCGACCAGATTCGAACCAGCGACTGTTTGCGTACCGGCCCATCACATCAGGTGTCGCACGGCTGTAAAGCCATGGCCAGCGGAGCGCGAAAAATATCACCCGCCGGCCGAGATTCGAACCAGCGACCAGGTTCATACCGGGCCCGGACGCTACCGACTTGGCCACGACGGAACGATAGTGAGTGCAATTTTCGGCGGCATCCAGATCTTAGCTGTGACTGACGCCCGAAGACACTTGGCCAGCAGAGCAGGAAAAATGATCGCGAACGGGATTCGAACTACCGACCATCCCCACGAATTACGAACGATCACGCTTTACCACGCTCGGCTACCGGCTTGCTCCTCCGGGGTCATGGTCTGAGCTCGGTCCTGCCTTATGAGGAAAAAGCGACAACAAAAAAAAAAGAATTGCCCCGCCCGTGAGTTGATCTTAGGGCCGACAATTTTGGTTCAAATGAAGCTGCATGCAGTCATGTTGACTGTAGCTACAACTGTTTAGCTACAAAAGGGGCTTGTGGCTGGTGGCGTCGGACATCGTATGTTGTCCTATTTGTGACCACATTTTTGTGTCCATGAACAGGGACGTGTCTACTACCACTTGTCGCCGCGACACGAGTCGTCGCTTGGACCCCTGCGAGGTAGGCCACGACTTCTCTCTAAGGCGTCTGTCATGACGGGGACTTTGGGTTTAGGTTCCTTTTGACCCTAGGCTCATAAATCCTTCCTAAAGCTTAGAAGTGACGCCGTGTTTATCTACGCGTGGGTCGATGATTGTCGCTGAAAACGCCTGGAGAGTAGGCAATGCTTTCCTGAGCCCCCCCCCCGCGGCCCCCCGTCCCTCCGAGCGCTTGGACAAGGCGAGAGCTTCGGAGAGGCATTGATATCTTTCGTTTTCGCTTTAGTTCTTAGCGCTGTTTACTTTTGGTTGATATTCTAGCATTGGCGGAAGTAATTCGTCTATGGACGGTTCAGTTTAAGCTGACTCGAGCACTGTCGGCTGTCGAGGGACGTGACGTAACCGTAAGCCCGGTGCAACGTGTCTCTGCGGGCGTGGAGTATGGACGATACCTCTAGTTTGGATGTGTGTCTCTGTGCTCATGGAGTATAGATGGTCGTGGTGGACGGAGTAGCAGCACAGGGACTGGTGAGTGAAGTGGAAAGAATTTTCGCCCGCATGTAAGGTGGGCCGCTTAGGTGAAGGCAGCACCCAGCACTACGCCACCATGTCAGCGACACCTACTGACATGTTTCTAGACAAAAAACAAAACATGACATCTATGGTTTTGGGATGTAAAGAAAACTCGTAACTTTTATTTTTCAAATTTTTATTGTAAGATTTCATTTCTTTCTTTAAAAAATTTAAGGATACTTGGCATAATTTATTTGCTAAAGAGTAATGTCCCTTTTGTGTGACACTTGCTATGCTGACAATTCAGTATGATTTCGGTTATCACAACCATGCTACCGATCCGAACCTCCCCTTCCTTTCATGGCCATCCAAGTGACCATCTCTGTGGTCATGGACAGTAGAATTTCAGGCAAATTTGATCTTTGTCGCCAGGGACCAAGCTGCTGGAAGCTTTTAAACAAATCGTTTTATTAAGTCACAAGTTGATAAGTCTTCTTATTATTTGACGACACACAATAGAGCTCATGACACACAATAGAGGCATTATGCAGTCGTGTGAAGCAGTGAAAGGTAAAGTCACATGCGTATATGCCTTTAATTTGATGCAAACATTTTTAGCCTTTAATTTTTTTTTCATTGTGTACTACTGATTTATCTAATTATCCACAAAGAATTTTAAATAATTTTAGAATCATTATCTATATTTTTTCTGTTGTTCTAGAGCATTTTGAGAAGTAGATGACATGAAGATGGGTACTTTCATACTTTCTTTGGTTTGTAAAATAGGACTTTTTAAATAAGCGTAACTTGAAATGAGATACTATAACAGTTCATTACAGAATAAAAAATATATTTTAAAGTAAATTAATCCACATGTATACCCAAGTTACATTTTATTTCGGGGAAAAATAGAAGAAAATTTAAGCCACGCAAAGCCTTAGGCGCGGTTTTTAAGGCGTGGGGGTGCCTGAAAGACTATTTGCAGTACAAAAGCCTGTATGTAGGCAACCCACGGTACACTGGTACACCCTTCCCGTCACCAGGGCGTTAAAGCTCACGAGGCAAGCGAACTCACACATCTTTAAGTGTATTTAAACAAGGTTTTGTAGCATTCATACACCAAATTGTGGCTTAAAATTGTGAGTCTTACTGAAGGGAAATGTATTGAAAAGCCCAACCAGGATTGATCTGACTCTTTTGACAGTCAAATTTGGCATAGAAATTAAAAAGGCAATTGGACATGTCTGCTTCTAGATCTAGTAGGAATTGAGAGAAACAAAACGGTCTCTAAGTGTAAAACATCCTGTGCTAAAATTTGTAAAGCACAGCCACCATCACGTATGAACTAAATGTATTCTTTCATTCTACCCAAGGAGAGTGTCTACAATAGCAGTTAGAGCATCAACATCTAGTTCATACAAAATTTGGACTTTAATACAGATCTTGCCAGATAGCACAACCATAAGAGCAAGAACAATAATTTAGCAGTGAAAAAAATAAACAAAATGGTATAAGAGAATTTCAACTGATGGATGTCACAAAAACCCCACAGACAACATATTGATTGATTTACAGTTTTGTTTATATTAAGATTTCATCATAACTTTGTCCATCTTCTAAAAAAATTCACATATGGAATAACTTTTTAAGTCACAAGGTTTTGGTTTTGTTTATACACGACACAAAGTGAACGAGCATTTACTTCAATGCTCACATGATATTTGGTCGGACAGATCACAACGTTTGTGATCGATCACAGAAGGGATCATGCGCCAAACTGAATTACAAAGGTCTTGTACCGATTACAACAACTTGACGGTCGCACTGAAAAGTACGTTTATCTCTTTTCGAGGTGGCGACCCAGTCTGGTGTCGCCCCCCGCTCAGTTTCTGCACAAGCCGGTGGCAAAGCAAAATGTCTTGAACTGCATAGAGGCGCGCTCTTCCACAAGTTGCAGGTCGGTCGGAGGTCCTCGCCCCGGCGGGGAGCGAATGGACGGAGTGCTGTGGCAGGTGAAGGGGCGGGACCCGCCCTACACCTCCAGTCATAACTCCGCGGTGGGCCGCTCGGCCTCGGCCTGGGGGTCGTCGCCGAACTCGGGGCCGATGCCGAGCTGCCGCCGCCCGGCCTCCACGTGCTCAGCGACGGGCGCGTCGTCGGCCACGTCCGGGTGCCGGTAGTGGAGGATGAAGTGGCACGTCCCCGGGATGGATTCGGGGAAGCCCTTGGGCAGGCACTCCCGGGGCCGCTCCTCCGTCGAGAAGCCCCCGTGTCTGGACAGCAGCCTACGACAAAGAGAGACAGGGCATCAGCACAGCCGCCGCAGACGGATTGAAAATTACAGGGCGCCTCGCACCATCGTGCTGGCGCACAAGGGCAGGGGGAGGGGAAGGGCGGG
>NW_026267150.1:2420445-2422434 GCF_000697945.3 Frankliniella occidentalis
GGGGGGAGATCGGGGGGTCCCCCGTCGAGGCGGGAGAACGTCTCGTCATATAGACCGGCCCCGGCCGCGCGTGTTTGCCCCGTTTGCCGATGATGTTTGACGTTGCGGCACACGGCGGGCGCGGCGCGGCGGCGCGGCCGAGAGTGAACGAATGTCAATAGCGTCGAAACAGCGCGAGTCAAGGAGAGAGAGAGAGAGAGAGAGTCGGGGCAGGCGGGCAGGCGGGAGAAAGGAGCAAGGAGTAAGGAGTATAAGGTGGAGCACTGCATGTTTGGCTCCGCCCCGCCCGGCCGCGCCACCACCACGCCAGCACTTTAATGACTCGGCTCGCCCTGCTCCTGGGGGATGCCGCCGCAGCTGCCGCCGCAGCCCGGGCAAACAGTGCAGCAAACCTTGGCCGGCCCTGGGGAGGTAGAGGAGGAGAGCGGGGAGGGGGGGCGGGAGGGCGCCGCCGCCGTACCCAAACGCAAACGACCGCATTGTTTACAGCTCCCCAAATAATGCGCATTCGTCCCGAGAAGACTCTCCCACGGACTGCTCTGCCCTGCTCTGCTCTGCTCTCCCCCACGAGAGAGCCCCCGCAAGGCGAGCCGAGCAGAGCAGAGCACTATGCGCCTTTTAGTTTCGCAAGAAATGACGCAATGCCAAGAGTAGTGACCCAAATCTCGAGCCGCGAAGGGCGCCGACGGCGGAGAGAAGCGAAACCAAACTTGCGTTCGGTTAGATTATCTGTCACATTTTCTCGTCGACAAGAAGGGATGCGGGGAGGGTGGGTAAGTTGCGCTGCCTCTCCTGACCTGAAGCACGCCTGACTTCGCTCCGCCGCTTTGCTCACCTAAATGCGCACCAATTATTTTGACAGCATTCCGAGTACCGTTGGTTACCAAAAATAAAGAATAATTCGTTATGTAAGCAGTAGAGTACAGACTCCGTCAATAGAAGGTGCGATACTGTTCTCGCTCATTAAAAGGGTGTCCTCTGGGGCTGCTGCACTCCGCTGGCGCTCGGGCGGCGGGTTCCAGAGACGCAACAACTCAGAAGAAAAAGAGAGGGGGGGGGGGCAGATTTTTTCTCGCCGGAAAGTGACATTCTAATGAGGGGTTTAAAGTTGTACGACGGCCCGGCCGGGCCTGGCGCCGAGAGGATGATGATACCGAGGTGAGAAGAGAGAGCAGCGGGCGGCAGCGGGGAAAACGAGAGGGCAGGCCATGGACGGAGGCTGTTGCGCTCTGGAAAGAAACAGCAATAAAAACTCGCAGAGAAAAAAAAACAACAAAAATTGCTTTATTGAATGACCTTTAGCTGCTTGTTTAGTATCTTTTTGGCTCCACGCACAACGGCGTAAAGACAAGGGCGACAGGCAGGTCATGTGGACGACCAAGAAGCCAGGGGCCAAGTGAGGGGCGGGTTGGGGTCGAGAGGAAAAGGAGGGGGGGGGGGGCAGCGCCACTGCCGTCCCCATGGACCGAGCCCGTTCCTCTCCAACCACCCCGGGCCAGGCCCCGCCCGGCCCCGCCCCGCGCCCCACGCCCGATCACGGAGGCCAGCAGCAGCCAAGCCGAGTGCAACCCGCCCGGCTAAGCTCAGCGGAGCGAGAAGAGAAGCCCCTTCCCCCTGCTCTGCTCACCCATCCTCCCCGCCCTGCCCCGCGCGCGTCAGACACGCGAATCTGCCTTGATCGAGTCGGGGGCGGGTCGCATCCCCTTAACGAGACACTCGGCTCGGAGCGGGCGCGCGGAGGTGGCGGCGGCGGCGGCAGTGGCGGCCCGCCGAGAATTAACAGAGTAGTAATGAAGAAAAGTGGCCCCACGGTACAACGGCCACTTGACTCCAAGTGGCTGCGGCCCGCGCTACGGCCGGGGCTAGGGCCGAGGCTACGGCCGCCTTACGCAGTAAAGGGTTGGGCCCCGCGCGCCGCAGCTCCTGCGCGATAAACCACTCGTGACCTCCTCCCGCTCTCTCACGCTTCCCCTCTCGTTCCCCCGCCCG
>NW_026267150.1:2429264-2432249 GCF_000697945.3 Frankliniella occidentalis
GGAAACCACTTTTTTTTTTCACTTCCCACTTGCCATGGCAATGACTACTGGCCTCCGGAAACGGATCTGTTTACAGGCGAGGGGAGTGACGGGGCGCTCAGCTCCCCTCCCCCCCCCTCCCTCTTCCGCTGTGAGTGATCTGGAATACGCTCTCGTCCCAAGAGGATCGGGATCGGTCTCTCTCTCTCTCTCTCTCTCCTTCTCTCTCCCTATTTCTCCCTCCCTCTCTCGCCCTCTCTCTCTCTCTCCCTCCCTCTCTCCACCTTGATATGGGGCACCCTCATCCGCCCTGACTCCCCCGCTGAAAGCGTGAGACGTGGTGGTTCTCTGATGGATACTCGCTCTTACCGCTGCCCGCCGCTGCCCCGACCGACACGCTCCTCCTCATTCATACCGTTACGAGGATTAAGTTCCCCGGATGACCTTCCCTCCCACGCCTGCCAAAGCGCCCGACTAGAGGGTTGCGGGGGGGGGGGGGGAGGGAAGCTAAAGAGGGTATGAGGGAGGGGGACGAGGGAGCGAAGAACGGGGTGAGCGGGGGAGTGAGGGGGTGGGCTTCGGCTGGCTGGACATCCCTTATCTCCGCCCAGAGTGGAGGTTCATGAGGGTCGATTAATCACAACGGAGATCCGCGGCGGTGAATATATCTCTGCCGGGTGAGGGGAAAGGGAGGGGAGGGGGAGGGGGTCCCTCCAGGGGACGGCCGGGCTTGACTCGCCCCGCCCCACTGCCGTCCGACACGCACCCACACGCACCCTCTCACACGCACGCGGACAGAGCGCTCGCCAGAGCACGATACGGCCGACGTGACCCGCTCGTGAGGAGCAGGCATACTGCTGCAGTAAGGAGGGCAGTAAGGAGTGAGAGAAAGAGAGAGAGAGGGGGGTAGGGGTGGGGGAAGAGTAGAGGGTGGAACGAATCGAACATTTATTTTCCGCCTCACTTGCCGCCGTATGCGTCCGGCAGCCGGCCGTCCGGAGCGGGGAAGGGCCGTCCCAGAGGGTTAAAGGGGACACGGGACACACCGTCATGAAGAGCCCTGCCTTCTCTTTCCTCTCTCTCTCTCTCTCCCTGCCGCCATAGACCCCATTTTATTTTCCATCCCTCTTTTCCCTTTGTCCCATAGGACACTCGAGGCACTGTCAGGGGTGGGGGGCGCGGCGGGGTGCGCGGGGCGCAGCGTGGCCTCATCGCAGAGGAAGGAAAGAGAAGGGAAGGTGGGGGGGAGGGGGCGACCCTTTACGTCTGTAAATATGGATATTCGCCTTCTAGTTTTGAATAAAATTTGGTATTCGAAGTAGGATTTGCGTGACAGTGGCCTGGCTGGCGCGGTCCGGTACCAGAGTGGTCATGGCGCCTCAGAGGTGCGTCGTTGCCGGCGGGGCGGGGCAGGGCGGGGCAGGGCGGGGCAGGGCGGGGTGCGCGCAAGCCGACACGGCACCGAACGGGTTGCATAATGTGCAAAAATAATGTTGATGGATCCTCGGAATGATCACGGCCGTCATGTCGGCGCGCCGAGCGGCCGGAAGACGGCGGCAGCGTGCATCCCGAGTCGTATAGAAGCCCCACCCAACCGTCCCACGCCCCGCCTCACCCTACCACCCCGCCCCCTATTCACCCCTTCACGAAGTTACAGACCCCATCATTTCTTCTTTTATTGGCGGTGCGCTGCGGCCCCACGGCGCACTCATAATGCAATGAAAACTATTCTACAATATCTTGCACGCTGGCCATAGAGACAGACCAGCCTCGTTAAAACTGCTTCCGATGAGGCTATATCGAGGTAAGAAGAGGAAGAGAACAAGTACAAAGGCTATTTTACTGGTTTATATTTAAGTGCCTGATAAATAGTGTTTATGTTGCGCATATTCAAGCCATTAATCAGAAGAGGGCCGTAAAAACCGCCATAAAGCGTATCATTATTCCCTATGTTACGGTTGGTAAAAAAATAAAACGCCACAATACTGCGAGAGAATGATGTCACGTCAAAATTGACATCGTGATTCACAAAATAGGCATGTTTTGAGCTTATTACGGAGGACTTAAAATTACGACACAGCCCGGCTGCCGCGTCATGAAAACGTCTTGTCGTGCAAGTGGCGGCGGGCGGGGGCTCGTCTGCATCACGCCGCGAAAATAATTTGCGCAGCACAATCGACTCGACAGAAAATAAAAATGAGAATAAGATGAAAGCGATCTGCGTGCTGCAGCTGCAAGAGACGGCCGCCCCAGACCAGAGTGGAACAAGAAAGAAACGACACGGAATAACAAAGTCGACTCTTCCTTGTGTGGACGAAGAAAGTACACGGTTAGGCGGTTGGGTTTGCAGTTGTGTCACATGCTCGTTCGACGCGGAATTTTTGCAGGACTACGAAATTGTATTTCAAAATGAGCTTAATACCACTGGAGGTATGTTGTCGCACCTTTGTTTCTACGGTGAGACCAAGTGTTTGGATAGCGCCGTGAATTGTCATTCGCGCGCGCACACACAAACACATACACACACACACCTTCAAGTGTGCAACAACATTCACACACTGAGTTTCTAAGTGCACTCGGGTCGCGGTGGAGTTGCGCGGTCTGGCGCGACGCATCATTTCTTGGCCCCCGACAGACCAACATTCCATTCCGGTCCGTAATTGCAATCAACGCCAAAGTTTATACTCCGCGGCAAAGGCAGCCTGCTACCGCCCACCCGACCATCCCCCCTACCCCTGCCCGAAGCCGGGGCAGCAGCGCGGCGCGAGACAAAGGCCCCCTCCTCCTCTTCCTCTCCTCCTCCTCCTCCCCCTCAACACTTGCCTAACTTTCAGATTATACAGCGAGACACAATTCCCGCTGCTCGGCGCGACTTTACACACACATGTGATTCTCTCCGCGGCGCGCGCGGCCGGCGGGGCGCGATACGCAAACAACGAGGCGGGGCAAGGGGCGCGGCGGGGAAAAAAGGACAGGAGAGAGAGGGAGAGAGAGGGGGAGAGAGAG
>NW_026267150.1:2432350-2435694 GCF_000697945.3 Frankliniella occidentalis
GCTATCATTACAATATCCGCGGAGGTTCACTTCAGAGAGACGGGGAGAGAGAGAGAGGGAGAGGGAGAGAGAGAGAGAGAGAGAGAGAGAGAGAGGGAGGGAGGGAGGGAGAGAGAGAGAGAGGGGGAGTGGGGAGCAGGCTCGCGAACGAAGAAACTTGCTGATTGGAAAGTATTTGTCGAAGGGTGCTCAGCAGCGCTCAGGATCAGCAGCGAGTAGAGGCCCAGCAGCAGCCAGCCAGCCATGTGCCCGGCAGGAAGTTGCTCCTCCCCAGCCCGGCAACACGCGGCACTTCCCTTCTGCAATCAGGACGCGGCGGTCCACTGCGCCCAGCGTCGGCATGCAATGCAGTCGCACAAACAATTTGCAACACAACTCTCTTTTGAAAACCAACTGCAAGTTCAGCGTAAGCCCCATAAAGAACTGATGGTTCTTGGATAAATTATTACGCAAGGCATATTATGTACTTCACCAAATCTAGGATCCAGCAGCGGGGGTATCAGAGCGGACGCAGATTTGTCTACTAACTTTATGATCCTGTGAGGCGCCATAGCTCCCGCGCACTGGTATGGCATGCGGTTCCCACATTTTGGCTCCTGGTAGTTTCCAGGACTTTTCCAGGACTTTCCAGACTAAATTTTCAATACTTCCATGACCATTTACAATGAAATATTAGATATTTGTGACACTTAAATATAAAAACGTTACAAATAATATAAAATTCACGTCATGCTTAAGGTGGGGGCATCACAAACTTTTGTGAATTTCCACATTATCATGATATGCATATCAGGATTTGAAAATTCATTCCTCGATATAAAATTTAAAATAACTTCCCTTATAATTCCAGAAATAAGATTTTTCCAGGACAGTCCAACTAAATTACAGGACATTCTAGGACTTTCCAGGACCATATTTTTCCAGGACTTTCAAGGTTTTCCAGACTTGTGGGAACCATGTATGCATTATGCAATCCTGCAACACTGCAGCGTCCGCCTGTCCGCTCAGATACACCTGGCACGCAGCTTCTGGATTAAAGAGAACTCCGTTTTTTGTTGGGTCCCTGGAACGCTGCGAGCAATGTCCCCGGTGTGACCGCGCGCCCCGACGATCGCATATTTATTTCAGTTTTCTCACTGCGTCGCCCGCTGCTTTATTGAATCGATTCCCGATATAAGGTTGACTAAATTTGGGCAATGCGCCCACAGTGGCAGCGGCAGCAGCAGCGTCTGCAGGAGCGAGGAGGAGGGAGGAGGGAGGAGGGAGTCTGGGAAGCGGAGCAGGGTAGTGCGAGGCGTCTCATGGCAAGTGAGCACTTTCACACGCCTCACACCTCGCTCGCGCCAATAAAACAACGTCCCGCTATTCGACTGGTCTTTTCACACCGTCTTTCACATTTTCAGCATATTTTCCCATATCATATGAAAAGTCCACATATAGGGCAGTTCCGCAGAATTGCCAATTACACATGCAATGTATCATTCATCAATGGGAATACGTTGGCAAAGCTGTATACAAGAGGCGTACCTACAAACCCTTTTCAAACAGTCCAAAAACTAAAAGAAAATAAGAAAGCAGGGTTACATAAACAAGAATGTAATATGGCCGAGAGGGTCGCCGGGTTTCGGCTGGCCCCGGAGGAGTCGAGGAGAAGGGTTAGAAGTTGACCCCCGTGAGCGTGAGCACGCCGCGTGTTTTTCAATTTAGCCCCACAAAGTCGAGCGGTGAGATGCGACTTGAGTCCCTCCCGGCCTCACTGGGTTTCCCCGTTGATCCTCGCCTCGGCCGCAGAACACCGACCACCGCACACCACAGGGGAGGTATCACACAGAGTGTGGTGGGGAGGGGAGAGGCGGGGAGGGACGGCGCCACCTAGCGAGCTCACTTTGCTAAAAGGGGTCGCCCTGCTCCTTGGGCCATCACGTAATTTATAAACTACGACCTCCCCCTCCCTCCCTGGCCACTAACTTCCATCTCCCTTGGCTCCCGATGAGGGGGAGGGAGGGAGGGAAGGAAAAAGGGGGGAAGGGAGGTAGATAGAGGGGGGGGGGGACCCTGTGTATGAGGTTGTCTACATTCAGGAGCTCAGGCGGGCTCCTCCGCAGGCCTCTCCCCCACTGGGCATCCCCGCACACGGGACGTGGGTCAATCGACTCCACCTTGCCTCATCCTCTCTCGTTCTTTTTCCTGGCTGGTCGTGGAAGAGCATATCGCTTCCAGGGCAAAGGGGGCCCAACTCGTGTTTTTCTGTGTGCTCTTCGCGTGTATTTCATATATTTTCCGTGTCCTTTTATTCTATAGTTTTGACGTGTTCTGAGAGAAAAGAACACAAACTCATGCACTTTGACTCAAGTGCAGAATGTTGCTAATTAACAACAAGAGGACTCTAGTTTTTATTCATTTTTGGACGACAGACCTGGGCATGATCTCGCAGCCCAATCAGCAAATCCATTCAAAGTTGAAAAATGGATGAAAAGAAACGACATGATGCAGCAGAGACGAGAGGAGCCAGACTCGGGTGGGAAGTACTCTCCATCCATGCATATATTACATTCGTGCCAATATTTATTTTGATGTTGTCCCTTTTGTTTTCGAGGGTGCTACACGACAGAATCACGCAGTGTAACGTAATGAGCCTAATGATACGACACGCGTATATATACATAAATAGGAAAAAAAGAATACGAGTTTACATTGATAGAAGTGAAAAACACGATGCATTGAAGAGCAAATCGACAGCTAGGCCCTGCGGCCCGGGGCCGCGACACAGGCCGCAGTATAACAATAACATGACCCGCGGGCCCTGCAGCCCGCCTCATCAGCAATTGTGTTCATATCATCACTCAAACGCCACGCGACAACATAATCAAATCAGTCCATCTCTCTCTCTCTCTCTCTCTCTCTCTCTCTCTCTCTCTCTCTCTCTCTCTCACGGATAGCCCCAACACTGGAGACTCAGCCGGCCGTAAAACCGCACTGTATCTACATGTTTTGGTATGCGCAGCCGCGCCCCGCAGATGCTCCAGCTGAACGACTACAAGCGCGCGCCCTGCCTCAGCAGCCCCGGCCAAGCGGCTGTCGAGTTTGCTGTCAAGCGTGTCTGCCGCTGCCAAAGTGATTTGTCAGCTGCACCACCACAAGTGCCGTGCTCGTCGTCGGTGTCCCCGTGCGACTGTCAGGGGCGCGGGGAGAAAGGAAGGGGTGCCGTTGTGCGTGGCTGTACAACCAACGCAGCCACCATGATCGAACTTTCAACTGCCGAGCCGATAAAAGGCAAGCAGCCAGCATTTGCTGCCCCCGCTTTAAGCGCTGCCAAGGACAAGCGGAGCGTAAGAAGAGAGAGA
>NW_026267150.1:2435744-2441487 GCF_000697945.3 Frankliniella occidentalis
CTCCCTCCCTCCCTCTCTCTCTCCCTCCCTCTCTCTCTCTCTCGCACACACCGCAATGGCATTCCCCTGTAGCGCAGGCTGAGCCAGGCGGAGCCAGGCCTCAAACCGAGCTGCTGCTCCGCGTGCACAATCCGATCTGTGCCGCTGCCGCGCGCACCCCGCACTCGGGATTATTTGCGTGCACACGGTATTTCATAACACGCGTGTTACGTAAAATTGCCCCCTGTATTACACGCAGCTATATCGTGCAAATTCCACCATTTCGGAGCACATTTTGTAATTTTCCGTATTACTTTTTCTACGCGTAATATACTGTACCCGAGATCGGGCGTACAGGGTATTACGCAAGTGAAAACCCCCGTGCTGGAACAAGCGTGCGTGCGAGAGGGCAAAAAGACAGGGGGGGGGGGGGGTTGTCTCCCACAGGTCTCCCCGACCCCTGGTAAATCTCGCCCCTCGCTCCATCCCCGTCACTCTCGCAGTCCGTTTCGGCCGGGCCCCAGTGCGGCCGCAGGCAGGGCCGCGGGCGGGGCAGGGCGCCGGGCGGCCGGCGAGCTCCGGCCAGCAGCGCCAGCAGCATATGAGCTGATGGCCGAGTTTCAAGCGCGAAAGTTTGGTCCTCGAAAGTACATAGAAGAGCGCTGACGGGGATAGAGTTTGGCGATGCTCAGGAGGGGCGTGAAGGGAAAAGACGGAGGAGGGGCGGGGGGGGGGGGGATCATGACACGGTCCCGTCGGGTTCCGTCCGGGAGAAACGCGCCGAGGGAGCAGCTTCTCCAAATTCAAATCAATACTTGCGCAGCGCTTTATGCTCGAGCGTGGGTAGAGGATGAATGAGATGAGAAAGAGCGAGAGAGAGAGAGAGAGATGTTAGAAGCGCTGTGAGGAGAGATGAGGAGAGCCATAGAAGTGAGAGGTGGGCGCTGACGGCCTCGCCCGCGGCTCGACGTCACGGCAGTTAGCTACTGTCTCCAGCATCTGCGCAGAGCCGGCGCCGCGCTGCAGTTGGGGACGAGTTGGTCGGATAAGGACAGCGCGGCGCTCGGCGCCAGCTCACGTCAGCTCGCAGGGCCGGATGGTGGCGGGTTTAGGAGGGGGGGGGGGGGGGGTCGAGGTGGCGACACAGCACAGCGGTAAGTGGCCATAATGGTACTCCTGATCAAGCGGACGGGGGACGGCGGGATCAGGCTGGGTCAACACACATCACATGGGATTTAGGTAAGTAGTCTGGAATGACAAAACACTCTCTCTCTCCCCCCCTCCCTCTCTCACACACACACTCGACCCCACACACGTCTGTACGGGTGAGGCGGGGGCGTTCGGGAGAGACATCCCCGTAACTTACGAGAGCTAATTTTACAACCTTGCCCCACAGCGCCATCCCTGCCGAGAACTTTCCCTAGTTCTATTCCGTAGCAATTACGGAAACTCCGCAGGGTGCCCCGTTACCTCCGCCCCCCTCCCCCCTTCTCTCTCTCTCTCTCTCTCTCTCTCTCTCTCTCTCTCTCTCTCTCTCTCCTGGTCGCCCGCCGCTTTTCCGCCACCGACGGGCCCCAAACAACAACGGCGGCAAGCTTTGGCAGCGAGGGCGGCTGAAGGAAGTGTCAGCGAGGGTAAAAAATATATACGTTATCGGGTTTTAGCTGCGCCAGAGTGAAACTTTGGCCGGCCGTAAAACAACTGCAATCACGCTGCGGTCTGCTTTGAATGCCGTGGAGAATTAATCAGATATTACATTCTCATCTCGCTGGAGCGAACGTGAATTGGGCCTATTTGGGTTAGCGAATTTCCAAGGGGAAAAATAATTATGGCTGTCTTTTATTTTTTCTTCTTTTTCTCATCAAAGGGCTCCGGAGACAGAAGGAGAGAGCGGAGTAGGGAGGGAGGGCGGGAAAGAGAGAGAGAGAAAGAGAGAGAGAGAGAAGATGTTGTGGGGTGCAAAGAAACCTCATTAACCGCCCAGTGTGAGCAAAGAGCAAAATCGCTGTTTAAAGTTATAATGATCTGCACGGACACAAAGCTATGGGAAACAAAACGGTTGACGAATGGCAGACAAAACTACACAGACCGCGGAGGGGAGAGGGGGGGGGGGGTCATTATCTTACGCATCTACGCACTTTTCTGACGAGTGGCTTGCGACCTTGGCTTTTAAGCAGAACAAGGAGCAGGAGCAGAGACTTACTTAAAGGAAGACAAGGGACAGCCAGCGGCTCCCACTGCGCAGCTAAGAAAGTTAGTAGCAAAGAAAAAGCCCAACGCCAACGGTCTCTTGCATGGGAAGCTTGATCTCTACCGTCTTTCCACAAAACTTGTTAACGAGAACAAGCTCTACTAAACAAATGACGCAATTTTCAGCGAAATCTTTGGTAACTAACTGGGCTGCTGCGCGCAAGCAGGGGCGAGGCCTCGGAATCTCGCGCGTGCATTTCAATTGATGTGGGAGGGGGAAATGTCGCCAAATGTCACCGTGCTCATTCGCCCATTAGGGGTGGGTGAGCGAGTAGGGGGAGCGTGGGTGTGGTGGGAGGCAGTCAGGGGGTGGGCTCTCTCCCCCCAACCACCGCCGCCACCTCCGGCACCGGCATGTCTGCAGGGCGAGCCAAGCCGACCGGGCCGGCCGAGCCCCTTCATCACCGTGCCAAGGCGAATACCTCACCACGCAGGCCCAGAGTTGATTAATGGCCTGATCTGTTTACAGAACGATTGCCAAAGGGAATTAATACCTTGTCTGCCAAGACCAAGGCAAAATAAAGGGAAAAAGGGAGGGGGGGGGGCTGACGCCAGTATTTACGTGTACTCTAATGCCCATTTCTTTTTGTTTCTTCAAGTTGGGTTTGCATTGGCCTTAGCTATAAGCGAGGCCATCGACAGCCTCAATTTTGAGGTATACTACTTGCATTGTCCCAAACTTGTCTTATAAACTTATAAATGCTACATGGGAAACCTAATGAAAGCGGAAAGGCTCTGAAACTTGTGAAAAAGGGGTCTTCCACGCAATGTTCCCCCAACCATGCCCAACCGCCTCCCTCCTCGTTTCATGTTTTCACCCCATTGCATAACAACCGTAACAACCTGCTCAGCTTGGCCTGCCGGCCTGACCTGAATTCTCCTTGAAGACATACCTCGCACCAAATAGTGTGAGACCATCCGTGGCTCACGCCATTTGGTGTGGGGAAGTATCACTCCATTTGCTTTGAGGCACAATAAGTCTCACACCATTTGGTGTGAGGTATGTTTGCCTCGCACCGTTTGGTGTGAGGTATTTTGCCTGACACCATTTGGTGTGAGACTGCCTCACACCCCTGTGTTTCCAGAAAGGAGGGGGGGGGGAAGGGGGGAGACGGGAGGGAGGAGGGCTTCTCGGGGAGCGAGAATTAAGATCCTTTACGGTCTTCCTGAACCCTCTCACTCCCCCACCCCGATATTATAAACAACAGAGGGGCTCGACTGAGGAGACATGCGACGGGGGAGGGAGGGAAGGCCAGTAGGCGTGCGCAGCCGGCGCCACCTGGCCGCTGGCCGCCAGTGCAGGGCAACAAGCAGGGCGCCCGAATTACCCGCGTCTCGGCTTAAACGCGTGCTCTATCAGCGCATCACGGCCGAAAAAGGACGCGGGAGAAAGAGAGAAAGGGAAAGGAGGGGGAAGCGGGGGGGAGGTCTCGTACGCATCGCGCTCCAAACCCTTGAGCCTAAAAACCGCACCCCGCCTTCTCTTCTCAACCTCCCCTCGCGACCTGGAAGCGAAGGAGTGGGAGAGGAGCAGGCAATTCAGGTGATAGATGTGTTCCCGGCCTTCAGCCCTTCGGGTGTGGAGGAGGAGGAGGAGGTGGGGGTAAGGGTACGGAGGCGGTGCGAAAACTCTCTGGCGGGGGAGGCGGTGGTGCGGGGCCGGTGCGGGGCTGTTGATAGCGGGCGGACCAACACGATTCAACCCCCTCCTCCTCTCTCTGTCTCTCTCTATAATACACACACATACACTCACACACGGCCTTTAGGGAGGAGGGGCTCAGCTCCGCAAGCCGCCCCGACGCCACCCTGACCTGTCAACCCCGTCCCTCGTGTTAATCCACCCTCGGCCTCAGCCCCTCTGCCGCTACAACTCTTCTCCCTAACAAGCCCCCTTCCCCCTTTTCTCCGGGTGGGTGTCCCAGTGGCAGCGTGGGCCCACCGTGGCCGGCCACCTCCACCACCTCCGTCCTCGCCTGCGCCACCGTCCTCGTGCCACATCCGTTGGCCTACCTCACATCCGCTCCCGACCTTCATCTTCCTCGGTGCCACTCGCCCCCCCCCCCTCTCTCCACTCTTCCTCTTGCAAGAACTTCTCTTCGTCTAGCCCTCGGATGTTGACTCGCATGATGAGAGGTTTCCTGCTCAAGTCAAGTCAGCAGCTACTCTGTGATATTTTCCCTTCTTTTGATCACCTGCCCCTCCTCCACCCCCCTAAAAAAGCTATTACCTGGCGTGCCTAAGGGGGCGCTTTAGCAGAAGAAGTGCCAAGCCTTCACCGCAACAAAGACGCGTAAAAACTATCTCTTGCAACTTCGTGTGTGTGTTCGTGTGCGCGCGCGACCCTACTCTGCTGCTGGTCTATTCACATCAAGCAGAGATGAGTCAATCCTGTTTTCCTAGCATTACCGAGGCAAAGCGGGCCCGGCGGGGGTAGCATGGAAGGGAAGGATGTAGTAGAAGGGATAGGGAAGTCGTGGCAAGTCTACAGAGAGTGAGAGGGTTGAGAGAGACGTATAAGTCTCCTGGAGAGGGCGGGGCCGTGGAGGGAAGGGCGGGGTGGGGGTTGACAGGACCCGCCCCTATCAAGTCGATATACCTGTAACATCATTGCGGACGAGACGGACGGCCTGGTTCGGATTGGGGGCGTGGCGTGGCGTGGCGCGGCGGCGCGTGGCGGCCTCGAGGGCCCGGGCTCTGTATCCCCACTGGGACGACGGGTACGTCCCGGGCGCTCGCTCACGATGGGCTCGGATAGTGGAGACGTTGGCGCAGCGAGGCACTTGGATGCGGACCAACCCAAGCAGCAGCAGGGGGAGAGCCGAGGGAAGGCCAGTCATCTAGGGAGGCGGGAGGGAGGGCGGCCCGCCCGACGGCCCCCGCGTAGGCAGCGCGCGCGGCCCGCTGCGCACCGGGTGGCCGATGCCCAGATCTACAGGAGCTCCAGCTCGGCCACCCTCGTTGGGAGGGAGGAGGAGAGGAGGCACTGTGAAAAATATGCTCGTCGTACACATGACATTTTTTGTAATGAGCCTTTTACAAAACGGTTCGGGCATGTACAATCTCCTACTCTTGCTCGTTCGTTATTCAATTCCAAGTCAATACGCAGTACGCAGGGCTTGTAAATTTTTACAATTTTAAATTGTAATTGTACGGCATTTTTCCCAAGGAAAATTTTCCTCTACCGGGTACGATAATTTTTCACAGTACGCAAGGAATGTGGACGCAGAAGTTGCGTGCCTTAGGCGGCGCAGGCGGGGGCGCCCCGCCCTCCGCACTTGCCCGACCACAGCCAGCGGCGGTGCAGTGAGCAGCGCCGCACCTCGCCCGGCCCGCTCTTTTCAATCTTGAGAAGACACGGCGTAACGCGCACCGGTGCCCCGGGCATAAAGTTGTAATTGAGCGGGCTGCTGCTGTAGCGGAGCAAATAGGCCATCAAAAGTGCCCCCCGCTCCGACCCGCGCCCGACGCTAGTCCCACCTCAGGCCCCACGGGAGGAGGCCAGAGGGGGAGGGGG
>NW_026267150.1:2447779-2451729 GCF_000697945.3 Frankliniella occidentalis
GGGGCCTGGAAGGGGCACAAAGAGCAGGAAGGGGGGCCGGAGAGCAGGGAGGGGGAGAGTTGGTGGAAGACAGACGGACACCGGCGGAGGAGCGCGGAAGCAGGGAGGCTTTAGTGCCCAGAGGACTGGGGATAGACAATGAGCTCTGCGCGGGAGGCAAGATAGAACACACACACACACAAACACGGAAACACCCGAACGAAACGCGCCTATGGTTCGGTTCCGTGAAGCGCCCGCAAATTCGAGGATATAGACAACCAGATTAACTTGCCACTTGACTATAGCCCAGAGGAGGCATAACGCTGTGAGGAGAGCGCTTACATGAACGGACAGTTCCGAGAAATCAAGCTACAACGAGGACAACACACAGTGCAAGAGAAAAGGTCAATGCGGATGCCAGGACGTTTTAATAAGTTCAATAATGCGTGCTTGATTCAAGAGCAGGCTTTCCCGGGTGCATCGCACAACAGGGTGGGTGGCCGAACGATGTGACGCGTCAAAAACAGGTATGGAAGACAAGCAGACACATCGGCAAGAACAGCGGCACTGTAAAGCTGGCGACGGATGCTTTGATGTGTGTCAAGTACTGGCGGGGACGGGGACGGGAACGGAGACGAAGTGAAGGGTGGGGGGAGGGGGAGGGAGAACCGTCCATCCGACTGAATACGACGCCGCCGAGTGTAACATATACTGTTCACTGGTTTGTATTCGTGATATTACCTTAGGCGACACAAAATGTTCAGCACTTTTCAACACGCACAGTTACAGAGTAGACGAGACATAATTATAAGACCACGTCGTGACGTGCGCCGCACAGCAGAGACTGTCTGCTACCGCTACCACCCACCAAACCCACCACCACTCGGACACCCGCCTCGCTGACGTGTCCCCAAATGGCATTCCATTGTCCACGTAAGCAGGAAGCACTTTCAGGCTGTCCAGCTGCAGACCTGTGCCGTCCGTCCGTCAGTGTGTCCCGCTGCCTGCTGGCTGGGGTCGAGCAGGCCAGTGCCGCACAGGCTCACCTGCACTACGAATAAAAGCGCGTGGAATTTAACGGAAACGCTTCCCTATGAAAATCGCCCAAAAGATATGGTGTAAAAGTTACGATTTCGATGGTAACATATTACAAAAACCTTGGGAAATACATCGTCTTGGAATTCTTCGACTATTCTTCCCTGTCGTAAATAAACTTTATTTTTCACACTGATCCCGTGCGTTAATTATATTTGCAACGATTGTTTTATTTGTAGTAGTAGTACTAGTGTTATGGACTGTCTTAAACGTTCCGTGTTTTGGGAGTCAATGGCGTTCTCCACAAGATCCAAGACCGGGTCTTGAAATTCAAGGAACCTTTTTCACACTGTATAGCGCCTAGCGCCGCCCCGCTCGGTGTTGTGGCGGCCGCACCGCGAGCTACTCCACACTGATAGAGGCCGGCTCGCTTCCACCCCACTGAGTCGCAACGCCGCGCCCACCAACGCCACGCCACACGCCGCGCACAACAAACAGTTAAAAGCAGTGCAAAACAAAAAAAAACGTTCAACATTTGAAACTGTAGAATGAAAAGTTATAGAGTTATTTGAACTATGGCCAATAAAGCTACTGTCATGTTTTGATTTAGTTTGATTTGCAAAGTGTCTGGTATTCGGCTGGGACTGGGCCCGACTGGGCCGCCCTGCAGCACGTGGCTTTCCAACTCTCCCTCGCACATTGGCAATTTAATTTTCATCCTCGGTTTCGGCGAGAAATAACGGGACGGGGCAAGGCAAAGGGGAATGCGAGGAGAGGGGGGAGGAGCCGAAACCACGTCAGCTGCAGGCATCGTAGTGAAGGCCCAGGGGAGCGGCGCAGACAAAAGAAAAGATGGAATGACGAGAGAGACACGTCGCGAGCAATCAATCACCAGGGCGAGCCATAGGAGGAAGACGGTCGGGGTCGGGGAGAGAGGGAGGGGGATGGGGGCGGGAGTTGGAGGGACACGGGATACAACACCATCCTCCCGCACCCACGACCCCTCTCCTGGGGGCGTCCCTGGAGGAAGTATCGCAGCTCATATCGCATGTACGCGGTCAGATAGTGAGGTGCCTGCCTCCTGTGGCCGCCCGCCCGGAGCTGACGTACGCTGTCCTGCCCGAGCGCCCGCCGGCCCGCGCGTAGGCAGCGTGCACCCTCCGCCGCGCGCCCGGTTGCCTACCGCCGACTGCCCGGGCGCTCTCCAGCCCCCCACCACCGCCACAGCGTTCCTCGCGGCCGCTCGCTCGCTCTCGCTCAGGCTGTTCAGTGCCAGTGCCGCTCCGTCGTCCGTCCAACCCTCATAATAAGTGGACACAGCCTTTATTTACGGAACAGGAAGAGAAGAGGGGGAGGAGGGAGGGGGGCAGTAGAGGTAGAAAACGACGACCCGCCGCCAGACCAGGGCCAGGCTTGTACTGCAAATAACAGACCCGTCACACCGCCCCCCGCCCTTCCCATTCTCCTCCCTCTCCAGCGACAGCAGCGGCCGCTCCCTTTCTCGTGCCGTGGACAATCTTTCTCCTCTCCTGGACGTCTTCCAGTTCGCGTCATCGACGCGACACACAAACGAGCCCCGCTAGCGGCTGAGGTTTGTGCCGGGCTGTCAGGACGGACAGGCGGGACAGCGCGAGAGAGAGGGTGGGTAGGGGGGGAGGGAGGGGCTGAACAAAAGAGTCGGACGGCCGCCGCCCCGCCCGGCGTCACGGCCGGGCTGGTGGTATACTGCACGGCACGTCGCCCGTTAGGGGAGGTGGGGGTCCCGGTGGAGAGAGGGGGAGGCAGCCCCCCCTGCGCCCCCGAGCAGCCGGAGGAGGGACCGACCCTGCTGGGCCCACTGAGGCGAACGAGGAGAGGGAGAAGGAAGGGAGAGCGCGAGATACACGCGGAGTGGCGGAGGGAGGGGAGGCGGAGGGAGGAGGGCGAGAGAGCGCGGACGAGGAGAAAAGCTTAATTGGCGGAACACAAGATCGAGGAGATGTCTATCACTCGAATTACGGGAAGCTCATCGCTCCACTTCTTTCGATTCCAGCAGCCAATCAATGCGAGGCACGGCGCGCGATTATTCGGCGTAATGCGCCCCCGAGGGGGGGGGGGGGCAGAGAAGTTTTTGGACGGAAAGGAAAATCGAGAAGTTCTGACGAAATGTGACTGCTTCAGCGCGCCTTGGAGAGGCACTGCACCACCATGGTGCCCCTCTGTGTACTTCAAGTTCTGGTCCTACCTCAATAAAGACCCCCTCCTCTCCCCCCCCCCCAGCCCGACGAGGAAAAAAGGCCTTCGAGCAGGGCGGCGACAGAGAACACCTCTTGCAGCACCCACCCTGCGTGCACCCACCCTGACCGTTGACATAAATCAGGATGGAGACAAGCACGTCCATGCGATCCCTGAGGACTCTCTCTCTCTCTCTCTCTCTCTCTCTCTCTCTCTCTCTCTCTCTCTCTCTCTCTTTCACACACCTTTCCCGCTTATCTTTCGGCAGCAGAATGGGATTGGAGGTGCGGGCTCCAGAGGTGGAGAGGATCCCAGCAAAGATCCCCGGGGCCAGCCAGAACGCTTCGCACATTGCCCCCCACCCCTTCTGGTATGCGCCCCCCGCTACGCGACGCCACTGCTCACCGCGCCGCGCGGCGCCTCACGCTTCACCCGTCTTAATGGATTTGCGGTGTTTGAGACCCAAGCAGTTCCGTATGGCGGACGGGGCGGCGGCGCTCGGGTTTGCCGGGCCGGGCGGGGCGGGGCGCTATGTCGTGGCGTTGGCGAGGCGTCGGCGAGGCGAGGCGCGATGACACGCTCCGATGCGCAGCCTTTAGGACTCCTCTCGCACCCCCTCCTCCCCCTCCCCCCCCCTCCTCCTCCTCACTAATCCGCAGCCGAGCGGATCATTAGACAACTAGCCATGCGAGACGAGCGGGCGGCGCCAGCTCGTGCGCCAG
>NW_026267150.1:2451779-2464490 GCF_000697945.3 Frankliniella occidentalis
CTCCTCCTCCTCACTAATCCGCAGCCGAGCGGATCATTAGACAACTAGCCATGCGAGACGAGCGGGCGGCGCCAGCTCGTCCTCCTCCTCCTCCTCCTCACTAATCCGCAGCCGAGCGGATCATTAGACAACTAGCCATGCGAGACGAGCGGGCGGCGCCAGCTCGTGCGCCAGCCGGGAAGACTCGCAAAGCACACTTTCATGTGAATGAGACTCAATTTGCATACTTGGCGAGAGTTTTTGACGGTTCAACAAACAGAGTATTCAATCCGTGAGGGCCAGAGCCCTTCACTCCTAGCAAAACTAAACAGACATTAATGTTTTGAGCCCAGTACATTTTGGTTTTGCTTTGCTCTTTGTTAACGTTTCGCCATTTTCTCGTGCGATTTGATTTACTACCGGCACGTGGTACACGGACCGAGGTCCCACATCTGGCCCATCGAATGCACGCGCACCTGTGACAAACTGAGCACCCTGCACTAAATCTCAGCGGATATAATGTCTAAACGGCCGCGGCCGCTCTCCTGCGTGGCCCCTTGGAGCGGTGGTGGTGGTTTGTTTCGGTAAGAATTAATCTTGGTCGGTGTTGCCGCGCGGCGCGGGGCCGCCAGGCGGAAGCACGCGCGCGCAGCCCCGGCAGCCCCGGCACGGCCGAGCCGAGGGACGGCCGGAGAATAATGAGCTCGGACGTAATGAAATTTAATTTTTCGCTGGCAGGCCGGCGGCGGGGGATGTGCTCACCTCCACCTCACGGCCGGGTCCCGCTCGGCCCCGCCCTGCCCCGACCCAATCCTAATCCCCACCGCAGGAGATCGGGGCCGCCGAGCCTGCCTGCGCGCAAGCGCCACTCTAAAGGGTAATCCCGACAAAAAAAAATGTATAAAAATAAAATAAAAAAAATTGTGGGGGTCGGGGTGGGGGGCTGGTCGAGTCACAGAACGGAAAGGAAAGCACGGACTGGCTGACGGATCACATTCAATATTAAAATGGCGCCGGGGGCCCCGCGGGGGGACCTCTGCTTCAATTTCAATTTCATGCAGGGCGAGAGCGTGATCTCATCTGAACAGAGGAGGCGGAGGAGGGGCCTACTTCCAGTAGGCATGGCGGGGAACACGCAATAAAAGGCCACTTCAATCAGATCAGCACGATAACGACATCGCGAAAGATGATCGTCCCGTGGAGCAACGGGGGCATTCATCTCGACCAACGGGGATATACACTTTCCAGAGCGGATGAGGCCAATGGGGGAGACACGCTGTTCTCGGGTAACATGTGTTGATTGGATTTTCAACGCCTCCGGGGGGCCACCAGGTCGCCACATCCTCCCTGCCATAGATCCCCGTACCGGATAAGGCGCCCGGGCAGCATGGTCAGGAACCACTATAAATTTGCTGTGCCGCCCCCGCTCTTGTTTTTAACGCTATAGTTGTCGCCCCGGCGGCTCATCTGCATACGGCCGTGCGCTACCTGCGGCACGGCGGCCCCGGCGCGCTTTATCTTGGCAATAATAAATATTCAGCGCGGAAACGAGAGCAAGACAAAAAAAGAGGCGCCGCCGCCGCCTCCCGGCGCTCGCACAGAGAGCAAAAGCATCCATCCCAAGTTTCTTGCGGCGCGGAGTATTTATGATTTCTTTTCTTTTTTTTGTTTTTGGTTATCGTTATCGGCTGTCGCCCGAAGCGAGTCCGGCTGCCGCCGCCGTGCAGTCTGCGGGGGCGCGGAGCTTGTGGCGCAGGAAGCGGTATTCAAGAGATGCAGGGGCGCGGGAAGAAAAATAGGATGCAAAGGGAAAGTATCGATGGCAGTGTCTCCGACGGCACCACATCATGTTCATGAAGAGCCTGGACCGGCCAGTAAAACACAAACAAAAAGGTTGGCCCGCCTCCGGTAGAGGGGCGCGTTTGGGACACGTTTAGTTTTAACGATCCGCGTTCACACTCACCCGGATGGGCTCGCCGTCGTGAGTGCGGTGCTCGGAGCACGCGTCCAGCATCCGCAGCGCCATCCACGCCATCTGGCACGCGTGCTCTGTGCTGGCTTTGTGCAGGCCCGCCGCCACGCAGTACGCGTCGCCGATCGTCTCCACCTGCAGGTCCAAAAGAATACAACGGGTTTAGTTCTTAGTTCATTATTTACTGCGCTATTTTCTGATAAATCTTTCATTAGAAAGTTTTTGATTAACATGATTGAAACTTATGTTAATTTTCTGATATTATTATGCAAGGTTCTTTTTAACTGTCAATATTTCCCGATATTTCCACTATAAAAGTGTCTACACATCTCTAAGGCGTTCATGGGCGCGTTACGCACCTTGTAAACGTCGAGCTGTCCGCAGAACAGGTCGAACTGCGTGTAGAGGCTCTGCAGCATGTTGATGACCATGATGGGCGTGGCCGTGGAGCAGATGGACGTGAAGCCCACGATGTCGCTGAACAGCATGGTCACGTGGTCGTGCGCCTGCGCCTCGATGTGCTCGCCCAGCCAGAGGCGGCGCGCGATGTGCGGCGGGAAGATGAGATGCAGCAGGCTCACGTTCTTCTCCCGCTCCTGGTCCACGGCCTGCGTGGTCTCCACGATGGATGACTTGAGCTTGTCCATGCGCCGTCTCAGTCCGTCCTGCCGAGGAAAAAACAGAACCACATTATTTCGGACTGCTTTTCTTTCTTAGAGTCTAAAAACCGAGCTAATTGACGCAGCTGGGAAGAAATGTTTTGTGTACACTTTTCGCAGCAGTAATGATACTGATAGAAAATGAGAACACTGTGGGCATCTCGCCGACCTCGCGAGCAAGAGCGCCAACCCACATAAGGGTTGATACCCGATAGACAATTTTTTTTTCCATTCGATGCCAAATGTGTCATCATCCACCACCTTCACCCCAGGCCAGACCAGATCACGCCATGGCTGCAGCCACAGGGAGCAAGTGTTCTTTGGCGTAAAGAAATTTTATTTACTTTAACGAAAATTTATTGCAGAAGTCAAAGAAACGTTTTTCCTTAAGATGACGAAAATTTCGATTCGGTCCGACGAAATTTTTGTCAAATTAAAAAAGATGTTTGTTAAATTAAAAAAAACTCCCTGAGCAAACAAATTTTTTTGGCAACGTCAAATTTTCGTTGTTAAAAAGATATGGTTTTCTAGGTTCGGGTACGGGTAACTCATTCCTTCTAGACGAGTGCGTTCTATACGGGCAGCTGAACCCTCCCCCTTCCCTACACACACACAGATACACATACATACACACACCTCTGCAAGGCCTGCAAGTTGGGCGGCTGTCTCGAGAGGGAAGAGGTCGAGACAGAAGAGAGAGAGCAGAGAGAGAGAGCAGAGAGAGAGAGCAGAGAGAGCAGCGCGAGAGACAGAGATCCGAGACGATATCCGCTAAATTTGAGTTGCGAATGAGTTAGGCCCCGCCGTACGCCTGCTCATGCAAGCGACGCCAAATAGTTGGCCCTTTTGCGGCGTGGCGCGGCGCAGCGTGGCGTGATGCTGAGCACGGGGCGACGATCCGCCGGCTTAATAAGACTGAAATGTCGGGGCGGGGAAGGGGGGAGGGGGAGGGGGCAGGAGATGAAGCGGAAATTATTCCGAAAGAAGTTCATCCCCTGTTTAGCACCCCTCCCCCGTCCCTCCCGCCTGCCGCGCCGCGCTCCGAACGCATCAGCAAGTACACGGGGCAGGCCGTGGCGCTGCTGCTGCTCCGTGACCCGAAACGTTTTTGGCTCGTTTTCCTCGTCATCAGAAGCCA
The DNA here is from genome assembly GCF_000697945.3 of Frankliniella occidentalis. Classification (NCBI taxonomy): domain Eukaryota; kingdom Metazoa; phylum Arthropoda; class Insecta; order Thysanoptera; family Thripidae; genus Frankliniella; species Frankliniella occidentalis. The sequence goes on from NW_026267150.1 coordinate 2,455,528, forward strand.
GACGAGTGTGGAAGAGCCTCCCCTCTCGTCACCCCCCTCGCCCCTCAGCAGTGTTAATTATAGGACGCCCAAAAGGCGAAAGGGGATTTTCTTTCCCCGCCCTTCATTAAGGGATTTTCACATATTCGGGGCCCACCAGGCGCCAGGCGGGCGCGAGGAGAGACACCGACCGGCGCTCCTCTGGCAGCGCTCCATCTCGGCGAGGTACCTCACCTAGGGTGGGAGAGAGCGGTCGAGAACCGAGCAAACCCAGAACCCAGCAAAAAATGTTCCTGTACACTGAAAATAAAAAAGAATCATTGTTTCTACGACCGTCGTGTTATTGTGGCCGGGTTGTTGCACTGTTGCACAGCCGAGTAACAGGCTGTTCGTCATTTTACGGATGTATTCGTTACTTAAAAATAACGAAAAGTTTTGTGTATCCTTTTCCTTTGCCCCTACTGAAATGCATGCTCTTGGTTCACGGCTGAATTGGGCTTGGATTGAGCGCCAAATTGAACTCGAGACATTAGAGTATGCACGCTTCTCTGGGTGGAGGAGTAGTAACGCTCTATTCCGTGCGGAAAGCACCTCACCTGTGGAGAGTGGGAGCCCTCTCGAGAGAAGAGCAGGGCGAGACCGACCACATAGAGCCCGGCGCTCCTCTCTGGTAGCGCTCTATCCCTGCGGGGTACCTCACAGGGAGGCGGGGGCCGCCAGAGGACCGCCGCAGCCGCGCAGCCGCAACGCACAGGCTAGCACTTTCGGCGGCGCGCAACCCCATTCCATACCGGATCGGAATAGGAATGAAACTGCTTTTGCAGTGATACTCTCTTGCGCGCCCCGCCCGACCCCGAGCCGGCAGCCGGCCCGGCCCCGGTGCGAGCTCCAATCAGAGGCAATGGCACGGCGTAAGTGCACGGCGGGCCGGCGCCAGTCGAGCGGGCGCCCGCGGGAATCGACAATCCCGCGGACAAGAAAAATGTTAATCGGGGCACCGCCAAAAATATCCTCGTAATTCACGGTATGATTTGTAATTTGCATTTCATATGTTGTAAATTTTCACGAGAACAATCTTGCTCTTCGATGAATTTCAAGTCGATAGGTAAGGTATATCTCGTAATTTTACAATTTTAAATTGTAATTTTACAGAACAAGAAAATTATCCCGTAAACCCTAAGACTCTTTTTCACGATGGGAATTGCCATCTCATTTTATTTTTGCCAGTCATGAAAAATGCGGGCGTATACGGCGAGGAAACATGGGAAACATTTAATAAATCCATTTCAAGTTCTAAAACTTGAAATGAAATTGTGAAGCAGGCGTCTGCCGTCTTAACACGCCGGGCTAATGAGACCAACGCCATTGTGGTGGCAGTGACGCGACATATACAAACTTACAGCGGGGTGCTTGTGTCTGTAACATCTTGGGGAGACGAAGAAGGGTTTGAGGGGGGGGGGGGGGCGGCCGGGGTGAGGGCCCGCAGGCCAGAGGGCGGACCCGGACCACTAGCAGCAGGTTCGTGATGAAGTTAGAAGGGAACAGAACACAGACCATCAACAAGTTTCCTCGCAGCGCGGGCGCGGGGGTCGTCAATATTCAGTGCGAGGGCGAGTAGAGGCTGGGCGAGGCGGGCGGAGTCGGGCGGAGCCGCAGGGCTCTGTGCTCCGCGAGGCGCGAGGGGGCCAAGACCAGTCTGAAATGTCGCCAGAGAAGGGGACAACAACAAGGGGGGGGTCACGAGAAAGAAGACGTGGGAAGGGAGAGAGGGACTGCACAAAACACAGAAATAGGCAAACTGAAAGGGAGCTCGTAAGCGCGAAATGAAAGTAGCGAGGGGGTGGTCCGGCTGGGGGACCCACTGCAGGGATTAGCACTCCAGCGGAATGGTTCGCAAATTGCGGAAATATGGTTAGGTTTGCGGCTGCTGGAGAGACGCGGTCCGACTGATGGGGTGAGACGGAGAAAGGGAGAGATGAGTGGGGCCGAGGCGGGGCAAGGGCGCTGGGGGGAGAGGGAACGGAGTATTATGGGGAGGCAAAGGCAAAGGGGCGGCGGCAACGCAAATCGGACCCAGTATCTCCGGTATGGCTGGGCGCCCAATCTCCTTCCCGCGCTTTACCCACGCGTCGACCCATTCAAAACCGAGGTTGCGCGCGCTGCCCCTCCGCCCTCCGCAGCATCCCCTGCAGCGCTTGCATCGCGTCCAAGGTTTCCCCGGTTTATACGAGCGGCTATAAAACCCCCGCCACCTCACTATCGTAAAGACTTGAAAAAAAAATGTCTATAATTAATCCTGCAGAGCAAGTTTGACTCGCGCTCCGCCACCCTTTTCTCGCGCCGCCCAGGGGGGTGCCAGCCGCCGGGTGCCCCCGCTCTCACGGGCGGGCGCGTGCGCGGGCCCAGAGCGGCCCCGGCGGATCCCTCCATATAACCTCTCTGAAAAGGCGAGCGCGGCGCGCGGAGCCGCGGCGGGCAGGACACTCGGAGCAGAAAGAATAACGCCGCGGCCCCGCACACCTCTCTGAATACCGATGAGAGAGGCAGACACCATTCACAGCCTTTTCTCGCCCCCTCTGCTCGTATTTTCCCATAGTAAAGCCGCAAGGTGAAAAACTAGGAAGGCGACGGCGGGGCTGAGCGGGTATCCATGCGAGTGCGGCTGGCGGCAGCGTCGGGGCTTTTTAAAACGCGCGCGCAAATGGCTCCGCCCCTCTAGGACTTGCCGGGGCGCGAGCGCGGCGCGGTCTGTGCGAAAGCCATTAGGGCCCCGCGCCAGGGGAGGCGCCGGCTGGCTCCAGGGCCGGCGCCACCGGGGGGACTCCACTTAACGCACCACCTGACTGTTGGTTTACGGAGATGCTGGGGCCCATATTATCAAACGTGCTCCTTGCACAAGAAAGTTCTCTAGAGAAACGATACGGCTGGAAGCCTTTGCCATGACATTATTTCAATTCAACATTTGAAATTTAAAATTAGATAAAAACGTTTTTCAAGAGGAGAAGATTTGTTTATCATGTCATGCTTTCATTTTTGACAGATTGTTTGACCCCGCAACAGCAAACAAGCCGAGTTTAATCGCGCTTAACACAATTAATCTTGTGTATTTTTTGCCCCCAGCGTGGATGCTCCGCGTTTCCACTTGATTGCCAACAGTAGAAAGGGCAATGGACTGTGCCTTCATTAGGAATGTCGATGTACTACACGCTGTGACGGGCGCGCCCGGGCGGTGGAGAGAGGCTGATGCGCGTCCCTGTCGCAGCGTGGCGCGACTGGGCCGGCAGGGTGTGGCGCGGCAGCGCGGCGGCCCAAGAATGGCCTTATGATTGATGATTCCCAAAAGAAGCGAGCTGACACGAGGCTCGGGTCGGTTAGCCCCCCAGCCGCGCCCCACCCGCCCCAAACCCCACCACACGTTCACACAAACCCCACACATGTTCACGCGTGCGAGAGATGTCACGATGCTGGGATTCCGAAACCGCCATGCTCTTTATGTTAAGAGTGTAGGGCCCGGGGCGACGCCTAACCCACCATCCCGCGCGCTTTTGCTTTTTCACTCGCCGAGGCAGAGCTTAGCAGGTTGGTTCGCAAATCCGGCGCAATGAGCTTTACATTTAGGCGACCAGCTCCCACCCTCTTCCAAAACCCCATCCCTCCCTTTCTCGCCCTCTCTCTTATTTTCCCTTCGTCTCTTTCCTTTTTTTCCCTTGGGGATTTATTTTCGTTTTTCGTCTCCAATCCTCTCTGTGCGTACTGGAACTCGATGTGAAAAAAAACGGGGGCGACAAAAAGAGAGGATTGCAAAGCCGAAGAAGAAGAAGTTGACTCCTTCCTCCTCTCAGGCCGCCAACGGGTTACCTCGATTACTCAGGACAAAAACGGGCCGGACGAACGCAACACCGATCTATCAAACGGAAAACAACTGGACGAAAGTAACCCAAACAGTCACAGTGGTTGTCCCCCTAAGGGGCGAAATACAAAGGAAGAGGGAGAGAGAAAAGTGGGTGTGTAAGTCAGAGAGAGAGAGAGAGAGAGAGAGAGAGAGAGAGAGAGAGAGAGAGAGAGAGAGAAGATTATACTGTAAATCAACCTCAAGAGCTCATCGTGTCCAAGTGAGTAAGCAACAGTTTGTCCGAGCAGCCGATCGGCAAAGTTTGGAATGCCGCAGGCATTGAGGACAACGATTTACCGTACTAGGAGGTGGGAGGGTGAGCATGGTGGGATCCCCTTTGCCGGTAACGGTAACCCCGTCCACCGTGTCGACCAACACTTTCACGCAACAGCTTCGCAATATTTGTTGTGATCACAATATTTGCATCTTTGTCGATCTTTGTCGATCTTTGTTATTATTTTTTTTGCTGATATTTCATCACGATTGCTAAATGAATGGCAGGTGCCGGTGCTAGTATGTTGTCTCCCTCCTGTTTGACGGGCCGATCACGGCCAGCCACCCAGCGGTTTCCATTTCAATCAGGAGAATCAAGAGAGATAAAAATATTACAGCTACCACCCGCAGCAACAGACAACTTTAATAAATTGAATCTCTTCAAGAAGGAAGAAGAACTATTCATCAAACCAAATTCTTTTCATGGTGTTTTGACAACTGCTCGTGAATGCGCCCATTCGGAGGGTGGCTCTGCCTCGCCCTCGCCCGCAGTGTACTATTCCGGTTTGTGTTTTGGTTTGGCTGCACACGGCCGCAACGAGGGACTTTGTGTGTGTGCTTTCAAAGCAGAGGGTTTATTGGGTGTTGGGGATTTACGCATCCTGGTAACGCGGGCGCGGGGCGGCGCGGCGTGGCAGGCGCGGAGTGGCGAGGTGTTTTGGATCGGGATAGGGGTGAGGGGTAGGGGGAAGGTGGTTTGGGGAGGGGAGACGACGTCCGCCTCGCTGGAGGGCTATCACGGATAGCGAGTGCGCCCTGCTCCCTGCTGGCCGCGTTGCGAACTCTCGCCGGCTTGAAGGTGGTCGGAGAGTTCACAGTTTTTTTTCCGCCTTCCAAACTCAACCTTGGATTTAGTGCCCAAAATACAATGTTTTGGCTGCTAAACAGAGGCACTGCGAACTAATTAGCCCGTAATCCTGTAGCAATCAGTGTAGTACGCGAAACTAATTTGGGTAAATATGTAACGACATTTTCATTCAGATTTGAGGTAGCCCATCCTCCTCGTCGCCTACCTCGTCAGCGAGTGGGCGAGCCGAGCGGCGGTCGGTGTGCGGTTAGTGCAGGGGGCATAGGAGATCTCCTTGGCCCGCACAGCCGGGCTCCGCCCGGGCGGGCGGACTGAGCACGTAATCGCTTCCTGCTGAGCAAGCCTCAAGCCTCCCACGCCTTCCGCTCGAGCCAAATGCAATGATAATGAGGACTAGCCGCCTCGCGAGACTGCACAACGCACAATAAGGGGGTCGTTGCAGTCTCACCTTTACTCTGGAGATATATAAATGGGTGTTCATTCTGATTGCACCGCAATGCACCGGCGACTGCACCCCGGCTCGCCATTTATTGCAATTGTTTTATTGATATTAGTATATTTTAGAGTCCTGACCCCCGAGAAGGAGAAAATGCAGGAAAAATGGCATGAAAAACGATTGGGTCATTCATTGCCCTACGATGCGATACCTGGGGGGCCGGAACGGGTGGGGGAAACCGGGGCGAATTGGCTTTCCAGCAGCCGGGGAAGCGAATTCCGAGAGAGAAATAAATATTAGAGGGAAAAGGTGGCGCCCTTGTGCGCAGAGCCGGCAAAAGAGGTCGCACCCTCTCTAGGAGATCCAGGCGTTCCAGAGCGACTTGAAAGTTCCAAGAGGTGGCAACGATGGGGAGAGAACTATACAGCAGAGAAAAGCTCTCTCCTTTCTCTGTGCTCTCCCAGCTCTCCCCGCCGGCAGGCCGTGCCGCGCAACACCTCACGGCAGCAAACGCTCTCTACCAGCGGCTCAAAGGGGTGACCTCTCCGCGACATGATGCGAACAAAATATGGAGGTAAAACCAACAACAAAGACAACAAAAAAGGGAAGAAAAAATGGGCAGAGCACGGGCGTTGCATGGCGAAACCTCGACCAAAAGCGCAACCATTTTCGTTCCCGCTTTTACGCGCCCCATTTTAATCTGCGTGGTACAATCTGGGCGAGCACAAAATAAAAGGGCACACGTATTATTCTCTCTGAACATCCCCTCTCCCCTCCCAACGTACCCAGGCACACCTGCCACACGGCTGCGAGGTCACCCCGAGGCCCGAAGCGGAACTAAGCATGTTACGCCATTTGCATAATGCAGTGCTCTTTTGTGTCGACTCGGCACAATATTCGCCGAGAGCTCCCCCCAACATCACCCCCCTGTTCCACTTGTCTCCCTCGTCTTGACAAACAGCGGTGCAGTATGCTGGCGCAAATAATAATACAAAACGACGACAAAAAACACGCCGTTTGCGTCACGTCATTCTTGGACGACATCATGATTCCTCCTCGCGGCCACATTACATTTTTTTTCCACTCCCCATTTCCCTCGCATATTTCTCCCTTCCTTTTTTATGGCTCGGAATATTGGACCAAGACTTTTGAGGCCGAATAATAGAAACGCAGAATCCAGATGTTCCCCCAGCCGTGGTGGCCGGCCTGGGGAGGGCGCTGAGCCACCCTTTGCCCCCGACAACGCCCGACACCAAGCTCGTTGTAAAACTCGGGATTCCGATGCTCCAGGCCTCGGCCACCACAGCAGCCCCTGACACCCACCTGCGCGCGCGCCTGCTCGCCGACCAGGATCACGTCGCGGGTGGCGTCGTGCAGCGGGATGTCCGAGATGAAGAGCCCCCGGCCCGTCAGTCCCTCCAGAGCGTCCAGGTACGGCGAGCCGACGAACAGCAGGCTGTCCGACTCAGGGCAGTACACCATCTGGCCCTTGATCTCCAAGTCCTGGGGGAAAGAATGAAAAACAAACAAACATTAGTACACACCAGATTTTCTTATTCTGGTCTCTGTAATCCCCGCAATTGCTATTTAACTGAAAAACTGCGCATGGCAAAACAGACAAAAGAAAGGAGAAAAGGAGAAAACAGAAAATACCTTAAGTTTTAGGCAGAGAGGGCTTTGAACAAAGATTTGAATTGAAAAGAAAAACTTTTGCTGAGAATACTTTGAAAAAATGTTGAACCGTCTGCATCAGCTGTCTCGATAACCCCGTCGCATGTCACTTGGGCTGATCTCCTGCTTACCAATACCCGTCTTTCTCTCTCCCCCCTCGACTGGTCCAGTGAACCTGCCGGACAAGGCACAGGCACGTATAACAACACCCTTTCTTTTCTCCGGCCTGTAGCCGCGCTGTGCTCCAGGGCCTTAAGCCCCCGGGCCAACCCTCCCCGCCCCTTCCCCCGTGCGCGTGCCCTGGGCACGGTGCAACTTTGTTATAGAGGAACGCCCTCTGGCGCGCGGCGTGCGTGGCCGAGTGTTGGCAGAGCGGGCCGTGCGGCTGGTGGAGGGGATTTGTCGGCGGGAAGGCTTTGTCCCCGACGCAGGAAAATCACGCACTCCGCCCGGGTATGTTGTGCGGCGAGAGGCGCGCGGGCCCCGGACCCTGACGACTTCCCCGCGCCGCCCCCCGGAGCCGGGGGCAGCCCGGTGAAGAAGTCCTTCGGCGGGGACAACAACGCCATTCGGAAACGTGCCCAAGTAGTCCGATCTCGCGCGGAATCCGTCCCGCACCGCCTCCGTTTCTGCTGATTACCGCGAGAACATACCCCAGCTTCCCCCGCCGGTCCACGGCGCCGTGCTGCCGCTGCCCACGGCCCCCTGTCGGGCACGGGCAGACGGGCAGCCGCCGTAAGACTTTGGCCCAGCCGCTGCCAGCTTCCTCACTCTTCATCCATTCTTTTTCCGGTCCGAGTGGTCCTGGAGAGGCCCAAGCCTTGCTGCGCTCGGCTCATCCCCCTCCCCCTCCCCCACCTCCTCCTCGTCTCCTTCCCCAAGAGGATGAATATTCAGCAGCGGGTGAAAGTGGACGGATGGGGAAATAATACGGCATTGGCGAGCAGGAGAAAGCAGCGGACGCGCTGCTGCTAGGAGGGGCGGTGCGGGGCGTGGCGTGGCGGGGCGTGGCGGGGCGGGCCGGGGTGGACATGGGACCCTCTGCTCTTTGACACACAGCGAGGTCGGACGGACGGACGGCTCATCCCGCGTCACACCGCCATGCCTGATGAAATTTCACTTCGGGCGACGACGCGGCGCGGGGTGCCGACACGGCCAGCGGCGCTGTCGTTTCACTTATATTTCATTCTTTCCTTTTCCCTTTTCTCCTATTTTATTAATATAATTTCTCCCCTTGTACTCGCCGCCTGTCTATCTGTCTGTCGGCCTCATTTTATTTTCGGCGGCGGCGCCGGCATTAGTGAGACCAGTCTAGTAATATCAGATGGAAATGCCCGGGCCACTCTCTGATAGGAAATTAATGGAAATTCTATTCCGAATCGCGCTTCAGCGCGGCGCGGCGCCCGCCGACGCCGGAGCAAAAGAAAGTCCGCGCGAATGCAAAGCAAGTCTGGGTCCAGCGGCCAGCGGCGAGGACTCGGAGGTGGTGGACAAGGCCCCGCCCAGAGGGTCCCCGCGCGGCCAGAGAGAGCTGTTGAGCCGCTGCCGTCGCTTTAAAACAATCCGCACCCGGGACATTTGTGGACGGGAGCCAAACTTCCCCGCGCGAAGCTCCCCGCTACTCCTCACCCTCCCCCTCCGATAACTCGGCACACACGACGCGTTAGGGGGGAAAAAATACAAGAGAGGACAAAGCCGTATTTGAATCCGTCTCCCAGCATTTGTCTAACAGGAAAAAAAATCAGCCACAAAGAAAGGCAGATTCTCAGAAAAAAATATATGAAGATAGAATTTTAATAACATCGCCTTGCTCCCCTCATCCGTTACAGACCGATAAAGACGCCAGAAAAGGCCACGCTCCGGGTCGTCGGTGGCGTTGCTGAGGGGGAAACAGAGGGTGCGTG
>NW_026267150.1:2464850-2470088 GCF_000697945.3 Frankliniella occidentalis
GGGGGAGGGGGGGTAATGTGTCGACGAAAAGAAAACATCTCGGGAACAAAAAGGCAATTAAACCCCTTCATATCCAGCCCGACCACGCTGCTGGAAGATGTGCGCAGAGAGGGGAAGGGAGTGGGGCAGGCGCAGAGAGGATAAGGGAAGGGGGGACGCTCACCCTGCTGGCCGGGATGCTGAGAAGACTTATTTTTCTTTGGCCAGCGGGGTTTATTCGTACGTGCGTGGAGGAGCGGGGGGATCCGAGTCTGATGAGAACGGCGGGGAGTCGCATTAGCCTTGGCGCCCCCCTTGGCCCCGCCCCCCTACACTCTGTCTGGTCCGGATCGCCGCTTTCTACATGTCTGGCTCCTCTTGTTTTTGTGGGGCAAACAATACGCGTCTCTGTCGTCGCGGAGGGAAGTCAGACGCGAAGTGAGTGAAACAACAAACGAGACAATGACAACATTTTCGAAGGAGGACAGTTTTCCTTGAGACAAACCCGGACAAACCTATCGTTCCGTAAAAGGCCAGACACCTGCTGCAACGTATGTATAGCGCTGCTTATTTTGTCGAGCCAATGTGTCTCTTCTCATCATCGCACTCTTGGGGGTCACTCGAAAATAATCATGGTCGAAATGACGTGTGTTGTGCACATATTTTTCCAGACCTGTCAGGACACACGCTAAGTCTCGCCATATCATGTGTAGAATCTCATGGAACTAAAAACATAAATTGTATAATTTTTGTTGATAATTAATAATGAAAGTGAAATTATTGGTTTATGGTGCGTCCTAAACGATTCCGGCGCGTCGCAAACAGATCAGACCCCCGGGCATAGCGCACGCCTGATTATGCGGGGGCCCAAGTCTATCGCCGCCTTCCTTATTTGTCGCGGGGCGGAGTGGGGCTCCAATAAAGGCTTCCTGCGAACCGGAAAGAAATAATGGGCAGAGCAGCTTCACTAACAACGACAAGCCGAGCACAAAGCACTTTGCACAGACCAGCCACCACCGCCGCTGCCGCCGCCGGGCCGCCGCGGGCCAGCTGGACCCCCTTGAGAAAGGGCAAAATCATTTCATGTTTCTTACCCACGGCTTGTCCGGCAGAGTGAGCAATATCTCAAAAGGCGCGGGTGCGGGTAAGCATATCAAATCGGATTTAAAAATGTGTTGTTTTTCTCCAGTTTCAATAGTAAGCTGCGCTTTCATTGCTTTATTCAAAAAGACGACTCGAATCGTTTCGTGCATCCGTGGTCTTTTCCAGACCATTCTAAAACCTACACAAACTAACTGCAAACGTAAAATAAACTAGGTAGATGTACGCCAGACCACGTCTCGCGTAACAGGCTTCGCGATATCTCACGAAACACTGTTACGCTGCGACGCGCCTGGCATACATCTACCTAGGCCTGCGGCGCTGACACCTGAGTCGGGCAAAAGGCAGAGTCGTAGATAGGCCTTCGGCTCCAAAGGACACAAATTTTACCCCCAGGACTTTATTTTGACGAGTCGCCCCACCAGAGTCCATCAAATGTCTGAGAAACAACATTAATATAAAAAGGGGTGATTTTCAAGTGGAAATCGCCCTCTGGCGCCTCAACGGTTAGAGATAGAGCCAAACGGACGAAATTTTCGCCCACACACTAAATGGCGAGGGACAATTTTTGTACGTAGGCTGGATGTGTCTTTGAGCACATCTAAACCAAATGCAAATTTGCATCCAAGTCACATACAAAATATAGCATTTGTACCTAGCCTAGGTACACTTTGTACCTCTGTACAGACAAATTTGTATCTGATGAAGATGTGCTCAAAGACACATCTAACTAAGGTACAAAAATTGTCCCTCCCCATTTAGAGTGCAAAGGGCTCTACTTTGATGAGTTACCCCTTAGAAAACAATAAAAAAATATTTTTTAAAAATGTCATTTTGGGGACCTGTGGTTTTTGATTTTTTTTTAAATCCAATTTTTGAGCTAGAATGCTCTTCTTCGAACTTGATCTGTCTTTTTATGACACAAAACGACCCTGAAAATCCCAGGTCGCTAGCTCAATTCGTTCTCGAGTTATCGTGATGACAGACAGACACACAGACACACAGACACACACACAGACAGACAGACGCGAAACTTTTTGATCACTGGAGTAATAGGCTTCGCTAATCGCTCAGCCAATAAATATACTGTAGCGTTGAGAACGAGTTGAGTCTCTGTAATTCAAAATGTGATACTTTTCTCACATTTTCGTGTGATTTATCACTCCTGGGGGACTGATGAATTTATATCACAAATGTTGTGTGACACTTATTACAAACGATTTGATGATTCCGGATTTATTGCAATACGGTGTGATGCACATTGCACAGAACTATAATGCCTCAAAGTATCGCTCAAATAAGTTATATGGTCATCACAAAAACAATGCAGTTAATGATACACTTTTTCTGCGATGATCATCACAACGTGCAATATTTCTGTATCACACACCCAGAAAAAAGATTTCTTAGATCAAGCCAAATTGGCTTGAAATAAGAAAATTTCCACCTCGGCTGAACCAAACCCAAAAAAGCGTCCGATCAAGAAAAACCTAGGCTTCATTTACTTGGATTGGATCAAACCGAACACTGCTTGATTCAAGGCAAATTTATATTGGAAGCCAAGAATAAAGATTCTTACTTCAAGAAATTCGGCTTGATTCTTGCATACATTATTTCTAACCAAATATTTACGCTGTTCGTTTGGGCGACAGAGTTGCGCTTGATTATCCCCAGATTTTTTCCTAGAATACTTAGGCATTGGCAAGGCATTCTTCATCCAAGAATATTTTCTTGGTTTACGCAAGAATGCCATCGGCTTGTTCTCATACGGTGCGCAGAGCAAGAAGGAGAGTCAAAAAGTCAGTAGGGGGCCGACCGGACTCGAACCCACGCCCCGTCGGTCTGAGCCAGCGCCTCAGCCCACTGAGCTATCGCTTCGACAACGAAGCGCGCCAGCCCAGCGCACTGTTGGTAGTAGCAGCTGGACTGTGTCCGAATCATCCGAATCAGGTCGGCAGAGAGCGGCGGTCCCGTCACCTGTCGTGGTAGCTCAGTGGTCTCTGTGCCTGGCGGCTGGATAGTGAGCCGGGTCCGGCAGGGGTTCGATCCCAGGCCGGAGCGCAACCAGTTTCTCCAAATCAGTGCCTCTGTAGTTGTGAACGGCCTGAGAGGGGATGGACTAAGTTTCTGGAAACTTGGGAAAGAGAGACAACTGAGTAACCGTTTTGTCAGAAAATATAATTCCCGATAATTCCACAACGCCTAGGCAAGTGATCGAGAGAGAGGAGCGGAGGAGTCCGATTCGGGTCGGGTCCCAGCCGAAGCAGCCGAAGCGATCCTGAGAACGTGCACCACGTACACGAACACGGCGGGCGGGAAAACGTGGGTTTGGCTTCAACCAAGACTAGCCGATGCTTGCGCTACGCCTAGCTTGAATCTAGACAGAGATTCTTGTTGTGAGCTAAAAACGTCTTGATTCAAACTGTACACAATTCAAGCACTCGGCTAGGCTTAATTCAAGAATTCATTTTTCTGGGTGCAGAAAACGTGCAGTCGATATCACTCACTGCTTTAAAGTAAACCCGTTTATTGCGACGTAACGTTAAATGCAGCAGCACCCACCATGTTTGCCAACCCTTGAAACATGTTCCCGCACTGAGCGCGAGCCCACAAATGATATTGGTGTGAGCAAAGTCAAGGGGGCAGCCTGCTGCAACTCGCGCATTTGCTCGCCCCGCTCCCGCTCCATGCGCGTCCCTTCGCCGTCCTCGCTCGCGCCTGGCGCCTGCGCGCGCCCCGGAGCACTCAACACGGGCCGCGCACGTGTCGTATTTGCTCTCGCGAGGAGCGGCGGGGAGGAGCAGGGCGATGAGGAGGAAGGCTTCCCCGGATCCACCCCACCCCCTCGCCGTTAACGAGGAAAGAGCTCTACCGCGTCCCCACCACCGCACCGCTCCGCCCTCCAGTAGGCCCGGCCCATTCGGTGCAGGTTAATTATTATTGTGATTACGACCTCGGCCGATACGACCGGGGCTGCGCGGCGGGCGGCGCTGGCTGGGGGGCTTTGGCGGCATCGACACCCGACAGGGCGCCCGCCCGGCCCGGGCCCCTCGCTGCTGATGATGGGGCATTACAATTCCGCCGCCACCAATCGGCCGCCACGACCGAATTTGCAATTCTGAAAAAGCAGCTAGCAGCAGAGGGAGCTGCTGTGCTGTGGAGCTGAGGGGGCGTGGCGAGGTGGGGAGGGACTTGAAGGATGCGGCGCGACGGTATAGACGCTTGTGTGTGTGTGGTGGGGTGCGGGTGCGGCCGCCGACATCCCCCCCCCCAAATAATATCCCCTCCTCCGTCACGGACAATCACGAGCTTTGATTTCCTGGTCGGTGCAACCTCATCGCCCCTCCCCCCCCCCTCCCCACCGTCGCAACCCTTTCTCCCCATTTCTGCCCCGTTATTGTCCGTCGCGTTTATCAAACTGAATTTCATCGGCAATTGTGCTTTGGTCGCGCGCGGCTCTCGAAACTCATTGCGTGGCCGGGCTCTGATCCACTCCCCCCTTTCTGCGCCACGCTTCATTCTCCACTCCGGAGTTTTAATAACGGCCGATCGCTCGGCTCATTTTGTTTGAGAATGACCCCCATATTAACCGGGGCGGACGCGGGCGGTGCCGAGCGGTGCCGAGCGGTGCCGAGCGGAGCCGAGCGGAGCCAAGCGGAGCGCGCGCGTTCATTTGAAATACGCGACCGAAAAGTCGTTGCAGGCCCCAACGGTCCTCCGCCCGACAGTGGAAGGGGGGAGGCTGGGGCTTGTCGGGGAGTGGCGCAGCAGGGCGGCGCGAGAGGGGTGGAGTGGGGGGAGGAAGGGACAGAGCACCGGCCTGCATACGAAGCTCGCCTTAATGCTGATTGCCAATTAAAGTGGGCGGTCGGCGGACTGCCTGCCAGGGCGTGGCGGGGCGTGGCGCGGCGGGGCGGGGGCGTGGTGGGGCAGGGGCGGTGCAGGTGGGTGGTGTGATGCACATTGCAGGGGGGGAATTGGGGGACGGTGTGGCATATCAGGGCACGGCCCGTGTGATACGATTCGAGCTTCTCATCGAGATTATGTGAGCGGAGTCTCGGGCGGGGCCGGCAGGCCTTGATGACGCCGCGAGATATACCAGAGAGGGGGGAGCAGGGGGCTCTCTCTGACCTCCTCCCGGAAGCGAAGGGGAGAGCG
>NW_026267150.1:2470268-2470871 GCF_000697945.3 Frankliniella occidentalis
CAGTGGTTGACATGGAGATGCGCAGTCGGTTCTGCGCATGTCAGATCCACCAATGAGAGCGCTTGCGCCCACCTATCTACATTACACCTTACCCTGCCCCACCCCGCTGCGCCCCGCCCCGCAGCTGAATTACCTCATGACGCGCAGCGAGGCCGCGGCCCGCCTGGACACCCCGCCATGTGTTGCGCCAGCCCGTGTGAAAATCGATTATTCATGCCGAACCAATTCCGACTTTTTCGAGTCATTTTTCCACCCCCCCCCCTCGCGTCCGCCGGGGAAAACGTGTGCGGCTTTCTTGTTTGTTTTTTGTTTGCTCTTTTTCCCCCTCTTTTTATTTCGGCCACATTTCTTTGTGTTTTTCCAAACGCGTCGAATGTGATGACATTCGTTCACGGACGAGGCAGGGCGGCGTAGGAGGGGGCGTGTTGCATAGAGGAGATGGAAGAAAGTGCGGAGGGAAATAAGAGGGACACAGAGGGATGGGGTTGGAGAAGAGAACAGGGAGAGCGAGACAACGACTCCCAACTCCTGCGCGCGCCCTCATCCAAGTTTCCCTTCCCACACTACTCAACTGCTCGGCCAATTACCCGGGCAGCCCCCCCC
>NW_026267150.1:2470921-2473795 GCF_000697945.3 Frankliniella occidentalis
GGTGCAGGTGGGTGACGGCGCGTTAACACATTTGCTCGCCGGCAGTTGGGAGTTGGGCTGCGGCTCCCTGTTAGCCGCGGTCGTGGGGACCACTCCCGCCGCTCAGCAGGCGGACACACCGCTTGGGCCGCAGCGTTTGGCCTTGCGCTCCGCCGACGCGCGCGTCGATCGCAGCAGCCACCCGCCCCCTGTCCTGGGACCACTACCGCACCGTTGGTTGCGCCGAGGGGGACAGACAACGAGCTGCGCATTGATCGTGATGGCCAGGCTGCCGCCCATGCGTCCCCCGGGGGCCGCCCGCCTCGCGTGAGGGACGAGGACGAAGCTCCCCATGCTCGTCGTTACCGCCACTTTGAGCTCGCGCGAAAAAGAAGAAGAGCCAAAACCGCGACTACTGCTTTCTCACCTCCGCTTTGAACTCCGCGACCCCCGGCGGCCTCCGGAGCGACAGCAGAAACGGCGTGTTGACCCGCTCCAAGATGGCCTCGAAGGAGAGCGTCAGCCCCTTCGGCCGCTTGAGGGTAAAGTAATTGCTAAACGCGGCGCCTGCAACAGAACAGAGAAGTGGCAATAACGTGAGATATTTTTCGATTGAAAGGTGACCAAAAATGCACTGGCTGAAAAATGCGTATGAAATGATTCTAGGTGATGTAGACACTTCGTGAACCCACCGGTTGTGTGGAGCTCCTTGCCGAAGATCCTCATGAAGCCGGCGCCCAGCTGCACGAGCTCGAGGCTGCGGTCCAGCACCAGGTGCCAGAGGAAGGCCTTGCAGAAGGTGGACACGCCGATGGGCAGGTCGGCGGCCTTGGTGGAGGGCGGCGGCAGGCCCGCGGCGCTCTGCGAGCCCCTCCGGCTGCCGGGCGTGATCAGGTACCTGCGGCACACACGGCGGGGAGGTTAGAGGGAGACGACAAGGTCCGGATGTCATGAGGTACCTGCAGCTCACACAACGGGGAGGCTAAAGCCTTGGCTAAAGCCCGACATAGTTTACCCCGTTCTTGTTCTCACTTCGCAGCGGCAGCAGCCGTCCCTCCGCGCCGAGAGAAACTACTGCTCCAGAGAGGCGGGTTCAGTTACGGCACTGGATCTGCGCACAGCACTCGCCTGCCGCCCGGGGCGCGACCCCCTTCCCCCCTGCACCCCCCCTGCGCGCCGCGAGTGGGCGCTTTTTTTTCACCCGTTAGCGTTACGCCACTCCCTCCCCGCGTGCAACGCCGCACCGCACGCCCCCCAGGGGGTACAGGGAAGGCCCCATGTGCGCGCCAACATTGTTAGAGGAGGGACCTGCAAGGGGAAGGGCAGGGGGGAACGGCCCAGCTGAGCCGCTGGGACGGATCAAACCGGCAGCACTTACTGGATTTCCAGCGGGCAAAAGGGGGCACCTGCGGACAATAATCCAGGCCTACCTACCGTCCCTCCCTTTGCCCCCCCCCCCCCAACAGATCTACGCTTTCCGGTGCACTGCAATGAGACGACCACAGGCCCCTGTTTTTAGTGGATCCCATTTGATATCATTGCTGCAATTGTTGGACAACCACTCGCTGGTCCCACTTTCAGACAAAGTTTAGGGAAACCAGAGCATTTAAATGAAGCAGTGCATCATATCTAGGCGGGCTGTCGCTATCAGCTACTTCTTTCGCGCTCCGAACAGAAGCGGTAATTTCCATAGCAGAATGGGGATTGTCGAAAAGGTAGCTACGACTCCGACAGGGTTACGGGACCTCAGCGCCTGCGAGAGTCAGGGTAGGCCAACCCGCAGTACACGCCGGCACTGCAAGCAAGATGTTGCCTACATGCCAGGCGCTATGAAAGCATATACAGGCCGAGCTTTAGAATTTCTAAACGGCGAACGACAGTCTTACTTTCTTCCCTTGCAGGCTCTACATAGTTAACAATTACGACAGTAAATCACTACAGAGTGGTCTGGTAGTTTTTTAATGGTGTGATCACTGAAATTCGTTTTGTGATACTTTTACTCAATTTTTGCGATAACTGGTGTTTTGCGATTCCCACGCTTATGGGCATGATAACTCCAAAAAATGCGATAAAAGTATCACATTTTTGTGATAAAATCATCACAAAAAATGAAATAAAATAATTTTTGTGATGATTTTATCACAATAATGTAATACTTTTATCACATTTTTTGGAGTTATCATGCCCTTTAGCGCGGGAATCGCAAAACATCAGTTATCGCATCGTTTTGTGTTAAAAGTATCGCAAAATCAGACTCAGTGTATTCTGTAGCTAACTGTACCGGGCAGGTCTGTACAGAACAATCTGTATTGATTCTGTCTCTGGGTACAGAATTTTTAAGAATGTGCTTGGTTTCCAAGCAGGTGCCCCATCCCCTAGTAGTTTTGATAGGTTTCCAAGTTGAGCAACCCGCATTCTGCTTGAAATTTGTCATAATTACTTGGAGCGCAAAATAACTGCTAGGAAACCAAACAACACCCATTTTTCCGATGTTACGTACAAGGCACTTCCCCGCGTATCACTTTCGGGACGAACCATCGCCTGGACCGGTGTATCCTCGACACGAGTGGATCCCCAAGCTGCAAAACAAAGCCGTGCGGAGGAAGGGGCGGGAGGTGAGGTGGCAGCTTCACGTGACGTGCCACTATGGAACATGAAGTGGAGGAGTATCTATACCGCCAGCCGGCCTGGACGTGTTAACAGTGCGCTGCTGACGTGGGAGGTCATGTGTGTGTGAGAAGAGAGAGAGAGAGAGAGAGAGAGAGAGAGAGAGAGAGAGAGAGAGAG
Source organism: Frankliniella occidentalis (assembly GCF_000697945.3). Classification (NCBI taxonomy): domain Eukaryota; kingdom Metazoa; phylum Arthropoda; class Insecta; order Thysanoptera; family Thripidae; genus Frankliniella; species Frankliniella occidentalis. The sequence continues at coordinate 2,473,688 of NW_026267150.1, forward strand.
AGAGAGAGAGAGTGAGAGTTTGTGTGTGTGTGTGTATGTGTGTGAGTTTGTGAGAGAGAAGGGGTGGGGGCAGATTGGTTGGAGGGGTTCGCTCCAGTGATCTCGCCC
>NW_026267150.1:2473845-2474818 GCF_000697945.3 Frankliniella occidentalis
AAGTTTGCCGGGCGAACGAGCGAGCCGGGACTCTAAGCTCATTACCGGGGGGTGACAAAAATACATACAAGGCACTCTAAAGCACTTGCCGTAATGGCTCCACAAACCAGGCCGTGCTGCGCGCCAGCGGGGCATAGTGAAAATGCAAAGCACTTGACGGGGTTGCGCTGAAATCAAGAAGAGGAGGCATTCCACGGGAACGGGGAATCTCTCGCGGATCAGCGGCGGCCCACACACCCGCACCACCCCTGAGTCTGACGAGCAGGTGAGCATCACGGAGCAGGAAAAGCGGCGCGCGAAGATTAAAACTCGCTACAACTGCCACCTCGTCCCACCACCAGACGCCGAGGAAATTATTCACCCAAAGTGTCGTCACGGGAGACTTGTTTTCCTTCCTTTTTTGTGCCTGTTTTTTTTTATCCTTAATCTTTTTATTTCACGCTGTATAGTGGACCAGGCGGGCACGCACCCGGCACCACCAGCAGCAGCTACGGGCGACACGGCCGCCGCCCGTGAGAATTGGGTCGTCAACAACGCAAAAAATACACCGTGAAATGGAAGAAATAAAACAAGGGTGGAGAAGAGGGGGAAGGGAAAAGGTGGTGGTGGTGCGTTGCTCTCCAAAGCACGCGCGAAGGGAGAGAGGGCAAAAGGGGTTGGGGAGAGCTGCGCTGGCAGGCCGACTCGGCCCGACCGGCCAAACAAGACTCTCACTTCTTCTTGGCCGGCTTCCGGTTCCGATAGCCTCCCATTCCGTAGAAGACGCCGTCGGCTTGGCATTCTCGCGCCTCATCCTCCTAGTTTTCGTTTTGAAAGGGGCGGCTGATGAAGTATGAATCCCGGGCCGATACAGCGGGCCTCCCCCCCTCCCTCGCCTTCACCCCACAAAACTCCCCGCAGGCCGGCGCCTCCGACGCCTTTTCACGCCGAGAGCCAATCACTCATAAACCACCGCCGCCTCCGCCTCCTAACC
>NW_026267150.1:2474868-2475469 GCF_000697945.3 Frankliniella occidentalis
CCCTCCCTCCCTCTATCGGGCCAAACGACTCCAGGTCCTCGCCGTCGGGCCGTCAGGCTCACCTGCGAGGGGGCCGCCGCCGTTTCCGTATCGGGTGGGGCCGGGCCGTAACAACGAGGGGGGCGGGCGAGGGCGGGCAGGGGCGGACCAACAACGGGGAACGAGCCATCAGGCCTCGCGGGCCATCCCGTCGCGGCAGCGGCACCAGGCACCACCGGAGCGCTGATTGTATTTTTCATCTCAATTCGCTCGTTGTTGGACTGCCAGGCCAGGCTCTCTCTCTCTCTCTCTCTCTCTTAGGGGTCCCGGAGGTTGGGCGGGACCATTTAAAAAGCGCGCCAGGCAGCAGGAAGGCAGCTAAAAAGTTTCTGCTGCCGCTGACTTTCTTCTTGGCAGGCAGCAGCAGATGTGTCACGGCCCACCGGCCTCATTATTTCACTATTGCAGTTGTTCAGCTCCTCTCTCTCTCTCTCTCTCTCTCTCTGTCTCCCTCTCTCTCTCGCTCTCATCAGCCAGGCGTGGCGGGGCGTCGAGGCGCGGATGATGTAACGACGCGTGTGCGTCATTCATTCCTCTCTCATTTTATTGCGAGATCCGTCCT
>NW_026267150.1:2475519-2483494 GCF_000697945.3 Frankliniella occidentalis
CGTGTGCGACGGGTTGCCTACCCGGACCTCCCGTAAGGCGCAATGGTAATTTTGAAGGCCTGTAAAATTTTCCCTAAGGGAAATTTTTGTTGCCTCTGCGGGTCAAATCCTTTATTTGGGCCATAAGTAGCCGTGTGCAAAGCGGCATCGCGTGCGAACGATTTGCCACTATCCGTATCTTTGTGTGATGTACCCCGTCCACTACCAAGTATGACGGCACGGCGTGAAGAGTTGGAACTGACTGCTGTTGTTGTTCGAGACGCGCAGACCGAGGCGCGGACGCAGAAGAAACACACATACAGACAAAGTCGCACAAAGTAGTGGTGGAGCAGGAAGGAAAAAGCAACAGAAGAACAAAAGGTCATAATACGCGCGCCCGGCAGCGCGAGCTCTGCCCGCTCCGCCTGCTCGTTCAAGGCGAAGTTTAAATAAGTCCCTGTGTCCCCGTGTGTCGGGATCCCGCCGCGCACAACACAGGCCGGCAACTCATCTTCGTTTGACACGTTGCGCCGCCCGGGGCGACGCGAGCGGCACCGGCCGTGATTCAGGGGAGAGCAGAGGGTCACGGCCAACAGCGACGCACACCGAAAAATGATTTTAAAAATACATTTCTAAGTATGGAACCCGGGGTGCGTTGTCCGTCCGGTCGGTTGGTCGGTCGGACCGGGTCGTCCGGGGTCCGCGTCCGGGTAGAGGAGAGGCAGAGGCGCTCTGGTCTTTACAAAGCGCGACAATCGAATGGCCGTTAGATGAATTGTTGGGGGTGGAGCAAAAGGAGAGGAGAGGGAGGGGGGGGAGTTAAAGCAAAAACATTCGGGTCCAGCCCGGCGCCATCGGACTGTGGCAAAGAGTGGGAAGGGACCGGGCCGGGGAGGGACACGCGGACAGTGAACGCACCCTGCCGCAAAACACACGGAGGGGGGGAGGACTTTCATTTTCGTGTCATAAATCCAAGGAGGTACAAGGGGGACACCGCACCGCCGGCGACACGGCAACTTCTTTGTCCTCATTATAATGTGACCCTCATTATACGGCCAACAAACACGACCCCTTACAGCCCACTGCCTTGCGCTGCCCCCGCACACGCACGCACACACACACTCACACGCACACACGCACACCAAACGACCCGGTGCCCACTCATATCGCACACCGCTGGACACCCAGCACCGGCAGGTTCGGATTTAGCCAGCAGGTGGGCGTTACGGTACATTAGCCATCGGAATTAAGACAGCGTTAGCCGTGTGTGGGGGGCGGGTCCAGGGGGAGAGGGGGGTGTGGTCCACCACAACCCCCCGCCGCCCCCTTTGCTGTGCATCCATTAGCCGATGTGCCGGGGCTTATTTTCGGGTTCGCTGGGCCATGCTGTGCCGTGCGGGGCGTGAGGCCGGGTAAATTAGGTGGATGGTCCTGGCGCGCACACACACACAGCTACGCACAAATTCATTCTTGAAATAGCTGGTCGCTGCTAGTTCCCAGGACGGCGGCGCATGGCACGGCTCGCCCGTTCTGCTTATTGCTTGGTGCCTTTCCGAAACGAGCGATGAGTGTGTGTCGTGTGTCGGGGCGGCGGGAGAGAGCTGTGCTGTGCCCCGTACCGGCAACAGCGGCGGCGCAGGGCTCGGCTGGCTCGTGCATCACTTCCTCCCCACCCCCTCCCCCCGGGGGCTTCATTGGCGCGGAAATACGACCCTCTGTGGACTCGTTGAGAGAGGTGGCTGTGCGGAGCTGCGGAGCACGGGCGGGAGCATTTATCGAATCGCGCTGAACTCACCTGTACCGGAAGCCGCCCCGGCCGTCCTTTGAGGCGGGCTCGGCGCCCTCCAGGCGGATGTCGGCCTCGGTGGCGTGCAGGTGCTTGGCGATGGCCCGTATCGAGCCGACGAGCAGGTGCGCCGCCGCGGGCCGCTGCGTGCTGAAGAGCAGCTGCAGCTGCTGCCGCTGCGCGCCGGGCGCGTCCGTCCGCGTGCAGACGAAGGCGGCGGACGGCTCGGCCGTGCAGGTGGCCTGCGCCGCCGTGGCGGGCAGCACGCCCTCGCCCTGCTGCAGCACGTCGTGCACGCCGTCCAGCGTGGTGAGGAACTCGCTCAGGTCGTTGCCCAGGCAGTGCAGCGCGCGCCGCTGCCGGGGCTCGCGGCAGGCGTTGCGGATCAGCGCCGCGCCCACCTCCTCCAGCCGGGTCTCCGCGTCCGCGCCTGCGAACAACACCAGTATGCGGCGCTTAACAGTGCGTCCTCCTATCTGCAATATGCATTATTGCTAAAATCCTGCGAAGCAATGCATTTGCAGTAGTGCAGAGGATCTCCCTCGCTTTTCTACACTTTGCTTCGCATGACTTTAACAGTGTACGCGAACGGAAAGTGAGATAAAAAGTGAGCCCTGAAATGCACTACTTCTTTTCCCGCGCCCAAGAAAAAGCTACGACGCTCCGATCCGCTACACGACATCCTCCCAAACCAATATTTCTACATATCCGGGGGGTTTCCCAGCACCACGGACGTGTATACGGTTTTATAGGAGCTCGTGCTTGGGAACTACTTGGAGGTTATGTGTCGAGTCCGCCCACTACACGACACGGCCGCCGCGGCTCGCAGAGTGACGACTCCTATCCACCCAAGTTCTTATAGTTATTTTTTTTATGCATAAAAAATGAAGCCTCTGCATGGACTGGGAAAAGGGACTCCGGCGTATAACAAAGTTGTCCCGGGCCTCGAGTGGCCTCAGGTTTTCTCCTTCTTTTCCCCCCGACAGCCCAGCAGCAGCAGCAGTAGTGCCGCTGGCCTGCGCTGGCCTGCGCTGCGTCGCGCCGCGCGGGGACCGGCCGACCGACACCCGCAGAAAGTTGGCGAGAGCCGTAATCGAGTTATGGTGTGAAATATATCGCGGCAAGGAGGCAGGGCGGAGCGCGGGGGCGGGTCACGGCACTACACCAACGCCCTGTCGAAAGTCGGCAGAGAGCACCTGGAAGGGGCAAAGGCTGCGCCGCGCACCGCGACGGAGCGCACAGCCAGTAAAACTACACGCGGAAAGTATTTGTTGGATTAGGTGCAAATGCCCACTGTTAAAATCCTACGAAGCAATGCTTTGCAATTGCGAAGGATTTTGATCCTTTGTAACTACGTACCATTTTTCTTCACAATTGGAAAGTATTGCTTCGCAATTGCAAAGAAAAATGATTCGAAATTACAAAGGATCAAAATTCTTCGCAATTGCGAAGCATTGCTTCGCATGATTTTAGCAGTGCTCTAACTTAAACCTACCTTTCGTTTTCTACGAATTTCACGATGAAAAAAGTTTCTTGTATTAGACCTGGTCTTAGATGCCATTGGCGTTTTCCATAAGATCCAAGAACCGGGTCTTGTAATACAAGAAACTTTTTTCATCGTGTTGTGCGCAAAAATGTAGGATTTGGTCAAAGGTGTGCATGAAAAAATTCAAAATTAACAAAGAAATGTGCAAAAAATTTGATAGCTTAAATCTGTGGGAATAAAAGAACAAATCCAGGTGGTGGTCACCCAACGAGGCTCATTGCGTAGTCCCTACACCATGAAAATATGTACACTATTATCCACTCATAAACCGGCGGTGCCTGCTGCAAATTTTCTTTTTTTACAAATCAGATAACGACAACGACGACTGTTTTAAACGTGCAGTGCCAGGAAATGCTTTATAAGTGGGCGTGTGAAATAATTTGCATTTCCGTAGAGCACTGTGAAAGTGTTACTCGGCGATAGAACGACGGCGCATTCCGCGCGCAGTTTCAAGCGAAACGCCCGACAGCAAATATTGCCACTAGCGTCGCAAGTAACTTTGTCAAAGAGCGGAGCAATCAAGCCTTTCGTCTGCAGCGCACTGACCGAGGGGTCCTCCACTCTCCAAGTGGGTGTACAACGAGTTGCGTGGGTATCCGCGAGTATTCGAGAGTATAAGCGAGTATCCGCGAGTTTATGTGAGTAATGGCGAGTATTAAGCGAGTATTTGTCGATTTTTTCGCGAGTTTTCGCAAATTTTTCGCGAGTTGTCGCGAGTTGCCGCGAGTATCTTGCGAGTATTTTTCCTCGTGTACAACGAGTTGACGAGTGGGGGACCCCTCGGCACTGACACCGTTTCAAAACGAAGCTCGAGGGGACAAATAAATAACTAATTGTCTGCGTGTCCTCTTGCAATATCGCATGCAACAAGTTGAGCCGACTCACCGTTTTCCCTGAGGACGACGTGCAGGTCGCTGAGGTAGTCCGCGGAGGACGCATCCTCATTCAGTCTCCCCCTGTGGAAAGAGATAAAAGAACATTGTCAATAATTTGTTCTACACAATTGTGCGCATTGCGCGAGGACGCCATGCCACCCCGCCCTCCAAAGCTACATAATCGCCGCACACTTGTTTGCCTCGCCTCTGACACGCTGAGTTACGTTCGCCGTCGCGGAGACAATTTTTCCGTCCCTCCGCGACGAGTCGGGGGATAGTGTATCGTGAGGCGCCAGGAATATAATACTCTGCAGAGTGGTTACGTGGTTTACCACAACCACGCTGGTAATGAAACTACGGTGCTTTTAAACCTTAATTAAAAAAGTTGTAGAAAATAAAGTACATTTTTTACAAGTCAGTCAAACTTTTAGTAGAGCGTTAATCAATTTATCGTGTGCGTGAACATAAATAAGGGTAAAAGGGGGCGGCGAAGGAGGAGAGAACACCCCCCAGCCCCACATGAAACGGAGAAGAGAACAGAGAAATAAGAAGAGGGAGGGGGAGGGGAGAGTCCTCAAAGTGCTAACGAAACGTCTCCCTCTGGCGCCCTTGGCGCACACTCCTCGCCACCTCGACCCTCGGCCAGGCTCGGCACGATCCGATCCCTCTTCCTCCGCTGCGCCGGAGCAAGCTTCTGTTATAAGGCAAGGGGGCGAGGGGGCGAGGAGTAAGAGAGAGAGGGCCGGGGGCTTCGAATTCGGCGAGCCAGTATGATTGCCAAGACAACAACAGCGAAGGGAGGGAGGAGAGCAGTGAGAGCGGGGAGAGCGGGGAGAGCGGGGAGAGCGGGGAGAGAGAGGAAGATGCGACCGAGAGGATGAGCGGGAATGGGAACAAAGTCGTCTCTTTTCGCATTACCTTGCAAATAAAACATCCATCGGCAGAATTGCGGGCGCCGGGAGAGTGGAGTGGAAATAATTCAGAGGGTCGTGTCGTACACCGGAGGGCGCAGGCGAGGCGATTAGGGCGCGGGGACCCGCAGCGGGGCGAGGCGCCCGGGGCCGGGCGGCGAAAGTGGCATAAATAGCATCGAAAAGGAGGGGGCGAAAAGCAGTCTGATTTCTGAGAGCATTAAAAAATAGCATCATGATGCTATGGTCTTAATGATCGTGTCACTAGTTCAAGAAAAACCACCATCGCGCTTTACCCAGCAAGCTAAGGAGAAATTGTGTTCAATTGATAAAACGCAAGAAAGTTACGCAATATCCTTAATGAAAGGAGGGTAAGGTTGAATTTAATCCCCGCCAACTCTGTCTCAGCGGGCCGTCTGTTTTCATGAAATTCCCTTCAAAGCGACACACGCAACGTTGTTTGAATGACGAAAGTTTGGTGCGGCGACTCGACTGAATGGCGTATGAGGCGAGGCCAGGCGAGGCACGGCCCCTTGCCGTCGTGTGCGTGTTCGAGTGAGTGAGTGTGTGTGTGTGTGTGTGTGTGTGAGCAGCGCGCGAAGTGAGCGACGGAGAGAGAAAGAAGAGGTCGGAGGAGGTAGGGGGTAGCGTCTACACGACCTGCATCTATATCGTAAGTCCTTGACATCTCCTGTGGCGGGGCGGCTTGCAAAGACTCGCACCACCCCCAACCTCCTCCCCGCTCCTCTCTGCCGCCCCCCAAAGGGGGTGGTGTCCTGCAAAGCTACACCGTGAAAAATGGGGCCCTTAATAACAAGCAGAAAACGCTTGAGTCCTACGGAGCGGAGGCAGTCTCGCTCGGTCTCGCTCGCCGAGGAACAACGGGAAGACCACACTGCTGCTGGGGGTTCGGTGGGGTGGGGATAGAGAGAACAGACCGAAACAGGAAAACGGACAAATGAGTAGTAGGGCTGAGCAGTTGTGAGGGGTCGGGAATACGGGCCGTGGAATACCGTAGCCAGGATTATGTGGGAGGCCTCAGGCCTCCCGGGAGCAAGATATTTCAATCAGTAGGCCTACGCACTGAAATATTCAAAACTTTTTTGTTCATATAGCTTACTGATTTGTCAGCTTAGCATGTTAACAGTTTTTAGTAAGCGATGAAAAAAACAAATTCAGAAGGTTTTAGTGTGTAGTAATTAAATTAATTTCCAGTGACACTAATCAAGTCAATAAAACCAAAGCTACGCAGAGAAAAATCGACCCGATTTATTCAAATATGGGGCGCAGTAGCGGTAAAGTAGGGGGTTCTGCCAAATCAGACCCGACCACATCTTCCTTTAGAGGATGCAGCGCCCGTTATTGGAAACCTGCACATCGCGGCGCCCACTCCGCGCGGCTATATCGAAAACTTTGGCCTCACGTACGGAGATGGGCCGGTGCACTCACCTCTCTCCCACCTCCTTTCCTCTCTCCCGGTCTCTCTCTCGCCCCCCCCCCCCAATCCTCTATTCCCTATCGGTTGCGGTGAGACGAAGAGGTGCGGTGTTTGCGAACGAACCTAGCCGGTTGAGCTGCGGCAGGCCCGCGGGCTGAAGGGAGGCGAGGCACTCAACCACAACTAAGGCCCTGGTCCGCCGCCTGGGCCGCCGCTCCCAGCCGAGCCACGCCCCGCGCCCGCAGAGGCACACAAATGCCTTCATTTTTCTAAGCAAGCCAGCAAAAAAAAGTGGTCGGGCGGGGCTGGGAGGAGCCACCTGCTGGGATAACTTCCTTTCCCGTTATTTATGCGGGGAGCGCAGGAGAGAGAGAGAGGGGGGGGGGGGGTGTAGTAGTAGTCGATATTAGGCCAGTGATCACCCGTATGAAATATAAACATTTCTCTTTGGCCGGACACACATACTTACACAGATGCATTGATAAGTTACACTCATCAGGTTACCGACCATACAACTCGTAGGAGCTGACACGTGGTCTGTTTGGAAAAGCCCGTTCTCGTTTTGGTAAAACGAAACCAAGCTGCAACATTGGTTGTTCACATTGTGGGCAGGAAATCTCCACCTGACCTCTGTTCACCCTTGAACGCAGGGTCCTCTTTGTTCGCCTCCTTCCCTTTCCTATGTTTCCAAGAAGAAGCAATATACCGCGTGTGTGTGTGTTCAGCGTACAGTTCGGAGAAGAAAGACAAGGAGTATGTGTAGCAGGGCAAAGTGGCTAAATAAAGAGTGATCCTTGACATTGGCTTTTTGTACTCAGTCGGTAACGCGAGAATAGAACAAGCTCGCCACTGTAGAACTGTGTGCCCGCAAGAGCATTTCAGTAAAAAATGCTCTAAAGAAGTTCGTAAATCGCAACTATATAAATGAGATAAATCCTTGTTTGTAATTTTCATATATTTTACACAAAATATTTGATTCGTGACCTGTTATGGCACTACAACTATGACTAGTATTCAAAGTACTAGTTTCGCGTTTTCAGATGACATCTCACCGGATTACTATCGTTGATGACGGCCCCCTTCCGACGTCCTCCTCCTCTCCGCTCCTCTGTATTGACTAGTCAAAGGGTTGGCGTCGTAATGTTGTAATTCCCGGCGCTAGATCCGACGGCCCGGTCCGACTGAGATCAAAGCGCACTGCTGGGATGGCTGGCTGGATCCCCGAGCAGCAGCCCCAAAGCCGAGAAGTGCCCATGAGAGAGGGGGAGAGGGAGGGGGTGAGAGAGGGAGAGAGAGAAAGAGAGGGAGAGAGAGAAAGAGAGGGAGGGAGAGAAAGAGAGAGAGAAAGAGAGGGAGAGAGAGAGGAGGCGGGAGTGTGTCAACGTCATCCAGATTGGCCTGGCACGGATTAAAGGTGCCGTGCCTTCGTGCCCCCCCCCC
>NW_026267150.1:2483544-2484711 GCF_000697945.3 Frankliniella occidentalis
AAATTTCCGTGTCTTGGTCGATGTTTGCGATGTCAGTGTCAGTTCCTACTACTTTTGGGGTGCTGATTCCAATGTGTCATTTGTTTTTCCCCCAAAAATATTTCTGACACATTTTGAAAAGTGCACTTTTTACTAATTTTTTACTATATTGACCACAGTCATGAGTGGTGTCGTTCCCGACTAAGTTTGCACTCAGAAAAAAAATTACATTTGCAGCTAAAACATTAGCTGTATATGGACAGCTAACTTTTGGAGCTACGCAGCTAAAAGTTAGCGTGGTAGCTCCACCGGTTTGCTCTAGAGCTATTGTGTAAGTAGTACAGCCAACTTTTTGCTGTATAGCTCCGAAAATTAGCTGTCCACATACAGCTAATGTTTTAGCTAAAAATGTAATTTTTTTTCTGAGTGTGGGGTAAGGTAACTGAATTTTCAACCGCCACATCTGTACGGAGTACCATTTTCGGTTTTGAGGGGGAGGGGGGATTGCTTTCAAAATATTAAAACTGGTATAATTTTCGACAAATATGAACCAGGAATAAACGTATCTGATGTATTTTATAAGGTAGAATGACGCAGACGGTGATAGACGATAGTTTGCTATGCTTTTAATTGGCGTGTTTTTAACGTAATTTAGGCAAAAGCCTTGGGGCGGGAAGGGGAGGGGGGCTAAACAAGGTAGGGTGGGGTTACTTGAGTGACTTTTCTTTTCTCCCTTACCACACCTAAATGGTGATCCCGAGGTAACTGATAGGTTTTGTAAGGTGCCGTCATGAGCCATGGACCTTTTGCACAATCCTTGTAAAACACTAATGTATATCTCTTTAGATATTTGCTCGATGTTTTGAAATAAAATCTCCCTCCTCTTTCCCCCACCCCCGTAAAATAGAAAATGGTTCTCCGTACAGATGTGCCAGTTGAAAATTCCTTTTCCTTACCCCAAAATTAGGCGGAAACGAAACCGCACATGACTTTGGTCGGAAAATAGTAAAAGCTGCTCTTTTCGTCAAAATAATGGACATTTGTTGTTCAAAATGTGTCAGAAATATTTTTGGGGGAAGAACAAATGACACATTGGAATCAGCACCCCAAAAGTAGTAGGAACTGACACTGACATCGCAAACATCGACCAAGACACGGAAATTTCAATTTTAGGGGGTGGGGGGAAAA
>NW_026267150.1:2484761-2490323 GCF_000697945.3 Frankliniella occidentalis
GGGCAGTGGGGGTGATGGGGGGAGGAAAGAGACGCCAACTCTCAGCAGTTGTTCACGGGCGCCATTATGGCGACGAGAGAAAAAGAGGCGCGGATCCTGCCGTTTTACTTTAATCACTTTACTGCTTTGTGAAGGCGCGAGCGGGCGGGTCCGGGTCGCTTTCGCTTGGCGCTGGCCTATACCGCTCCGATCTCGCCTCGACTGCGATAAACAAATGGACAGTGTCAAAGTATTTGCAAGTTTCAAGTACATTTTGTATTAAAAGTAACCCGATCGAGATTATTTTTGTTCTCAGCAGTGCGTAAGTCTTTTATTTTTCATAAAAAGCAAATTGTCTCTGTCGAAATTTTTGCGTCAAGATTAAAATTGATCTCGGGTCAAAATGAACTGGAAATAAGAAAACTATGGGTGCAGGCTGTGTACGTACGCTTTCACGTTGTTTAATTATCTCTGTGAGATGCAAATATTTCGCGTTATTGCATCAAAATGCGCACTGAAGTATTATTGCATTTACACATCATTGTATTCCGAGCATCTGCCCCAGTCACACGCCGCAGACGGCGTCGTTGGCAGGGCCGCAGGGCCACGCTGATTCCCTTTAAGCGATTTAAACCGTCGCTGTTTCCAGCGAACACTCTGCCGGGCGCGCCGCGGGCCACGGCGGCGAGGCGGGGGCAGCCGGCGGCAGCCAACCCTCAAAGTCCCTCGCGAACAGAGTGAGGGGAGGGAATTAATACTGCCCAGGGCGGGGCCCGGCCCCACCCCGGGGCACGCGGGACCGCAGCGGGGCCAGCTATGACGGCCCGAGACCCTAATGAACGATTTGACCGGGGCCGCACCCAAACCAGGCCACGGACGGTCAGAGGCCGGGGAGCTTTGCGCCAGACTGACAGAACCAGCAAACCATGCGGTCGCGATGGCACCGAAAAAATATCGAAGAGCGCATTTTTTTCTTTCTCCTCTGCAAATAAGTTGACGTCGTCACTTTTCCACAAAAAGCGTGGACATGGACGGCGATGACGCAGTGGGCGGCAGCTAGAGTATGAGCAGCGGAATGCTAGCGAAGTAATTTCCCCAGCGTTCTTTTTTAGGCGCGAAATTCCGACAGACTGACCACGCAGCATCACGTCAAACAGAACGCTCAATTACTTTTTTCGCGTCCGCTTTTTTTTCGCCCCCGCCTTTGTTTGTTTTTTTCGCGGACGTATTTTTTTCTCTCCACGCTGCGCACCAACGCGCAATAAGTGTACAGCGCTCCAAAAGCATGCCGATGGGTCATAAAGGCGCAGGGAAGACCAGAAAATAAAAAAAAAGCGTGCGACACACACACACACACACGGCAGGGGAGCAGGGGACTGGGATGGGGCGGCAGATAAAACCGAAACGCGAATGAACCGAAACAAAAGAAACGCCAATGCCCGCGCGTTTACCGAATCAGCGCGCGTCCCCTGCGAAAATGCCTGCGGTCCAAAGCGACACACAGAGCTCACAGACAGTAGGTGCGGTGTGTGTGTGTGTGAGTGTGAAGGGAGGGGAAGGGGAGGAGTGTGTCAGCAGACGTGGGACATTTCCTGCTGCTTTTAATTGTGGCCGGGTGTGAGGCCGACAGCTGAAGCCTCGCTAATGAGCGCGCGAGGGTTACGCACACGGGGAGCCGTCTGAAGTGATTGGCTGGCTATCCGCGCCGGCCACCAGGAGGAGGGAGGGGGGGGGGGGTGCTCAGTGCTCACGGCCAAAGCACATGTGAAGGCCGCGCTCTCGGGCACGGACTGGAGAGGGTCGTTCGGCCATCTCCTGGCCAAGACAAATATCAATTCGTAGTAGTAACAGCCAGCCAGCCAGCCCCGCCCTTCCGCCTGCCCCATGGACCATGGGCCCAGCTGACAGGGCTGCCAGCGTTGTTCGTCTCTCTCTCTCTCTCTCTCTCTCTCTCTCTCTCTCTCTCTCTCTCTCTCTCTCTCTCCGCCTGAGTGGGTGTCAGCTGCGCTGCATATCGGGGCGTCCCATAATGCCCGGCCCTGAGGAGGGTGGCATCACTGCAATGGCGGGGAAATGGGCCCCACTCAGTCGGGCCGAAAAACCCCAACGTCGTCGTCAATTTTAGTTTTCCGGCAGACTGCGCGCCGCCCGGCTCGCATCCACCCCCTCCCCTCCCCTCCCCTCGCCTCTCCACCCCCCTTTAGCGACCCCTTCCTCGACCCGGCTGGGGCCATCTCGATGCCCCCGTGGTACACCGATGCGGTCTTGTGGTACATCGGGATGGGGCCGCCCCGGCCTGGCACCGCCGGGGATGCGACAGGCGTCTCTAGGTGAACACGGCTGCACCGCACCCCGCCGCCCCTCCAGCCCCTTACCCCCCAACCACACCCCCGGTAATGGATGGACCGCATTACTCAACGGTCCGCGTCACGCCACACGCGGCGGCCAGGGGGGCGTGGCGTGGTGAGGCGTGGCGTGGCGTGGCGTGGTGAGGCGTGGTGAGGCGTGGCGTGGCGTGGTGAGGCGTGGCGTGGTGAGGCGTGGCGTGGTGAGGTGAGGCGTGGTGAGGCGCGGCGTGGTGAGGCGTGGCGTGGTGAGCCGTGGCGTGGTGAGGTGAGGCGTGGCGTGGTGTGGTGAGGTGAGGCGTGGCGTCGTGAGGCGTGGTGAGGCGTGGCGTGGCGTGGTGAGGCGTGGCGTGGTGAGGTGAGGCGTGGTGAGGCGCGGCGAGGAAGGACGTTGGCGGGGGCGGGGCGGGGCGAGGCCGTGTTAAAGCTCACCAAAGCTGAATGGCCGTGCTTATTTATTCCGGCCGCTCCGTCATGTGCCGCTGCCCTCCATCACCGGGGGGCCGTGGCCGAGGTCGAGGCATTATCAGCGAGGCCTTCGTCCTCAAGGCCACTCCATGCCCCCGGCACTATACCAGCCCCCCCCCTGACATTGATTACAAAACGCTTGTGTTTTCGGGCCTGGGGAGGCATCCCTCCCCCCCCCCTCTCACTCTCACTCTCTCTCTTTCTCGCTTCGAACTTTATTCCATGACCCCTCCTAAACTCACTTCCAGGGACCCACCTAGATTCGCTTCCAAGCTGCCTAAACTTGCAACTCAGCACATCCCCGTGTGCGAAACTCGCGTCCAAAGACACCTGCAAAGCTCGCTTCCAGGTCCGAGCCAAGACACCCCTGCGCTATCGCTTCCAGGTCCAGGACAACACCGCTTGCGCGTGCCGTTGCCTTCCCCCCAGGACGCTTCCAGACGCATAGCAGGAGCAGACGTGACTCCGCGCCTGCTATTCTCGCAGGGTAGCCGTATGTCACACAGAGCGGAGTAGAGCGGAGCAGAGAGGAGTAGAGCGGAGCAGAGAGGAGAGCTACCATGAGAGCTATACCAGCCCAGCGCCCGTCCCGTCCGGACGAGCGTGGCTCGGCGCCAAGGGACGTTGCTAAGCAAAGCTAACAAACAGCGGGAGTGGACAGGTGCGGAGCGTCACGAACGTTCCCGCGCCCTGCACCCTGATCACCTGCCTGAATCGGCTGATCCAGAACTTGGCGTAACATTAGCCAAAGAATACAGCCTTTTTGCCCCAAGCTAATTTTGAGGATGACTAATGTGACAGAGAGTTAAACTAGGGATTTAAATGACGGTAATATTACCGGTAAGATATGGTAATTTACCGTATTTTACGGTTATATTACCGTGCGGCCGGTAATATTGGTAATTTATGGTAATATTTTAAACATTATTTTTGGCTAATTCTGGTTCGAAAACTTGATGTTTTGTGACCTTCAGCTTGAATTAGGGTGCGCGAAGGGTGCGCCTGTACCACTTAGCCTTAATTTGTCGCGACAGGCCAGGGAAATACCCCTACGGCTTGTGCTTGAACATAGAACATATGCGGAGTACGCAAGGGGGTTATTGGATTTGAGACCTTTCATTCACTCGTTAATTTCCTTCTTACTACTCCAATATATCTAATTTAAACGAGTAAATATCGACTTTGGTGCTACAACTACTGACTCGCCTGTTAAAATGATGAAAATAGTCGGAGATCTTAATACAATACCTCAGAGACTACAAGCACAGTTATAAAAGCTGTGTATTGAATATTACTAAATATTACCTAAAATGACCGTAATTTACGGTAAGTTACAGTAAATTACCGAGAAATTTTATATTACCGGTAATTTTAAATCCCTAAGTTAAACACTGATTCCTCGGCAAATCAGACTGAAGTGCCAGATGTCAATTTTAACTGCAAGGAAAAAAGACACTTCAAACTGCAATTCTCTGACCATGAACGGAAACTTAATTTCTCAGGACGCCATCTTCTTTGTTTTAAAGTTATGTTTCAACCGAGCCCATACGTATGATGGTGTTGCGATTTACGTACAAACAGATACGCTTTACTGTGATTGTGATGTGATGTTTTCCATAAATTTATTAATTATCACATACTTTGTTTAAAAACAAATCGCAACTCCACCGTGTTCCTTCTGAGAAATTAAATTTTCCGAAAATTGCTGTTTGAAATGTAGAATGCTTTAGTCTAGCAGTCTTGCACCACAGTTTAGATTTTTAGAATAACTAAACTTTGAAAACCAAGGTTTTTTGATAACTCGAGAAATTAAATAAACGCAATGTTCGCCGGGTACTACTGTGTGTGCGTATCACGTCATATCCGACTAATCAGGGTCACCCCTCACGTTCGACATATGGCGTAAAACATGACCTGATGGTGCAGTAATTGTATCCCGTCAGGACCTTCCGGAGCCGGTCGGGGAAATGGAAAGGAGGGGGGAGGGAGGGAGGGGGCGCAGTGCTGCTCGCCCAGACTCGGCATCGATCAAAATGACAGCCTGGAAGCACATCCCAGCCGGCCACCCCGCCCCGCCACTGCCCCGGCCGCCTACATATACGGCTCGCAGCAGCCTATATGACCCGGCAAATATTCTTTTCGACATTTGCGAGATGTGGGGATGTGTGATGTGATGTGAGGGGCTGCCGAGGCATTCTCCCCGCCTGTCGGTCAGGTCGAGGCTGACTTCGCCGGGCGAAACCTCCTATAGCCTTGGGCGGCGCAGATATATACCCGCGGGGGCTCGGATTCGGTTCGGATGCAGACACACACCATCGCGTTCTGAGACGTGCACGCACTTGCTTCGACAATAAAATAACCAAAACCACATGACTGCGCCAGAAAAAGCTAGTTAAAACTGCACCTTCTGATCGCGTCGTCCGCGCTGCAGTCCATTCAACCAATTTACTGGTCCAAACTCGCCCGCACGAACAGTCTCCACCGGCAGCAGCGGGTGGAAAAGAGGACGGAGGAAAAGGGGGGGGCTTCTCATTGGCGGAGCGCCACACGTGTTGATGGAAACGTCAGCACCCCCGGCAAAACAAACAAACTTTGGCAATTATGAGAAAGTTAGAGTGCGTAAGGCCAAAGCGGCGGCGGCGCTCGTGCTCCGTGTCCCAACAACCCTCCCTGACCAGCGGCGGCCCACACACCCGCACCACCCCTGAGTCTGACGAGCAGGTGAGCATCACGGAGCAGGAAAAGCGGCGCGCGAAGATTAAAACTCGCT
>NW_026267150.1:2490373-2491668 GCF_000697945.3 Frankliniella occidentalis
CTCTCTCTCTCTCTCTCTCTCTCTCTCTCTCTCTCTCTCTCTCTCTCTTCAGCCTCACGCACTCGGATGATCCTGTGGCATCTCATGGCCATAATACTAAACTAATAACCTGCTAGCTCCAGTTATTGTCATGCCATGCTGCAGCACGCTGACAGCCGCCCAAAGTGCTCATTTCACGGACTGGCGCGCGCCGTCAGCCCCGGAGGAAGATGAACTCCTCTCTCGGCATGCGTCTTCATTACAGCCGAACGAATGGCAGCAGCCGCGACCAGCACAGACAGCCCGTCCGGCACGTCGTGGCACACACTTGGAAGTGCGTAGTACGCACTGCGTACTGGCCATAGCGCAACGCCATGTGGCGCGTACACACTAAAACGTGTGTGCCCAGCACACACTTCTTAGTGTTTCCTTTCAAGTGGTACACACAAGGACAAGCGTACGTTAACAGTTAGGTTTACAGTTCAGTCTAACGTATGGTTTCATTTGTGAATTTAGAGGGAGGGATTTACAAGGAGGGGTATGGAGAAAATGAAGCAGTACGGGGCAGTGGTAAAAGAACCTGAACAGACGACAAATTGCGGCTCGAAACCTCATTTCGCCAATAGAATAAAACAAAATGCGGGAAATGCGGGCGGGGCGCATCGCTTTCCCGACGGGCTCATCGTAAACAGGCCAATCAGACTGCACGACCGTGGCGAGCGAGAGAGAGGGAGAGAGGGAGAGAGAGAGAGAGAGAGAGAGAGAGAGAGAGAGAGAAAGCAGTGCACGCCAATAAATCTACACAAAGGGGTGCGCCAGGTCCAGGCCGGGGCCGCGCCGGTGACGCGAAAGCCTTATATAAGGCGGTGGATGGGGAGAGGGGGCGGGGGAGAGAAAAGTGAACGCGAAGGCAGGAAAATGAAAATTTACGGTCAGACCCCTTACTTTTCCCGCCGCGGACGATAAATTCCAGTGCGGCGCGAAGAAAGGAAAACGGTACAAGGGGCAGGGGAGGGCGCGGAGCAGCTGCGGAGGTCGGGTCACACGAGCGACAAACGACGCATGCACTGATAGACGTGCGTAGACTTTTAAATTCCCGCGCCCGCAAGAGGCGTGGCAGGTCCGGGACGCCAAGCAGGAGGAGGATGAGGATGTCCCTTGGGCGCACGCACCAGGAGGACGGCGCCCCAGGCGGGACGAGGCTAGGGTGGGGGTGGGACGAGCACAGCCCCAACAACACTGTCAGTCCTTGTTCTATTATGAAGCCGCAGCCCTTTGTTAGGAGGGGCTTATAGTTCTGCGGGCTTTTAATGTAC
>NW_026267150.1:2491723-2492409 GCF_000697945.3 Frankliniella occidentalis
TCCTGAGGCGTTAAACCTTAGTGCCTTTTCTAAGGCGGCAAACTTTAATAGCGCCTTTTAAAGGCGTTCTTTAACGCCTTTGTTTTACCAGTGTAGGTGTGCCATACGGGCCAACCAAAAGTGACCACGAAAAAAATATAGATATTGAATATAAGTCCCATAATGTTACTCAGATTTTGTGGCGTCAAACTTAATTTAATTTTTTGCATCCAAACGCTGAAAAAAATTAATATTCAGATACAAACGTGACGACGCGCTACGAAACTCGAAGGGAAGTAAAAGAAGATGTACGCGGATCTCAAGATGAGATGGAAAGAAGATGAAGTGAGATGAGGGCGCCTGCTGACGCCTGCCAATAGCAGGGTAGGCCGCCCACTCCGCGCGCGTGCGTCGGTTCGACTCCATGTTGCCTATCTCCCGGGCGCCTTGCGACGAGCAGCTTCAAAAAAGAAGCGGAGCGAGAATCGAGCGAGAAGAGCCGTGCCCGCGTGAATTGATTTTCACTATATGCGTGCGCGTCTGAGTACTAGCGAGAGGGGGGGAGCTCAGAAAGTGGGAGGGTGAGGGAGAGAGAGAGGGAGAGGAGGGGGAGAGGGAGAGGGGAGAGAGAAAGAGAGGAGAAAGGGAGGAGAAAGAGAGAAAGAGAGAAAGAGAAAGAGAAAGAGAGAGAGTGTGTGTGTGTGTGT
>NW_026267150.1:2499724-2503709 GCF_000697945.3 Frankliniella occidentalis
ACCGCAGCCTCTCTGCCCCACACGGCGAGAGCAGTCCTGCTCTGACGGCAGCTGCCTCATGCGCAGCGCGGTACCGTTTGTCCCGGGGTGGCGAGGCGTAGCCGGGCGGCCGAGCCGAGCAGTCGAAACACCAGCAGGCGGGGTCCTGCCGGGTCCTGCAGGCGGGGTTGCAGGCGGGGTTGCAGGCGGGGTCCTGCAGGCGGGGTCCTGCAGCCAGCCTAGCAAGGAGTCGCCGCACGCAATCAATTTGCAGGCGTCCCATTACACCTCGATAAGGAGCGGCGTCCGACTGTGGGAGTGACGCAGCTGGTTTGCGGGATCGGGCCGGGCTACACCGCGCGATGAAACAAATGTTTCACCATTTTCTGCACCGCTGGCATACCTACAGTTTACACTTTGCACAAAAATACAGATCGTCAACTTCATTTCCACTGCCTATGTGCACGACATATTTTATTGGAAAAAACAACAACAACCGAACCGAACCGAAGACAATTTGACGCACACTGAAAACACCTTGCTTCTTTTCGTAATATCTACGTTATTTTTGTGTTACCTTGTATCAGTATTAATTCAAGGATATTCCATTGAAAATTTTGAAATCAGAAAACGGATATTTGATTTTAAGCCAATGTTTACGAATCAGAGAATCAAAGAAATCCTTTCTGGTGATACACATCATGACATGATTTTCCAACGGAATTTCCATTTGCCAAAAAAAACATTTTCCGAGTGCAGACGTCGTCCTCCGCTGCAGTCGCGTCGCCGCGAGACGCTAGGACCGGCCGCACACACGGGGTCCATTGCAGCGACACGTCGCCTTGAGGGGAAACATAGAGTGCAGGAAACGGGCATAAAACCTGTCCGTGTCGTTATTCCTGTTTACTGCCACGGGCGTAACGCGAAACATCCGACGGAGAGGGAGGGGGAGGAGAGGTGCACACGGCTGGCTTTATGCCCCGCGAGGCACCGCTTTAAGGTACACACACTCGCACACAGGCGCGCGCGCGCCAGAGTCTTAACGACTCACTTGAAGGCGAGGGGGGTGATGATTCGCGCTATGATAGCGTATGCACCTTCCTCCTTTACCCCTCACACACGCAGAGTCGGCGGCATGAGATTTGACGCCGAGAGCCGTCGCATTCCGCAACAGCGGCGGCTGCAGCTGCAAGATGGCCTGTGCGGCGGCGGCGGCCGGGACGGGCCGGGGGTGTGGCTGCTCCCTCGCCTCAAAGTACAGAATTTCGCAATGAATTATGCGATACGTGCACGCGGGGCATTTGAATATTTCAGGCGCGCGCGCGTCCCGGGCCCGCCACCTAGATAGAAGAGCAACAGAGAATTTCAAAGCAGCGTGCCGACGCCGCGCCACGCCACACACGTCCCGAACAGGGCGGCGCGGCGGGCCCGGTGGAGCGGTCCTCCACAGACAGCGTCGCTCCGGGTGGCGCCGAGGCGGGCGAGAGGCGGCGCTCCAAACGGCATCCGATACCGCGAGGGCGACGCGTGCTGGCAATGCGATGAGACATAAAACAATCGAAAAGCATGCTGTTGGCGAGCGCGGTTCACATAGACACTGCGGGGCGTCAGCACCGTGCGTGTGCGTATGTGCGTTACGAGTGAGAGGGAGAGGGAGAGGGAGAGAGGAAGCAAAAGAGGGAGAGGAAGAGAAAGATGTGTATTGACATTTGAACGTTTTTGCTTTACGCAAACCAGCGGCGCTAGCACAAAAATAACAAAATTGGTGCTTGGCACTACATTGAAAAGTATTGTAACACAATATATCTTGTCTTAGAGAGGGATGGGAAATATCACAGCAATACCTTTCCTTTTTTTTGCATGCGTCATCGCGCCGATTATTTTGTCGGCTAATGATGACATCGAGGATGACATGATTGTTAAAGTAATAGCCATGACCTCATTTAAAGGCCATTACTACTTAACAGTGTATGTCCCCCCCCCCCCCCCCTGTCCGCGCGTGTCCAAGGAGATCGGGGCCCATTAGAGCCTCGGGGATTAGCTCCATGGGCCTACTACACAACATCAATGGCAGACGAGGCTTTTCTAGTACGAAAAAAGTAAGATAAGCTTAACGCAGAATTATTACTTTTTTAAGAGAGGCCGATGCGGCGCGAAACGATTTCTCCCTCATTCGCGAGCAAAGCAGACGCGAGAGAGGAAGGATGGGGTGAGTGGACTACCGCCCCCGCCGCCGATCGAGAAAACAGGCGGAGGCTTCGGCTGTGCGCTCATCGTGTTTTCAACGTCCGCGTCTCCAAACTTTTGGTTTGCCTTTGCGCGTCGCACAACAGACAGCAGTCTGGGCATGGCTGGTCGGCGCTGCCGGCAGATATCATCGGGATAGACAAAAGCCTGGAGGGGGCGGTGGCAGCAGCCTCCCTACCTACTGATACTTGCACAAATATCGTGTTGTTGGCAGGGGCACTGCGGCGCCCTGCGGTGGTCCCCGGCCGCCCCCGGGCCCCCGGCTGTGGGCCGAGGTATGATAGCATGCAGGCTTTATGCCAATGTACTTACAGTGCTGTTTGGAGAGGCCCCCACTCGGGCTGTGCCAACAGCAGCCCTTGGACAGCCACTCTCAGTGCCTCCCTCTGGAAAGAATACAGAGAAAAACATTAGTACAAAGAGCAGTGCGCGCGCATTGCATTATTATTATTATCTCAAGCCCCGCGCTGTATGCCGCTGGCGTCCGCGTCGCGGGCGGTCGCGGGCGGACGTCGCACGTAGTCGAGCGGTCCGGAAACGGAAGGAACACAAAGGGTCAGAGGCAGCAGCTGGTTAGCCAAGTCCAGCCTCATCCATTCCGAAGTGACAGAGCACCACAAAGTTCAGCAGCAGCAGCAGCAGCGGGATCCTCTCGCAAACATGTCGCCGCCGCCCGGGGCCTCGCCCGGCGCAAGTCCATTCATCAGGGCGTATCTCAGCCGACCTCCACAACCCGTAAAGAGGTAATGGTCGGGCTCAACTTTATGGAGGTTCGAGCTGGCGGGCCCCCCTCCTCCGTCAACTACACAGCGTATGTTTGCACTTGTCGATTGCCTAAGTAAATTATGCACGCCGCTAGTGGCGCCACTAGTCACGCCGCCGCGAGGTCGGGGAGGGAGTGGGGCAACAGTGTAAATATATCGGAGGCTGTTTGCCAACTATTACCATCATCCCGTTGAGTTGCGGCTCCCACCCCTAATACCCTTCCTCGCCCCTCCTTTCTCTGCCCCCCCCCCCCATGCCCTGCTTTTCCCTCCCGTATGCAGACTTTCTTGAATGAAGCAGCCTTCCTGCCTGCAATCCGATATAAAAGTTTGGTGCTGTAAGGACGAGCCCCGTGCCCCCTCCACCTTGCGCCTAGGTTCCTCCTGCCAATCAGAGCCTCAGCACACTGTTAGTGTTTTGTGGCGTCCTATCATACCCGTTTTGTAAATTTAAAAGGGTCTCTGAAGCAAATCTTATGTTATTCGCCAGATGTGCTCGGTTATCACACACACCTAGGCAAAATCAAGAGTAGCATTGGCTGGTGGCAAAAAAAAAGCAATAGTTTCAACAACACGTCAACTCTTCCAAAAAGAAAGGAACAAACCTTATGCAAAGAAAAGTTACAACTCGCAATCAAGTAACAACCAATATTTCGTAGTGGGGCGTGTGCGCCCACAACACCGAGCCACGCCACGGCGCAACACGCCCGTGGAAGAAAGCAAAAAGGAGTCACTCCTCGGTTTTCATTTCGCAAACTTTAACTCATAAATTCGGCAATATTCTCGTAGTTGGGTAGAAGTGGAGAGAGAATGCGAAAGCAGGGGAGAGACTGAGGAAGATAAACAGAAAGAGGGAGAGAGATTGGGGAAAGGGAGGTGAGAGAGAAGGGGGAGGTGGGGGCACACGGCTGGCTTTATGCCCCGCGAGGCACCGCTTTAAGGTACACACACTCGCACACAGGCGCGCGCGCGCCAGAGTCTTAACGACTCACTTG
>NW_026267150.1:2503759-2513071 GCF_000697945.3 Frankliniella occidentalis
CAAGGTTGGAAAAAAAAAGTTTTTCAATCGACGTGATTTCCACGTCGAAATATCGTGGATAAAGGAGTCAAATCCACGTGGATATCACGTGGATACTCGACGTTGAATCCACGTCACAAATCTACGTGGAATCCACGTTCCTTCCACCAAAATTCCTCTTTGGGACAAGAAGAGAGAGGCCAAAGTAGCGGACGCCTGAGGGAAGGTAGAGACTTTGTGCCAGCTGCCAAGAGGGGAGGAACCTCACTCTCTGTTCGCCTACTCGGTCCCCGCCGGCTGAACTCTGAACTTTGTTCTTGACCACCTGCCCCCCTCCTCCTCTTACCCCTTTCGCCCGCACGCCGCTCTCTCCTCACACGTGGAGCCACTACCCGCCCCGGGACAAGGAGGCTAAAAGAAGGCAGTAAAGGACAGCGCGCGACATTCCTTCCACCGTATTGACGACTCCGCTTTTATGCCCGCCCCATAAAGCGTGCGCCGGGCGGCGCCCTCTCTAAACACACACTGACACAAGTGGCCCCGCCTCGCCTCGCTCCCGGCTCCGCCCGGCCCCGCCCGGCTCAGCCCCGCCACGGCCGTTTTACGGTGCTTAATAATTAATTCTGAGCGCTATTCGGACAGGTGTGGCGCTGCGGTGGCGGGACGCGCGGGACGCATACGCCCACGACACTTTGCGAAGCGGGCAGCCACACGCCAGGGTGCCACTTTTCTGCCAGCCCAGCCAATCCCCGAGGACAGAAATGCGAAAAAGACTTTTTATCATCGTCCAAATGCAAATCTCACAGAGGAAAAATATGTTGCATTGTAAGCCTGCAATGTATTTTGTGATTTACTAAATTTGCGAAATATGTTGTGCCTACACCATCGCACTCTTGCTCGTAAATGGATTTTACGAAATGCTTATAAATTTACAATTTTGAATTGTTAATGTATGCCACCCTTCATGGAAAATGTTCCTGTACCCGGTTACACAATTTCTCACAGAGCCGCTTCTATGGTTGTGCTGACAAAACACGTGCTGTGTGGCGATGCTACGACCACGACAGCCCTTCCTCTGATCGGTATAAGGTTGTACAAGTCTGCGTATGAGGGCCCCCGGCGGCTGCGGTGGCCCTCCACAGTGAATGCCGCGTCCTTCAAGGAGCAGGTTAGGGTCCCGAGGGGCCGCGTCGCGTCACGCCACCCGACCCCCTCCTGGCGCTTTGTGCAGCTCGAGTAGCTCCACTTGTGCTATTTGAAGCTGCTGCTGCTGCCAGCGGCAGATATGATCGCGGCTGTCGCGCTGGTAGCACAGCAGCCACAACGTCGCGCACACCAACAACACAACAACAACAGAACAACAACAGCAACGCGGGGAAAACAGCAGGCAGGTAAACTTCGAGCCACGCATTCCGGCTGTATCTCATTGCGTTGGGCAGCCGAGCGAGGAATGGCAAGGGGCGCGGCGGGGCGTGGTGGGAGGGGGCGACGGGCGCTCGGGTTACTAGATTTACGAATTCCGTTTAAAAGAAAGAGAGAGGAAGAGAGAATAGAAGGAACAACACGGCAGGCATTTTAAGGTAACGACGAAAATCAACCGCACGGAAGGTGTGCTGTGTGGAACAGCAGCGCATCGCGCGCCTATTACCCGAAAGTCTTTTCTACGGTCTACGGCTCCACAAACCGGGCCGTGCTGCGCGCCAGCGGGGCATAGTGAAAATGCAAAGCACTTGACGGGGTTGCGCTGAAATCAAGAAGAGGAGGCATTCCACGGGAACGGGGAATCTCTCGCGGATAGGGCTCGGTTGCAACAGCAGTGTGGGGGTCATGGAAATATTGAAAATTTAGTCTGGAAAGTCCTGGAAAGTACCGGGAGCCAAAATGTGGGAACCATGGGAAGAAGTATACACGGCGAGGGAAGGCATCTGCTCGAAAAGGTCCGGTTGAAGAGACAAACATTATTTCGATTCCTTGCCACGCGCAGCTGCTGCTCCACGCGCTTCCCGGAGTAAGCCAGCAACCGCCCACCACAAGCAACCCTTCATCTGCTTTGAGCGCAAGCAGTTTAGCGAGACATAATTAGTGCACCACTATTTAAAGGCATTGACATAAAGTCCTGGATTAGGGCCACTACGCAGTCACTGGGGCCCCCCGTGGCAGAGCGCGGCCCTTTCTTTCCCCTAATTGAGATAATGCCGGCCCGGGGGATCGCGGGGGCGGCAGAGAGGGGGGTATAAGGAGGTTGAGGGGGATTTGGTTGCCGGCGTCTCTCTTGCTGATGAATGTCGGACGGGCCGCCGCTGCCGCCGCACAGCCGGGCTGCTCTAAAAAAAGAAGGGAGGGTTGAGAAGCGGGCTAGTATCTCGTCCCGGCCCCATACTGGGGGGACCCTGTGGGCTATGGGGTGGGACCCCCCCGGGCCCTGCAGCAGTTTGAACATAGCAACAGGCGGCGATGCCTCATCGCTCAGCACGGCACCGGGTGACACGGGGTCGTTAACATATCGGCTGCCCTAAGGCCGTTAGTCCTGCCGCCGCCATCCTGTGCAGTCCCCTCCTCCTCCTCCTCACTCCGGACCCCCGCCTCCCTCCCCCCTCCTCTCTCTTTGTCCTCATTATTCGCCAGCTCCCCGCATGCGTCAGCATCATCCCGGCCCTGCCTCGCACTCACCCCCGACCACCCGACCGACCGCCCGGCTCCAGTCCGGCTCCAGCCCCAGGCTGCTAGTTGCCAATCCGAGGGAAAACAGGCGCTCCATTAGGCTCCGGTTATTTATTTAACACTGGACCGGGTCCGTTTTAGTCAAACCAATGTGGTGTACAAGCACAAGTACTTTTAGCAACACGGATTTCTTTCCTTGACTGAGTTTTACAGAAAACTTCCATTTTCTTACTCACACATCTCGAAATTAAGGAAATTAAGTAAAAAAGAAAGATAGCATTTCCATAGGGTCTTTCTGTGAACATGACGCGAGCGGGGCGCGCGTGTGGGCGGCAGGGCGCGCTAATGACTGAAGCCGGATCAGTTAAGCCCGTTACCCAATGTGGCTTCGGCATGACCTCAGCCGGCGGAGAGCGGATTGCACCGCACCCCTAATACATAATCGATCATCGGGAGGTAGGTGTCGTATATGTAAACGTCTGCGAGACGGCCCACTGCTAAACTCAGTAGCAGCTTCTGCCGGCAAATAATTTTAGAATACAGACAGTGGTGGTAAAACAAATGTACAATTATCGAACACTTGTGTCTTTGTGTCTATAATGATTTTGCAAATTATTTTGTTACACTGAACTGAATTTCACACTTGACTGCACATCCTTTTGTGTAGGCATTAAAAAAAAATTACAGTTGTTCCACTAGAGTGTTCTTCAAATAATGCCAGATTCTCCCAAATACGGCCCTCAAATCCCGGCGAAAGCAAGAGTACCCATTGTAAACAGAGCGGTGGTGCTGTGTTGACTGGAAAATTCGAGCAATTTTCGAGGCACCACGGGCCACTCCACGTCAGTGAAGAACGGCCCAGAACCGCAAAGCGCCACTACATGGCTGCCTCGGCGGCCAATTACAGGAAAGTCCCGAATCGCTGACCCGCTTGGGGGTCTAATTGGTAAGGCAAATGGTGGTGCGAGGCGGACCGAGGCGGAAGCAGACGGTCACGGGGGTTGGGAGGGGGGAGGGGATATTCTTCTCGGCCCCGCCGGGCGAGAACGAGTGATGCGACTTAATTATTGGCGAGAAACGAAACGAAGAGTCACATTTGAGATGTGCAGGCATTATTTTTTTTTAAAAACAAAAACTAGCGGCGATAGAAATAGCCTGCTATCCGCGCTCTTCACATTCATTGAGTCTCTCTCTCTCTCTCTCTCTATCTCTCTCTCTCTCTCTCTTCCTATCGGGCGCGAGCGCATCTCTTTCTCTCCTCACTTCCTATCTCCGCTAACGAGATTTTTTCCCCGAAAACTTGGGGCAGCCTTTGGCCCCCGCCTATCCACCCGAGAAGAGAGGGGTTTAGCAGCGCGGCCCCGTCGGTCCCGTCGGGGGGCCTCGTCTGGCGCTTGCAGCAGCGCGGCGAGGCCGGACGAACAAGCTCGTGCGGAGCTGTAATCAAAAGTTAGTAATACTTAAAATAATTCTCAGACCGTCAGGATAAGTTTTGCAGCGATGAGAACACGGGGCCTTCGCCCGCTTCCACCACGCGTGCGGCAGCGAGCTCACTGCGGCACGGCGCGATGGTAATAAGAGCGCGCTGGCGGCGAGCCACGCCGCGCTGCACAACGGGGAGGAGGGGGGCGTAAACATGGCAACATCCTGCTGCAGTTCCACGTCAAAATGTTTATTGAAGTTTGCCGGGCGAACGAGCGAGCCGGGACTCTAAGCTCATTACCGGGGGGTGACAAAAATACATACAAGGCACTCTAAAGCACTTGCCGTAATTCACCCTGAAAAACATTTTACTCCATATGCATGCATGAGGCTTTCCCATGGCGCCTGGAGAAAATACACCAACCCATAGCGCGCCGGAATTAGCGAGGTTCGATCCCACTGCTGCTGCAGGCTGGACATTATTAATTTTTTCTCGAAGATTCACTCTCAACCACTTCTAGAAATTCCCAGAGGACATCGCTCTTGGATTGCATCTCATAAAACAGCTGCTGAAGGAGGCGGGTTATTAGTCGTCTGTGTTTCAAAGCTACACTCTGCCAGTGAATCCTACGAGGTTTTTCACAAGTGTTCCTCCACTCTAAATGTAAAGGGACAATTTTGTCCGTAGATTTGCAACGATTTCGTGCACATCCAGAAAGGATGCAATTTTGTTCCCTTAATTGGACAAATTGTGGCATCCTTTCTGGATGTGCACGAAATCGTTGCAAATCTACGGACAAAAACTAAAACTAGACAAATTGTGTGAAACTTCACACAATTTGTCCAATTAAGGGAACAAAATTGCATCCTTTCTGGATGTGCACGAAATCGTTGCAAATCTACGGACAAAATAGTCCCTTGACATTTAGAGTGTCCGTTAAATCCCGCACAATTTGGTAGTTGAGGTTGTTCACTGTTGGGTCCAGCTATGGCCTCCAGAAGCGGCGTCCAGCAGTGGCCTCCAGCTGCTCCCTCTATCAACGGCGTCCACCAGTCCAGAGCTTCCAGAAGGAGGCCACTGGCTGCAGTCCGCTACTGTAGGCCGTTGCTCATTGTTGCCACAAAATTTTTACTTCCATTTTCACTGAGTTTTCCCTGATTTCCAGACCATTTCTCGCCGAATTTCCCTGAGTTTTAAGCACCATTCCTGGTGAAGTACTGTAATACAAGGACCGCGAGCGAAGCGAGCGCTAAAACCCTACTGGGACGTCAAAATGTGTATTTGACCTAACCGGCGAATTGACTGTAGTTTGGGGACCAGTCAGACCAAATTTCCCTGACTATTTTTCATTTTCCCTGAGTTTTCCCTGATTTCCCTGACAGTTTTTTATTTGTCTGAGTTTTCCAGGTTTTCAAGGTTTTTCAGAGTTGTGGCAAACATGCTGCTGAAGCCCGCTGCTTTTAGCCGCTGCTGGAGACGACTGCTGGAGCCTACTGGTGGAGGCCGCTGCTGGTTGCCACTGTTGGTGGCAGCCGCTGGTTGCCGCTGCTGGTGGCCGCCGCTGGTTGCCGCTGCTGGTGGCCGCTACTGGAGGCCGCTGCTGCAGGCCGCTGCTGGAGGCCACTACTGGAGGCCATTTCTGGAGGCCATTGCTGGAGGCGGCTGCTCGAAGCCGCTGCTGGAGGCGGCTGCTGGAGGCGGCTGCTGGAGGCGGCTGCTGGAGGCGGCTGCTGGAGGCGGCTGCTAGAGGCGGCTGCTAGAGGCGGCTGCTGTAGGCGGCTGCTGGAGGCGGCTGCTGGAGGCGGCTGCTGGAGGCGGCTGCTGGAGGCAGCTGCTGGAGGCGGCTGCTGGAGGCGGCTGCTGGAGGCGGCTGCTGGAGGCCGCCTCAGCCGCCCTCACGCCCATTACCCCGCCGCCCGCGCCGCAACAAGGATAAGGAAGGCCGCCCCGACGTAGGATTGGGGGGACATTTACATGCCCATGTTTTATACATGAGCCGCCTCCAGGTGGTGAGAGTGAGAGGGGGCGCGCGGCACGCGTGTGTGTGTGTGAGCCATGTGTGGGGGAAAAAGAGAGAGAGAGCGGGGCGATGCATGTGAGAGAGCAGGGCCCAGCAACAGTTGTTCTCCGTGTATACCCACCCTCATCTGTTCGTTAGACGCCGCGCGGTATTTTTCCCACTCTGACCCTCTCCGTCGCGTCGAGCTCTCCGGTGCACCGCTGCTCCATTTACCGCGGCGGCCCTAAGCACCGCGTGAGACGGCGAGAAAAATTAGCGCAGCTACAAGTTGTGTTTGCCGTAAGCCCGACACTTACGCGTCTCTTTCGCTGGGAGTGGTAATGGCAGTGGTGATGGTGGTGCGGTATCTGCAGTGGAGCTGTTGATGGGAGAGGGGGGAGGGGGTGTTAGGAGAGGCGGGCGCCGGAGTTGATGGTTCGGGGGCAGGGCAGACGAACCCGCAAACTTCTCGAAAGACAAGCCCGGCTCCTGTTTCATTCCCACCGGCCCCACAACTTTTTGGTATTGTGCCTGCGGGGCGGCGAGGCGCTGCTAAGCTCCAAAGAGCCCCCCGCCCTCTCGACTGTGGCGCGCCGAATCGGATATAACGTGTAACCCGAGACAAAACTGAACGACTCGTCCGCTATTTGAGCCGCCGAGGACGCCTGCTTGCCTGCTCTCCAAACAGGAGGCCGGCCCGGTCGGACCGTATTGGAAAAGACCAAACGAACGCTTTTGTGCTGCATCCCAAAAGTTTGGCACGGTCCCAAGGCGGGCGTGGGACCCTCCGGCAGCCAGCACAAGAGAGGGGCGGTGGGGGGGAGGGGAGGCCCCACAAGGAGGGAGGCCCCGCAGGGAGCCGCCGGGAGGGACCATCGGCAGCAGCGGCACGGCGATGACAACTGCTTATGGCGGGCATTGTGGGGACCAGGAGTGGACATAAAGAGGGGCGGGTCAGCCATCGCCTTATCACAACCAAAGAAAAGAAAACACACACACAGACATACGAACGCGAGGGAGAGCGCAAACACACGCAGGCTCTCTCTCTCTCTCCCTCCCTCACTTCCTCACTCACTCACTCACTCACTCACTCACTCACTCACTCACTCACTCACACACACACACACACACACACACACACACACACACACACAACATACAACGTTCGCTAATCAAGGGGCAAGAAGCCATTCGGGTTTGGCGCGCACTCTCGGTGCGGCTAAACGGCAGCGGTGAAGCCTCTTGAATAAGTGATGCGGTATACGGAATGGTCAGCGCGGCGGGCGGCGGGCAGTCCCACCACCACCACCACACATAACCCCGTATATCGCATCAGCTCTCCGCCTCTCCCGCGCTCTGCGAGTGCAAGTGGTGTGTGTGTGTGTGTGTGTGTGTGTGTGTGTGTGTGTGTGTGTGTGTGCTCTGCTCTGGGAGCGCCGTGCAGGTAGGCAATGGGTCTGCAGCTCAGCGCGCGCCAGGGCGGCGGGCTGCCTACCCTGCCATTGACGGGCGCTTGGCGGCGGAGCCAGGAGGGGAGAGTGACGCATCGCACGGGACGGGGCGCCGCCAAGAGGAGAGAGAAAAAGGAGGAGGACGGCGGCGCGGAGAAGAGGTGAGCCGCGGTGCGGCGGCGGCGTGGCGTAAGGTAGAAGGACACACACACACACATTTTCATACCCCGAGCGCAGGGTCGCGCAGTTTAACCCCAACCAAACTCTCGGGAAGCGCAAAAGGCCTCAAATTGAGTTACAGCCCCGCGCGCGCGCGCTCCCGCCAGGGGAGAGCGGGAGAGAGGGTCGGAGGAGAGCTGGAGGAGCAGGAATGGGGAAAGGAGAGGGAGGGGAGAAAAAAAATGCCGACGTGAGCGGGAGACGCGCGCAAAGTTCTCTAGGATGGGGAAAAATGATTAAGCAGTAGGAACAGGGCGACAGGATCAATCTCCCGGCGCGGCGCGAGGCGGGAATAAGGCTGAGCCTCGAGGAACTTGCTGGAGAACGGGGCATGCAACACTTGCTGGCGAAAAAATAGAAACACAGCGAGAAAGGGAGAAAAATGGATCATTTGGAGGAATTAAGTAAGTAGTACGCCCGCTCCGCCGTGCAAGCCAACACGGTTGTTTCATTTGGACGTGAGCGAAATGCTACATTGGCAAACATTCCCGCGCCCCCTCCTCTGCGCCACGGGACATTCCGGCCGGCCCGACCCTGGGAGTAACGGGCTGCCCTGCTTGCAGTAGCGAGCCGGCTCCTTAAAGGGAATCGATTCAATTTGTGTGTGCGAGGGGCAGGCGGGGGCGTCAGGGGGCGGCGGGGGGCGGAGCAGCCCAGCAATGCCAAGGCTGCCTCGACCCCCCCCCCCCTTGCACACGTGTGGGAGTGCCTTGGCAGCGCTCTTGCTCCCGACAGTGTTTTCCTAACGCGCTCGCTGCAACAACAGACAAAGTGCATTCTCTTCCCCGTGACGGCGGCGCTGGGCCCTGGACTCGGAGACAAGGGAGGGGGAGGGGGAGGAGGGGCGTTGGAGGGTGGCGCTGGCTAGAGGAGGGTGGTGGAGGTGGGAGGGGTTTCTACCAGGCAGCAAAAGAATGTAGGCCCTCAGGGAATGCTTGGGGGGGGGGGTGAAGCGCGGGGACGTGGAGGCAGGGAGGCGCCTCGCTCCTCCAGCCCTTGGGCACATCGCATGGTCCGGGGAGCCGGGTGTGAGGGAGGGGCAGCGGGTACATCGGGGTCACCACCACATCTGTGGTCCATCAGGCTGCGGGCAGGGCCGGGCAGGGCAGAGCAGGGCAGCGGGTAGGGTCGGCAGGGTCGGCAGTGCCGGAGGTCTGGCCCTACACTGTCCCCTGCGGCGTATGGAAATAGGGGGAGGAGGTATGAGAGAGGGTGGGGGGCAGCAAATGATAAAGAATGACGGCTTTGGCGCGCACACCCTCCTCACCTCACCGCGGTCGCAGTGAATCATCCAGACGGTATAAATAACAATAGGAAGGGGCCGGCGTGGGACCACCAAGGTTGCGGGCGGTGGAACCAGAGCGGGGGCGTTACTACGCGGTGGCTCCGCTGCGGTGACTGCTGGCGGAGCATCGGGGAGCAGAGCGCAAAGTTTTGCAGTCCCTCCGGCGGTGCGGGTGCGGAGGCGGTGCGGAGCGGTGCGTCAATAAGAAAAATGTTCTCCGCTGCGGCCGGGGGGATGGACGTCCTCGATGTGAGGCGGGGATGAGCGAAATAAACCAGAGCCGAGAGATATCGAT
>NW_026267150.1:2513121-2515152 GCF_000697945.3 Frankliniella occidentalis
CCGGCGGTGCGACGCGGCGAGGCGTGGCGCGGGATGCAATCTTTCTGCAATCTACGACACGGCAATTTATATCGGCTCTCTGCTGCTGCTGCTCGTGCTGGAAGGAGGAAGGGGCGTGTGAGCCCAACAAGGCAAAGAGCGGCACTGACTGGTGGTGCTCGCGGGGCGGGCGGCGGGGCGGGCGGGGGCAGAGTTGGTGTATATAGCCCTTCTGCTGGGCGCGCGTGGCCTCCGGGTGAAACAGCTCGCTTGCCGGGGGTGGAGGGTTGGAAATCCGGATTATGCGTAACAGAATGGACACGTCAAGCAGCTAGCGAGCGAGTCAGCCCGCGCCCGCCCGCCAGCAGGCCCCCAAACCCAAACAACAGTATCAAAAGCGACAAAACAACGACAATAAGGCGGAATGCAGATTATGTCGGGCGTGGCGGGGCGTGGCGGGGCGTGGCGGGGCGTGGCGGGGCGTGGCGGGGCGTGGCGGGGCGTGGCGGGGCGTGGCGGGGCGTGGCGGGGCGTAGCGAGGCGAGGCGTGGCAGCACAGGCGGGCGCAGAGACATGTGCTCCGTGCGTGTAACGCCCCGCCCCATCTCTATTCCCGACCCTGTGCGTCTCCTCCGTATTGCGCCTTTGCGAAACTGGTAGTGCCGCCAATGTTCGGTGGGTACCGAACTGACTCGCGCCGCGCTACACCTCAGGAGATAATGACACTGATTTATAAATGACTGAACACGCACACTCAACATGGGCAGGGACGAACTTTTTTTAGGAGAAGAAAAGGGAATTTTCTCCTTAGCACATCCGGACAAGGTATGCAAATTGCTGTCCAAATACTGCCCCTTTTTGTATACAAGATTGTACTTTTTTTATCTACCCCGTAGAGTGTGAGGTCAATAATGTAGTCGTTGCATGGTCGTTAGTGCTCGAACCTTGTGCGCACACACGGGGGCGCCCCGCAGCCAGTTGTTACGCTAATCGCGGCCGCAGAAGGTACTCCGCGGGGAGCGCGCCGCGCCGACCCCTCGACACACTCGACGCGCAATCGATACACGCCGCGCCACAGACACACAGACACACACACTTCTGCGGGAAGTCAAATTGCTGCAGAGAAGGGAAAATTTGTTGGGTTGTTCGTGCGGCTGTGCTGGCGGGGGGGCTGTCCCTCAGTGGCGGTGAGCAGACGACACGAAAGGCACGTCCCTACCGAGACTGATGGCGCCTGCGAGCGGCGTGGTGGCGCGGCGTGGCGCCCCATGGCAGCCCCGCCCCGCCCCGCCCCGCCTCCCACTCCGAATGAGAATGAGAGCGCCGCGCGCCCGGGTCGCGTCGACACGCCTAGCAAGTTCGCTGAATGCTGGATGAAAACTCGCTGGTGCTGCGCGCTGCCTGCTGGGAAAGGGGGGAGGGGAGGGGGGGGAGGGAAGACAGACGGACGGACAGACAGACAAGGCGGGCGAGCGTGTATTGCAGGTTAGTAGTCGAGAAGAGGCCGCTCTCGGGTCCAGGTCAGCAGGTGTCGTGTCGCGCTGCAAGGCACTTTATTGCTCCTCAGCTGCTGCTCGGCCCGACATTAATAGGGGGACGCGCACCAGCCACGCACTGCAGACAATTAGAATAATAATGAGCGGGCGGGGCGGGGCGGGGCGGGGCGGGGCGTTGGTATGCGCTCGGCACGCGGGGGGCTTGGAATGCCGCCCCGCATCACTTCACAGCACACAACAGCCGCGCATACTATATTTTACCCTGCATTTTTGTGTATTAATGTCATCAATTGTCATCATATGCAAACGATTTTTGACTACTAGTTTTATGATGTTATATTGTTTGCCATTTTCTTTCCTTCTTTCTTTCTTTCTCACTTTCTTTCTACCCTCTGTTTTTTTCTCTCTCACTCAACTTCCGCTCTCAACAGAAGTCAAGCAGATGACGTGTCTCATTTCCGATCTCGTGACGATTTCATCAGTTGACTCGCCGCATGTGCTCCAGTTCCCACGCGCCTCGCGGCCTGCCGCTTGCAACGCGCTGTCGCAGGGAATC
>NW_026267150.1:2516138-2527993 GCF_000697945.3 Frankliniella occidentalis
ATTATGACCATAGTGATAAGCCCCAAAGAGTGTACGCAGGGTGGAGCGCAACTGCAGTTGGTGGCTAACAATGGTACAGGATCAGTCGCCGACTGCGGAAACAAAAGGCTATTATAAGGAGGTAAGAGGAAGAGTCGTTGGTAGGGGTCAAAAGGTTTCATGTGGCCGATGCCCCGAAAAAGGTAAAAATAAAAAGAGTGGCGTGGAGAAGGGTGGTGGAGGGGAGAGGGGTGGTGGAGGGGAAAGGGGTGGGGGAGCCATCGCAGCGCCACTCACGTGCTCCTGGCCCAGCGCTTCGAGCACTTGATGATATTCTCCTCGGCACCTCCTGGCACAGGACCGTGAGCAATGGCCGTCCGGGGCGCCGAGGCCAGGGCTCCCAGCCGGGGCTCCAGCCGGGGCTCCAGCCGAGCGCCGCCGGGACAAGGACCAGCGAGAGGGGGGCTATTTTTTCAGCTCAGCGCGCCAGTAAAAATTCATGTTAGGTATTCCGATGCCGTGCAGGGGAGCGGAGCGCGGGGGGCGCGCGAGGGCGAAAGAGGGGGGAAGGGACACCCGGGCCAGGTGGCGGGGTGGGGACACCTTCCCCCCCGGCCACCACGCGCGCTGCCGGAGGAACGCAATCGAGAGAGCCTGCCTCCTCAGCCGTAAACAAAGGGGCCTGCACGACGGGGTGTGGACAAGCGGCTTAGAAGAAGGCGAGCAGGACCTGCTCCGAAAAAAGAGATAGGGAGCGCGAAAAAAGTGCGAGAGTGTGTGTGTGTGCGCGCGCTGCAGGAGAGTGGTGGTGGTGCTGCGAGGGAGAGGCAGGCGGCGGAGAAGGGGTCGGGGCGTGTCAGTAGGTCGATTGAAGTGGTGGGCAGAGTGGCGGCGGCGGCAGCAGCAGAACGAGTTGTGTCGGTCTGGGCAGCGAGGAAACAGTTCCGCACGTCAGCGCTATACACACAGCATACCAACCAGTCTCGGTATAGTTTGATTTGTTCGTTCAAATTTTCATTCGTATTCATTTATTTTTTGTCGCCCAAAGCGGCGACACACAGATACGGGCGCAAAGGGCCCGAAGCGTATAGCGGACGACGGATACAATGGGGGGCAAGCGACGGGCTTCGGGAACGCGCCCCGCGTTCAGCCCGGCCCGCCCGCCCCGCCCCAACGCTCGTAATCACCTGACCTAATCCGATTTCGTTTCGAACCGGTGCGGCGGGCTGCGCGCGCGGGGCGCGGCACCGACCGGCAGCAGAGTGAAAATAATTTGGGCGCAGGCGAGGTGGATGGTCGGTATATCAGAGGACAAAAATATTAATAAAACCGCGTTGGGAGGAGACGGGAACCGGGATGTTTCATCATCATGAGGCATCGCAATCGCCCCTCATCCCGTTCCGGCCATACCAGGAAGAGACGATAGGAAACAAACTATTAAAAAATGTGAATAGAAGCGCGTTTTCTTAGGTTTTCAAGTTCCAATACCATCAATGGGAAAACAAAGGTGCTCAGTTATACCTGTAAGTAAAAGGCACTATAAAGTTTCAGTAACTTACAAAGGCGCTAAAATTATCTAAGTCAGTAGTTCTTAGCACCTTTAGAGCTCTTAAGTTCTTATACAGAGACAATAAACTAAAAATTACTTTAGCGCTCCAGGGAGGCACGACTTAGCACCTATTTTTTCCCAGTGATATGATGCGCGATTCGAGAAGAACCACTTTATCGTGACAAGATCAGTCACCCTTCCGCAAATGTCAGAACAGCCAGACTGCTTTAAGTTACTGGAGAAAAGTGAAAAGGGCGTAAGTCCAATTGCGAAGAACGTGGACATACGCCCTTTTCACTTTTCACCAGTGAATTGTTAAAGCCCTCGCACTATTGCAGTCGGAGACACTCGATCCCTGGTGCGGCTCGCGCTGTGTGGTCGAGCAAACAGGCCGGTCCGGCCGGCCGGCCTGTCGGATGTCGGGCGATGCCTGTCGAGCTGCTGTGTGCGCGACACGTGCGCGATAGGCGGGGGTGCGGGCTGAGCCCCCGGCCGCCCCCGGCCGCCCCCGGCAGATAAGTTACACAACACACAGTGATGGAAAGAGACAGCACATCATCGGCCTCCGACGCCTTGAGCGTCCCGTGAGTGAAATGGAAGAACATGCCAGCGACACGGCCGAGGGTCGCGGTGCGAAGAGGCGCGCGAAAAGGCGCGCGAAGAGCATATGGGCTGTTTTGAATGACAGCGCGAGCAGAGACAAGCCAAGGGGAGGGGGCGGGCGGTTGGGAGAAACGGGGAGAGAGGCGACAAGTGACTATAAATGGGACATACGGTTGAAGAAGAAGAAGGAGAAGAAGAAGAAGAAGAAGAAGAAGAAGAAGAAGAAGAAGAAGAAGAGGCGAAAGGGAGCCGTACAGAATTAAGACGCAGGGCACGAATTCAGCGCGGGTGGAGGAGAGGAGGGTGCACGAGAGAGAGAGAGAGAGAGAGAGAGAGAGAGAGAGAGAGAGAGAGAGAGAGAGCAGAATGTGGGAGAGAGGGGGTGGGTGAGGTAGAGGAGGGAGAGAGCGATATGAGGTGAAAGAGAATGAGGGAAAGTGCAGCAGGAGCCCAGCGGTAGAGATATCTCACTACACGTACGGCGCCGCCAAGTTAGTGAAATATTCACCGCGTGGGCCCAGCCTGGTCGCGCCCCACCCCGCCCCGCCCGGTGCGGCCGCCACCACCACGCCACGATCAAGTTTCTCGCCATGCCAAACTGCGGGGGGAGCTCACTGTCAGAAACAAGTTAAACTCGGACAGAAAACAAACATCGATTGGACACGATAGCGCGCGGCGCAGCAGCATTTCGGGCCGTGGGTGGGATCACTATATCAAATTTCGACTGGCAGTCGTTTGCGCAGCCGACACTGACGCGTCCACCAGGAGCGAACGATATAATCTCGTAAACGGTAGAACAGATGTCCACTTCTCTAAATGTTTGGGAGGGTTCAGCCATTGATCATTGTATGCGTCCAAAGCTCCGCCCAACCACTCACAATTAGAGGTGTAAACTGTCGTCCTACACAAACGTTTGTTTACATTTTACCAAGAAACGCCATCATAACAGTTTAAACACACGTTTTATCATCTTGTCGGGCAATTTCCAACACTTTTGTGACGCTCGCCTGTAAAAGTTGTCATTTTCAAATTCGAGCCAGGTTTGCTTCCCTCGCGCACAGAGCGGGTCGCAGAAATAAAGGAGGACGCTGGCAGTGCGCGACAGCCGGGACGACATACTCTGGTTGACACGCTTGTGCGACGCATCGCCACGGCCGTCTCGGATCAGGACGAGAGGAGGAGGGACAATCCCAGGAAGGCGCGGCGCGTCGCCTCCGACTCGGAGTCCAATACGTCACCGCAGCACCGCGCAACCAGAAATTCATATTTTGGCTTCCCGGAGAAAGGGGGGAGGCAATCCAGGCGCAGACGCTCCTCGGAATCCCTATGAGCGGCGGCGCGCTTCTGCCCTGACTGTAACGAATGGTCTGGGCGGGGCGGGGCGGGGGAGGCGGAAGCGTTGTGGGGCCAAAGACATTATCAGTCATTTGGAAAGACGGGCACGGCCACGCCGGGCAGGCAGGCGCGCTCACGGCAAGGGTCGTGAGCGAGGGAGAGGGCTCGTGGCGCCGCCCGCCGTGGTGGTGGTCCACCAAAGTACTTTGTACCCCATCCATTACTTGGGCCCCGTGGCGTGGTGGGGCGTCGCGGGGCGTGGTGGGGCGTGGTGGGGCGTGGCGGGGCGTGGCGGGGCGTGGCGTGGCGGGGCGTGGCCCGGGGGGAATCCGTGTCTTTGTGTTGAAATGGGGTGGCGGTCGCCGCGGTGAGACTGGCTGTCGCATTATTCACGGCAGACACCACCAGAGGGCGCACTCCCCCCCCCTTTCCCTCCGCAGCTGATTGGCCAAACACAACCCTTCTACGGGGATCGTGCCCGCGCACACCCGCCGCCCAGGAAGTGTGCAAACTCTTTTGGCAAACAAACGCTGATCAAATTCGACAAGTGACCGCGACGACAACGACGAGCACATAACATCATGCGACACCGAGCAATCGCTGCACACTCACCGAGGCCAAAAGTGAAAAGCTTTCCGGTAGCACCCTACCCCAGGGTGGGAAAACGAGTATGGCCTTCACATTCAATACCAGCTAAAACAACTGCCGACAACTGCTATACCGTGGACCCCACACATGGCTAGGATCTTGCCATTATGCCATGTTTGTCACGTGTGGCTGTTGATTTTCGCGGATGCCTGCATACCGTATACGGTATACGGACCTACCGACCTACTGGATTGTGACATCCCTAATAATTTTTACAGTGTACGCATCTCGTTGAGCATAATAAAAAAGGTTGGTCGTTTACATGCAAGGACAAAAATAATTTCATGTGCGTCCCAGCGATTTGCCTGCGCCGGAACACAAATCGGCACAAATTTTAAGGCCGGACTGGCTCGCTTGGCCATGGCGGCAGCGCATGTGATGTTAGAGGAGGGAGGAGGGGGAGAGAGAGAGCTCTATGGTCCGGCCGGGTCCAGCTGGCCCAAGATAATACGCTTGTCAGCGGCAGCGCCGGCCAGCGCCGCGGGGAAACGAATTCGGGCCGTGATTACAACTGGCAGCGAGCGAGGACACTAATCCCATCCCACTCGGCACACCAGCGCGCGCTGCGGAGAGCCCGCCGCTGCTGCTGCTGCCCGCTGCCCACCGCTGCTGCCCGCTGCTGCCCGCCGGAGCCCACCCGGCCCGGGCCTGATTTCGTATGTGGCTGGCGTAATGGCCGCCCCAGTCCCATGCGAAGGTGAGAACGGCCGGCAGCGGCGGCCCTCCCATCCCAACGCTTGTGCGAGTGCGAGAGGGGCAAATGCTCGCCCTCTCTCTCTCTCTCTCTCTCTCTCTGTGTGTGTGTGTGTGTGTGCGTGTCTCTCTCTCCCTCGGCCCA
The DNA here is from genome assembly GCF_000697945.3 of Frankliniella occidentalis. NCBI lineage: Eukaryota > Metazoa > Arthropoda > Insecta > Thysanoptera > Thripidae > Frankliniella > Frankliniella occidentalis. Next base: position 2,521,091 of record NW_026267150.1, read on the forward strand.
CTGCTCGGGAAGGCCCTCCCTAGCGGGATGAGGCCCAGCAGCACTCGGGCAGAGCGGCCGTGCGAAGGGGCCGGGCCGTGCGCCGTGCGCGCTCCCCCTCTCTAGAGCCCCTGGGAGGTAGGCAGTCCGACGCAGCAATGTATGCACGTTGCCTAACCCGCACGGCGCCTCCCGCCTCCGGATCCCCTGGAGACGTAGGCAGTCCAACGCAGCCATGTGTGCGCGTTGCCTACCCGCACGGCGCCTTGCGGAGGGCCCTAGAGAGCGGTAGGCAACCCCTGGCGCGCCGGAGCGGGCGGGCTCGGGCTGCCCACACAGCCGGCGCTCGCTGACATAGAGCCACCGCTCCGCCTCTTTGCATCCGCTTCCAATTTCCTCCGAGTCACCCGCCGCCCGCCTGCACCTTTCCTCGCCCCGCCCTGCCCCGCTACGGGCGACGCCCTGCGCCCAGGGCCGGCCGGCGGGCCGGCGAGGGGCTTGGGGCCGTCATGCTGTCGGATGTGTAGGAGAAGAGGGTTAAGTGATATTGGGGGGTGTGCGCCCGGCCCTGCCCGGCCCGGGCGTGGCAGCAGGCTAAACGGCGCGCACCCCCGCCGCCTTCAATAAGGGCGCCTGCCACATAACCTTCCCCGTCGCCACACACGCCACCCCCGACGCGCGCCTTGCTGCCCTTCCTCTTTATTCTTGGTTTATAACCGAGTCGAGTCACAAATAATTCGGTGCACACGCGACATGAAGGTCGGCGGATTGAGTGTGTTTGGTCGGGGCCGTCACGGCATGACAGTGCAGCGGCGCCCCGCACGGCCACGCCATGCTACGACTAGATCAGAGGGGGCGCTTGCCCGGAACCTTTGTATGAAAAGAAAACGCAGAGAATTGCCCGAATCGATCCCTGATACCATCAGCGGCACTCCCCGCCGGTACGCTCGCTAAGAGGCGTAAAAGGCAGAGGGAGGGAGAAAGGGAGGGAGGAGAATAGAGCAGGCAGAGCATTGCGCTCATTTGCACGGCACAGCGTTGAACGCTTCTTTCTCTCTCTCACCTGCGTAACGCTGCGTTACGCAGGTGAGAGAGAGAAAGAAAGAATGAGTGGAGGGAGAGGGAGAGCGGGAGTTCGCGAGTCGCTTACTGCGCAGAGCGCTTTTAGCAGACTGGCAGCCTATAACGAGGGCGGGCTCCGAGGGGGTGCAGGAGAGGGCCCGCCGGCCTGCGCGCAGCGGCCGGGTGGTGGAGCAGGTCGTGTCCTTGGACACCGGCGGCGCCGCGACGTGCGGCAGTCCGTATACATTTATGAATTGACCTCCGGCTCGGATGTCCCTGCCGCAGCGTCGCTGCCGCCCCTCTTTCTGCCCCCTCAGCGGGAGGGATGCCAACTCAGCGGGCGTCCCGGGAGGTATGCAGATGGGTCACTTGAGTGGAGTCGTCCATGTACTGGCCCGCCAGGCGGGGCAGGGCTGGCAGGGCTGGTAGGGCGCGCAGGGCTGGCAGGGCAGGGCTGGCAGGGCTGGCAGGACGCGCCGAGCAGGGGGTATGGGCTAGGGGGTGAGACCCCACGTCGTGCATGTCGAACTTGATGGCAGGAGCCGCCCCGGAAATGTTTTGGGACGCGACTTTCATCGGCGATCTGCTCGCTCGCCAAAAACTTATGTGTGTTCTGGTCAAACTTTTTTTTTTTGTTCGCTTTTTGTTCCCTCAGTTTCTTGGAGGGAAGGTAATGCAATCTGCAGACGTCGCAAGAGACGACGCATTGTACTCTCCGAGAAAGCACAGTCGTACTAGGGATTCCGGCCTACAGTGTCGAGGGCCGGGGGTGCGATTGGAATCTGTTTTCATAGTGTAAGATGTTGGCGCACACACGCACACACGAACTCACTCACACACGCACGCACGCCGCCGGAGAAAGGCAGGGGTACGGGAGGGGCCGCCAAGTTGGAGAGCGGCCGCCCCCGACCCCGCTCCGCCCCGCCTCACCACGCCCCGCCACGCCCCGACGCGCTCACGTTATTATCGCACTTGCCAAGTAGTTGGCCGTGTTGGTAAAGAAAACATTCGCATGAATACTTAAGGGACTTGGACTCCGGGGGCGGCGCCTGGAAGTCAAGTCAGGTCACGCGGCCCCGGCTCCGGTCGGGGCGGGGCAGGGCGGGGCTGCTCCGGGTGTGGTCACTTGTGCATGCGCGCTTCCGGGGCCTCCCCCTCCCCTTATCCGCCTCCCCTTTCGCCTCTAGCCCTCCCCTCATTCGAGATTGCAAAGAGACACACGATGACATTATATAGAGGGACACTGCTGCTGCTGCTGCTGCTGCTGCTCGTCTCTCAAGAGGATGCCCCGGGATGCCCTGCTGGGATGCCCAAATTCACTTTGGCGCTGCGACGACCCCTTCCATACGTACCGCCGCGGTGGCACTAGGAAGGGGCGGTGGGTGTGGGGCAGCAACGCTCTGGCAGGGCCCGGGCTAAAAGCTTTATGAGTCTGGTCGATACCCAGCTGTCATCGGGGGCGGCTTAACCAAAGGGCTTATTGGTACCGCACGGGACAGGTCTACGGACGGCGGCCCCCCCACACACGGCCAGCCCATTAGGGCGAAGGCCACTAATTAAGGCGAATGTAACGCGCCTAATGAAGGGTATCGCCGGATATTGTGTGCGGCACGCTGTGTGCCCAGCGGAAACACCATGGCCGTCGTAACACGCTGCACACATGGAAATTGGTACGACAGCAAAAACACAAAAAACAATTATGGTTCGCAAGCATGAAGAATACCGTGTGATCCGCCCCGTGGTTTTTTTCTGCTTATACTGTACCGCATTCATGCGTGCGGACGGGTTGCATACTCGCACGGGGCCACAAGGCGCCATGGCGAGCGACGATAGGCAAGCCCACCCGCACGCACGAATCTGGTACAGTGAAAGCAGAAAAAACCACGGCGCGGATCACCCACCCTGTATGCCTGTCGTGCGCACAATTCTTGCACTGCACACACAGATACCGAAACCTTCCGCAAGGGATGCGAACGATGCGAATAACGAATTCTCTTGCAATAGGTTTTCAACAGTGCACAACTGAGCAGTGTGGCGAGGGTACTCGGCTTTAAAGATAGGATGTACCTTGATTGGAAGTGGGGGGCCCAGGTGTTAAAGTGGACTGTTATCGTTCGGTCGTCGCTGAGTGTATTCCTGGTACACACGAGTGGACGAGGCTGCCGCACCTCGGCACGCCCCTTAAAAGATTGGCCGTTCGCCAACGTGAAATTTGCCATGCGGTGTGCCAGCCCGACCGGTGGCCGAGGGGGAACGTGGGAGGAGAGGGGGGGGGGTGCTCGATCCAAGGAAGTGCGGACACCACTACCCCCACCACGCCCCGCGTCACCACGCCCTGCCACGCCCAACCAAGCCCATCGCCACTCAAAGTCCGAGCGAAACAGTTCCAACTTGGTGCACAACTTCCCCACTAATGGCTTCGGCAAAAAGACGGGCTGCGCGCCGATCAGGTGGCAGTGGAGGCACAGGCAGGTGAAGAGAGGGATGGGAGAGAGGGGGTGAAGGGTAAAAGAGAGAGGGGGAGCAGGATACTCTGCTGCGCAGGGGGGAAAAAAACTAAAGCTGGAGCACCGATTGAAAGTTGAAAGTGCTCACTGCAAACAGAGGCGCTGAGCAGAGAAGCGGGAGGGCGGGTCGGGCCGGGCCAGGCTCCGGGTTATACGATAGCATCGCTCGGGCATCCCCGCCGGAGCGGCAGGGCTTATTCTTATAATTTTATCGGAGAAGAAGTTAGAGGGCTGCAAGTAAAGATTATAACTTGCCCTGAGAAGAATTTAGGGGCAAAAAGGAAATTACGTAAGATAAAATCGATAGCAAAATGTCTTGATTTGTTCAACATTCTGCGAAAGGTTGAAGAGCTGAGTACAAAAAGCAAAGGTATTTCAGCGCTTCGAGGTTTTTATGCGGCAGAGGGTCGTTGTTCATTTGAGGGATCTATTCGTCACCGGCGGAACGCAATAAACCATTTGGGGCGGGGAGCGACGTGAGGGCGACATGACGAACGCGCTGTAATACGCGCCGCGACTTCCACGGCGATTTCTCTCGTTCTCCACCAGAAGCCCAGAAGGAGGAGCAGGAGAGTTGTGGATACGGAGAGAACCAAAGAAACGCTGCAGAGGAGTGGCCAAGAAGGGGGGCGGCGGTTGGTTGGCTAAGGCGGTCGCCCGAGAGAGAATCATTCAACCTCGACGACAAAAGGGAGAAGACGAGGTCAGACCCAGTTTATCTTTCAAAATAGTCCAATGTTGTAAGCACTTATAGGGCTTGTTTCCAGCACCTCCGACAAAGCTCGCCTTCGCCTTTCCTTTGTTTACGAGCCCAGCCATCGCCAGCTGAGGCTGCGGAGGAACAAGGCGGGATCAAGACGAGTGGAATCCCCGCCCCGGCCGGGGGGAGATCCGCAACAGCGCAGACAATTACACGGGATTATAATACAGAAAATCGAAACTTGTCCCGTCTCGGAGCTCGTCGTAATTACAAGTTAGACGGCGTAAGGGCACGGACCCATGGGTCCGGAAAAGTATCCACTTCAAAGATTTTTCAATTTGTTCCTGGCAAATCGTAAAAATAAAATTATGGCGTTTTTCTTGAAAACAGCACTACCCGAAATACTGTCAAGCTAAAGAGTAAAAATTAACAGAGCTGCCGCCGATCGCAAGCGACCCACACCCTACATGCGTCGGAACGAACCGAACACAATGGCCTACGGAAGGCGGGGAAAAGAACGAGAACGAGACTAACTCGGGTTTACAGAGACGCGGCCCGCCAGTGCACTCCATCAGAATGGGGCGTGGCGGGGCGAGGCGGGGCGTGGCGGGGCGAGGCGGGGTGGGGTGAGACGGGGTGTGGCGGGCCATGGCCGTGGCAAAGGCCCCTTTAGCCCTCTTTAGCTGCTTCGAGTGGTGAAAGCGTTGCTCTGCTGTGATCCTGCCAGGCAGGCTGCCTTTTGCAGTGCCTCTGCCCCCCTCGGCTCAGCCCAGCCTTTTCAACCCTTCGAAGAGCCTTGCTGCGTTGGCCTGGGGAAGGAGCGAGCTGGGAGAGAGACTGCGCGCGCCCGTGAGAGGGAGAGAGAGAGAACGAGGATCCGACGAACTGGGTGCAGATCTCGTTCGTGGATCTATCAGATAGCGCATTGACGCTCTACACGTGCCAACGTTGAGTCCCGCCCCGCCCCGCTCGCAGAGCTCGGCGCAAGGAACGAGCCGGGCGACACACAAAGCAGCAACCAGAATGGGAGTAAAAAAAGAGGGGGAGGGAGGTAAAGGGGAGAGAAATATAGTCGAAAACGGAGCAAGGGGTTCAGCTCGGCAGGTAACCGCGCGGCGGCTGGGGGTAGCAGATAAGATGTCGTCCCCATCGACATAACGTCGATGCTGCAGCAAGCCACTTAGTTCCAGCAGCTAGTTCAGTCGATAATCCGCGAGGCTTGCGGCAACATCACGAAGGCCAGACTGACGGGGAGAGCGGGCAGCACGCGCCTCAGACGTGGTGGGTGGGAACTGGGTGGTGGGTGGTATGGTAACCGGGTGGTGGGTGGGAACCGGGTGGTAACCGGGCCCCACCAACGCCACGGGGGGCACGTTGCTGGGCCAGAGGGCACCGTCCTGCCGGACGGAGACGAGGCAAAGCCCGGCGGAAGCCCCTGTGAAGTCGGGCGAAGCTTGTTAAGGGCGGTGAAGCTCGGTGATAAGCCGCGAAGTGTTATGGCCCGGCAGAGGTCGATAATCACGTCGTCGTCCTGCAGCAGGGTCCTGCAGTGTCCTGTGGTGTCCTACAGGGTGGATCACTGCGGGGTCATGAGCCCTCCAGGGATTGAGGGAGGGGGGGGGCTCCTGTTTCGTGCCAGACTTTTCTGCGGAATTCAGCAGCGGAATCCTGCGGAGCGGAGAGGTTCGTCGCCATTCTGCGCAGTATGGCACAGTATATACTCCAGGCTTCCCGCACAGCTGGCTAACCCATCCCGCCGGGTTATGCCGCATGAATACCGACCCCTCCCCTTTAAAGGCGTGCCTTCCGTTAATGAACCCTGTCGCCCCGTCCTCCATTACACTCTGCAGCGAGGACAAGGACCTCGTGTGTAGCAGGGTGGCGGCCGTGGCAGCGGCGGTGGCGGCGCCAACAACACCGTGCAGCACAACCCCCGCGCTTCGTCAGGTTTTCCAAAATGTAGGTCATCTCCTCCTCGGGTCAGGGAGGGTCGGTCCCCGCTGGGCTAGGCGGCTACCCAACTGCCCCCTCCTCCCTCCCCTTTTCTCCCCCTTTTCCTCGCCCTGTCATAGACGTGGTGTCCCCGTCAGCTCCCCCTCGCCCCGCTCCTCGCTCCCCCATCGCCACTGCCCCGCGGCGCATAGCAAAGTGACCTTGCGAGAATAAAAGGCTTTCTTGTGCCATCGACAGACAAAGCGTAATCAAATTTCCTCGTATTTTCGCGAAGTATGGCTGTGACTCCCTCCGTCTTCGTTACATTCAGCAAAACGATCGGGGAAACGATCTCTCTTTATCAGCCGTAGGCACGTAAGCGTCGGAGTTCCTGCCTGGAGGGGAGAGTGACAGAATTAGAATCTACTGTCGTCCTCGATTCACGGCAGCCTTCACGAGGAAAATATAATTCCATTTTGGATCTTTCATTCGTGCGCAGTGTCTTTCGGCACCGAAGTACTTTGTAGGCTGGAGTGCGCGGGCGGCACAAATAGCTGTGCGGCCGCTGGTCTCTCGGGTCGCTTCAGATGAAGTGAGAGAGAGGAAGAGAGAGCAGAGAGGCAGAGAGAGCAGAGAGGCAGAGAGAGAGAGAGGGGCAGAGAGAGAGAGGCAGAGAGAGGCAGAGAGAGAGGCAGAGAGAGAGAGAGAGAGAGGGAGAGAGAG
>NW_026267150.1:2528103-2530963 GCF_000697945.3 Frankliniella occidentalis
AGGGAGGGAGGGAGAGGGAGGGAGGGAGAGGGAGAGAGGGAGAGAGATAGAGGGAGAGAGAGTTGGTGTGCAACTTGGTAGAAAGGTGACTCTACATCCCCCAGGAGGGAGATTGCCCTTCAGTTCATAACCCGAGCTCCCGCCCCCACTTACCCCGCCCAAGCCACCCCGCCACCACCACCGGCTTACCCCGCCTTTGTCACCACATGCGTGCCCCGCGCCCCGCCCCTTCCTCCCAAACCTCCCCCACCTTCACTGCAAGCTGGTTTGCTGTGGTTTCCCAAATTATCCAGAGACGCCGCCAAAGTTCCGGGACGCGCCGACCGGCCGACCGTGCCGCCGTAGCGTCACAGGGTCGTGCACTTTAGCAATCTCCTGGTCCGCTGCTGTGACAGAGGCTGGTCGCGGCGCTCAGCCGGGCTACCTGCAGGAGTGGCGCTGCTGTCCTGGCCTGCGCCGTGCCCCGTCATCCCTCTTGTCCAGCCCGGACCGCCACTTCCCCCGCGCCCCGCACCGCGTCTCGTCCGTGGAGCCATCCCCGGCCGTCCCCCACGACCACGAGCCTTTTCTGGTCCGCTGGTTGTTGTTAATCCGAGTGGACGGCGCACTTGGAGAAAGGCTGCCGGAGCCGGACCCATCGTACAGTACAAAGCCGAAGCCCGCAGGACAGGGCGGGAGGACGGGCTGCGGGACCAACACCCGGCACCACTCCAACTGCGACTCTCTGCCCCCCCCCGCCTCTCCCCTATCCGCGGCGGTCGCTGCAAGTTGTTTGCTTACCAGTCTCGTTACTTTGGGCAAATACTGATTTCATCGGGGTTCATCAACCAGGCCCCGGCCGCTCGTTTGGGTCGATCGCCCGCGCCCGGCCCGGCCCACTAGGCCCGGCCGACTAGGCCGCGCCCACGGAGCGTCCGCAAATGTCAAGAGCGCCGCCGGGACAGAATCGCGAGTGGGGGAAATGACGAAGGACGACGTCGCGTTTCAGCCCAAATGGATCGCGGCCCATCGAACTTACAAGAGCATGAATGCCATACTGAAGTTTGTCATTAAAAAAAGGTCCCAGCGATATTTTAACATTTACTCTGAAAAGTCAACTGACTGTGCAACGATTAATCAACTGCTTGTATGTACATGTACACAGAGTTATCATGTACTTAGTTGTTTAATAAATCAAATACAATACAATCATACAATGCTCACTGTTCAGTTGCATGCATAGTAAGCCAATGACCGACCAATGACGTTTGGTTAAATGTGACTTTTCTTTTCACCGCGTACATATTCACCAACTTTTTTTTTATTAACACGTTCAGTGCGGCGTGACCCACACCGTGCGTCCCAATAACATGGGATTGCCTACCCCCGCCGCACTCGACGTGTTAAAAGTAAAGTATTCAGTGCAATCTGCACCAGCCAGCCTTCAGACAACAGACAACAACGGAGAACAAGGGTTGCCACGCGAAGTCCCAGTTTCCGAATATCCTGACATTTTCCTGACCAAATTCTGACAAAAAAGTGACTCTATCCTGACATTTTGAGAACAAGTTGACAGTGAAATGGCGCTATTTTTGCGGGGTAAAGAAGAAAAAATAGGGTAGTTTTTCAGGAAAAAAATATCAGGGTGGCGCGCTACTACAGCGCCGCGCTGCTGGCCGAGGTATCGCCGAGCAGCAGTGTGATATAACTGGTACTAAATAAATCCTGACATTATCCTGATTATCCTGACAAAATCCTGATATCCTGATTATCCTGACGCGTGGCAACCCTGTGACAAAGCAAACACTCCATTCCTATCGTAGCGACAGATATCGGAGTTCTACTGTACAACCGGATGATGGGCACTCGTGAGCTAGGTATGCAACTTAGTGATTACCGAGTCGAGAGTGTGATAGTGAGAGAGAGTGAGAGAGAGATTGTACCCCTCACTGCCAGTGCGATTGAGAGGGCACACACTGTTTGTGAACTTTTTCGTAAGCAAAATAGTTACAGACATTTTACAAAATTGCTGACAATTGCGTATAAAATGATACTTAATAGCGCAAGAACACACACAGAAATGAACAAGCTGGTGTACAAAACAGTTTATTACAATTTCGTGTGCACGGCCAACACGTATTCCCCCCCACCCCTCAGACACACACGAAGCTCCCTCGCCCTCGCCGTGCCGACATTGCCGACAAGTCGAATTTCGGAGCTTGGCTCGGTGACAATAGAGGGTGAGAAGGGCGGGCGCTCGCTCGCTCGCTCGTCAAACGCGGCGCGCAAGAGGAATGACTGAGATGGAAAGCAAACGCAATTATCGACACGCAGTGCGTTTTATATGCGTACACAGCGTTCGCACACTGCTCCCCCTTCCCCCTCTGTGTGCCTGTGTCTGTCTGTCTGTCTGTCTGCTCTGTCTGTCTGCTCTGTCTGTCGTCCCCACTCTCCCTCGCCCCATGTCTTTATTAACAAACGACTTGAATTAGCAGGGTTTTTAGACAGTCCCTTGTGGTCTGTCTCTACCCGAAGGCAAAAGTTTCCCGTTTTGATAAATATTGCCGGTTCTCGTTATCCAGTTTTGATAAAGATAGCCGATTGACGTTCCAGTTCCAGTTTTGATAATCCGATTGGCGTTGATAAAGATTTGTCTTGCTATAATATTAGGCTGTGGGGGAAGGCTTTCCGTCCCGGCCGTCCGTGCCACGGCCGTCCGTGCCAAGCCCGGTGGCAGTCTCTTGTCATCGCCCTGGTTGTGTTATAAACATAGCGCCCTTATCCCTTGCTTCGCGCCGGGCCATGGTGGACCAGCCGACCCCCACTCGAGCCTCTTCCCGTACGAAAAAGTTTAGTCCGGCATCAGTCCGTTTTCGGTCCG
>NW_026267150.1:2532548-2540607 GCF_000697945.3 Frankliniella occidentalis
GATGCCGGACTAAACTTTTTCGTACGCTACGTTGCGCCTCGCGCCCCGCGCCCCCAGCCCCTACCCACTTGGAGCTCAATCGGCACCGGGCGCCACATGGCCCGTCCACTTGACAAGTGATCCCCAGCCTCAAATTTTAAAGTTGAACCACAGCGCTCTGAAATATGAAATGTGCTTGTTTTCGCACGCGCAGAAATTACGAATCCAGCAAAATTTGAATGGTGGTTCTAGCATAATTTGCTGATTTTCGTTGTTTTTGATTTTAACGACAGCTTTCCGTAACATAAAAACAAAAAAGCGCTCCTGGGTGAGGCGAAAGTATCCCGTTTTGATAAAGGTCACCGTTGTTGGATATTGCCGATTAACGTTCCGATTTTGATAAGATATTCAGTTTTATTTGGATGCCTTATTGAATTTAAAAATATAGGCCTTAGCGCCTGAATATTTTGAATTTGTTTTTGGAGCCGGACTGTCTCGTTACCGGCCGGCAGGCCAGTTTTTTTCTGAGTAACAGCAAAAAGTACCCCCCCCCCCTTTTCCAACTCATGCTCATCCTCCTTTTTTCGTGTTGGGGCCAAGTGCCCCATCGTATGTGACGCAGCGCCGATCTATTTCCTTCTGAGATTTGGGGCATCAAACTCCCAACACAAAGAAAAGTCGGGTCAAAGCCCAGGGCTGGGGTGGGGCGCTGAGGCGGGGCGCTGAGGCAGGGCGCTGAGGCGGGGCGCTGGGGCGGGGCGCTGAGGCGGGGCGCTGCTATAGGGCGCGACGCAGTGCGGCGGGGCTTTACGTTGAAGGATTGAACAAAGTTTGGACGCCGGCGCGCCGCGTCTCCCGCGGCCGGTGAGTGCCTGACAGACACTTGGGGGAGGAGAACGAGCGGGCCGGGAGAAATGAAACAGACGGACGGACCGCGGGCGAGGCGGTCCGAGGTGCGGCAGGGCGCGGTGGTAAGGCGCAGTGTGGGCTAAGGCGGTAAGGCGGTCCGAAGTGAGCCAGGGCGCGGTAAGGCGGGGCGGGGCGGCGCCAGGTGCTCTGCTCATCGCGCACCAGGCTCACAAATAATGCGGCACGGCAGGAGTGGGCGGCCGGAAGGTCGACTCGCAAACAGCGAGCATCCATTCTACCCGGACAGAGCATTGGTCAATGGCAAACAAAAGGGTAGGCCCTTCAGCGCGGGCCATTCAAAGGTGGGAGCCGGGAGGTAGGATCCATAAGGTAGAAAGGTAGGGCCGTCAAGGTGAACCTTCCGGGTAGGACTCTCAAGGTGCATTGCATACAGTTTTGGCTGCAATGATGACTTGTCTCAGACTCTCCCCAAACTGTCGACACCTGTGCACACAATTCAGGTGTGCCTGACGCCCGACGCCGCAGCAGCAGGGCACGGCGCACGACACGGCACCCTCTGCGTTTGCTTTACACCACGGCGCGAGGATTATGGAAGGTGAGAGTCGAGAGAGAGAGGGGGGGAGAGAGAGAGAGAGAGAGAGAGAGAGAGAGGGGGGGGGGGGTGAGAGTGTGCCTCTGAGGCGGCGCACAACACTATATACTGTAAATACACACCCGACGAGAGGAGCGGGGAATTCCAGGGCCTCCGCATCGACTAACCCTCCGTGGAGCGCAAACTAACTACATCGAAATGCTTGACGCGCCGCGCCGCGCCGCCGCCACGCGCGCGAGCTCGGGCCTCCCCGGGCCTCCCTGGCCATCCCTAGAGCCCACCACGGCCCACGGCCGCGTGCCTCAATTATTGGCCCACCGGACCCACCACCGCCCACCACCCCGCCCTGCCCACCAGGCTGCTGCGGTTATTTCATTGTCAGGAGTTTGTTGGCGCGCGCACTTTTCTCATTTCCACGGCGCGGAGGTTTAAGGCCAGCCAGCACCAGCGCCAGCGCCATGGCAGACGGACGGCGTCGTCGTCCTGGGGCCGCCCCCCGGGCCTCTCCTCTCCCCCTCCCCTCTCGGGGTGAACAAGGAGCCAACAAACTATAAAGCCGTGCCGTTCCGTCCGTCCAGAGGAATCACAGCTCGGGCTGCAGCTCCTCTTCTCCTCCTCGGGGACCTCGCCGCAGAGACCGCGGGGGAGGCGGGCGGGGGGTGTGGGGCAATATCAGAACGGTCCGTCCGTCTGGGCCCCGCCATGGCCACCCCTTTTGTTTCCGGTACAAGGGATGAGAGAGGGGGGGAGGGAGCGGCGCCAGACCGGGACAGCAGGACCCCCCGCCCGCAGGGAGCGGAGCGGGGAGAGAGGAGAGAAACCTTTTATTACTCATTAGATTCAGAGCGCCTCTCGGACCAGAGTAAACTGGAAGCGCGTTATTATGTTATTATTATTCGACAGTTTGGGGCCAAACGCTTTGCTCGCGCCGCTGCAGTGGTGTTTAGTCTTTATGACTCGCGTGCTCGACATCACCGCCGTCAAGCCGATTGCATTATTGAGCATCGTCCTTAACATTTAAAGGCATCGGCACCTCCACTGTAGTCGGCCGGCCCACCCCGTCTGCTGTCCCGTCGAACGCCACCGCGCCCAGCCGCGCCACAAATCCCCTCCAGTCACGCGAGAAGAGAGGAGCCACGCACCAGCCTTCCCCGCCCCCTCCGTCTCCGCCATACTGCCATCGTTTTCGATATGGGACCGATATCAAAGTCAGGCCAAGCCGAAACACTCGGTATCACGCAACAACGCCGAAATCACCGCGTCGCACAAGTGGGCTTCGTATGGTAGAAATACTGTAAAATCTCAATGTGTTCCTAACATTCAGTCCTTTATTCAGGATGTTGTCCTCTGTCCGGCACTTCCACCCTGCACGGTAGAAACGAGCCCTGGGATTCCCAGAAGTTTTCTTTATTTTCCCGGGGAGTTAGAAGAGTCCCAGGGGAAATGTGAAATTTTGGAAAACCTAGGACATCCCTTGAGAGAAATTTGTTTCCAGGGCATCCACTGGGGTTCCAACTCTCATGCGAATCCCAGGAATCGTTGTGACCGTGTACCCAAAAAAAACGTCTGAAGAATGTTCCTCTGTCGACTCAAATTCATACAATGTCTACCGGACTCAATGACCTCATCTACGAGTACGTCATTATCTCGTGACGGACACGCGTCATTATAGTGAAGTACTACAGCTATGTGCATCAGTCGGTTAATTAAACAGGAGATAAGAATGGCCCTTGACCTCTGCTCATTGGCGCATTGACTGGATGCATTATCGTACAACCGATTCACTGAAGGTGGTATATCCGGGAGATCAAGTTATAAAGGCGCGACTTCCATCCGAAAGCAGTACACTCGAGTCCGGTAAGTGTAGCAGGTAACTTGCCTCGTTGACACCCGAGGCGACAAGCTATTGTTCAACCATCTCGACCCCAGTCGTGCTAGAAGCAATGATTTCGTTTTCTTTTTTAGACATCATGAAGGTCCTCATCGTCCTCGCCGCCTGCGTGCTGGCCGCCATGGCCGCCATCCCCTCGGACATGGAGATCAAGGCCCACTGGGAGAGCTTTAAGGCCACCCACGCCAAGACGTACGCCAACGCCGTCGAGGAGGCCTACAGGGCCAAGGTGTTCAAGGAAAACGCCATCAGGATCGCCAAGCACAACGACCGCTTCGCCAGCGGCGACGTCACCTTCAAGGTCGGCTACAACCAGTACGCTGACATGGTAAGTTAAAGCAGTTAAAGAACCGATGAAATATAAGGCGGTTTCACGAAAGATTTGGACGTGCAATACTAAGTCATATTCCTAATGACGAATGTTTCCTCCAGCACACCCACGAGGTTACTGAGAAGATGAACGGTTTCCGCATGGAGATGAAGAAGCCCAGCGCTCAAGTGCACAAGGCCTCCAACATGTCTGTGTCTTGGCCGTGGAGCAAGAAGGTCGACTGGAGGTCTCAAGGCTACGTCACCCCCGTCAAAGACCAGGGCCAGTGCGGCTCCTGCTGGTCTTTCTCTGCTGTAAGTTGTCGCGGTTGTCACTAAGGCTGTCACCCTCTTTGACACACTTATCCTTACTTATACTACAAATCGGTTTACTTTTTAGACCGGTGCCCTCGAGGGTCAGTTATTCAAGAAGACCAAGACACTGGTGTCCCTCAGTGAGCAGAACCTTATCGACTGCTCTACGGAGTTCGGTAACCACGGTTGCCACGGTGGTCTGATGACCAATGCTTTCGAGTACGTCAAGGCTAACGGCGGCATCGACACCGAGGAGAGCTACCCCTACACCGAAAAGGTGGGTCACGGCGGCGGTGAGACTCAGTTGTTAGCAGACGTCTTGGGGCTCTCCTTTCACATCCACATCGCTCGATGATATTTTTTAGGATGGCGGTGAATGCCAGTACATCGTAGATTACAATTCTGGCGTCAACACCGGTTACATCGACGTCGAGTCTCGCAGCGAGAGCGCCCTCCTCGACGCCATCACCAAGGTCGGCCCCGTGTCCGTCGCCATCGACGCCAGCCAGTGGAGCTTCCAGATGTACAAGAGCGGCGTCTACTACGAGCCTGCCTGCTCCTCCGACTCCCTGGACCACGGTGTGCTCGCCGTCGGCTACGGCAGCGAATGGCTCAACAAGGAGTTCTGGCTCGTCAAGAACTCCTGGGGCACCACCTGGGGTGAGCAGGGCTACATCAAGATCGCCCGCAACAAGAAGAACCACTGTGGTATCGCCAGCATGGCCAGCTACCCAACGGTTTAAGTTGCGTGCTTGTGTTGTATCATGACGGGAAATAAAGTCTGCTGAACATTAACGAATTATCTTATATCAGAAATTCCTATGGAGCATCTCACAGTACTAGGAAAAGAAGAGTCTTTTATAAACAAAACGCGGGTCCAAATTTAACTTCAAAAACTTAAAAACTAGATACACTGGTGAGTGTTTAACTGCTATACAACAGTTGCCCATCATCACAATCAGCATCATTCGACTTATTGCAGGCATCATGATATGCGGAGACGTGGTATTCATACAAAATATTAGATCCAATTTTATGTTCTTTAAGGATTAATGACGCAGACGCGCAGGGCAGGTCCTTGTCGGGTCCTTGGCGACACACGGCAGGATACAGTGGGGCGCGCGGCGGGCGGGCGGGCTGCACGCAGGGCCGGAGGTCAAGGTGAGTGCTACAGTCACCGCTCCGCGACAGTGCTGCTACCACCTAGCAGCGGGCGCCACCCGGGGCACACCACCACGGCCCCCACCCCCACCCTGCAGGTGTTCTGCAGCGGGGGAGAACAGCAGGAGAGGGGATGAACAACACTGCTGCACTCCAAAGGACAGTAACGCAACGACCAGTTTCGAGGCGAAATACACGAAAAAAAAAAGATTCGCTGAGTCAGCTAATATATTAACTGGTATCTGGACAGACAAGCACATAAACTTCTGTAACCAATATATTGGCTACCCTAATCAATCATTGGCTGTGCCAGTCAATGATAAGTTGTATGAAATAATGATTTGCCTGCATCAGTAAGGTAGACCCTGACGAGCCGAGGGACATGAAAAGACAAGACATGTATAGGACATCGTTTGGGACACTATTTGTGTGTCCTAAGAATGTCCCTAGGACATGTCTTTATGTTTCAATTTCAGGACAGGACAAAATGGGACAAAAATTTGTCCTTCCGGACAAGCATGAAAAACAGCATAGAACGCTAAAATTGTACAGTTTTTCGAACCAAAAACTTTGCCCTCCTTACCCGAAGTACTCTTTCCACCGTTGGTTAGTACTTTCTTCCAATTAATATGTCAGAACTGCTGGGAGTAGAACCCTCAACCTTTGAGTTCGAGAGCGCGGACGCTACCCCTCACCCATCGGTTGCTTCTAACGATGGCTGTGCTGGGACATGATGCCTTTCTACGTACTGACTACACGGACACCCTGAGACAATGTCAACAAGGACATGGACGGGACATCGATGATTGGACAACCTTTGGACATGATCGGGACAAGTGTCCATGGGGACACACATAAGACACCGGTGGTGGGGACAAATCCAGGACCTCGCGGATACAATGTCCAACGGGACACGAAAAGGACATTAAAAAGACAGCAACTGGACAATATAGAGACAATCAAAGGACACGTATGTCTTGCAGGACGTTAAAAAGACAGTTTCCAGACATAAAGACACGTTTCAGACAAGCCAGAGACAATATTTGATGTCCTTCCTCTGTCTTTCGGCTCGTCAGGGGACCTCGACTGATTTAGGGAAGGGATAAGCTCTTACAGCTAATTTTTAACTGGCACAGCCAATGATTGATTAGAGTAGACAATATAGTGGTTACAGAAGTTTATGTGCTTGTCTGTCCAGATACCAGTCAATATATTAGCTAACTCAGCGAATCTTTTTTTTCCGTGTACCGTGAATGCATCGGCCGCGTCGGTAACACACAGAGTGGGCGAAAAAATGTATGGAGTTCGTTAAGCAGCTACTTTTACAGTGCGTGGTTCGAAAACAAGGCGCGCGTCAAATCCGATTGGTGGGAGGGGTCGGGCCGGGTCGGGCTCGAGGCTATGGGGGTCGGGCGGCCGCTCATGAGGGAGGCGTCGGGTCGGCCGAGGCCGTGGCCCGGCCGTGGCCTGGGGCGGAGGCCGGGGATTGCGGTTAATAACACGGCCTTAGCCTCGGCCTTAGCACTGGCCTCGGCCCGGCGCGGACCACCCCGCCCACCCACTTCCAAGAGATTTCCCAGATCCGCCGCAACAATTATTGATGGTAATAAGCGGCGTACCTACACAGTCCATCACGGCGAGGGCGGGTAGAGAGAGAGAGGGGGGGGGGCAACGCGAGAAGAGAGAGGGGGTGAGGGGGCAACGCGAGAAGAGAGAGGGGGTGATGAGGGAGAGGGAGAGCGACCAAAGCAAAGTCCTGCCCTGCGCCGCCTGCTGCTGGCCGGCGGACGCTGTTGTATCGCGCAGCACTAGGGCATCGATCCACGCAACGCCTTCAGCACGGCCTTTAGGGCAGGGCATGGCAGGGCGGAGGCGGGGCAGGGCGTGGTGGGGCGGGGCAGCGGGTGAGGATGCGGGGGGGGGGGAGAATGTTGTTGCAGCCGGCAGAGGTTTTGCTATTCCCCGCCACTGCCAAGATGCTCGGTCCCGCCCTGCTCGGCTGGTCTGGGCCTGGTCGCTGCCATCTCGAGAGATATTAAACCCCTATACGTACGTGCGGGGCGGGGCGGACAGGGCGGGGCGACGGCAAAGCTGTTCGGACTGCCAAGTCTGTTGTGGTTATGGTGTCGGCAGTGGCCGGGGCACGATCGTGCGTGTGCGAGCAGAAATGGTTAACGTTAACGTTTCAAAAAATTGACCCGGGATAAAAGGTACATTATAGGCAGACAGTTTTGTGTCACTCTAAAACAGGCCTATTCCGAAAAAAAAGAAAATTTTCAAGCTTTTCAACATTTTGGGAAATTCCCATCTTATGATAAAAATGAGAAGGACACTCCTCAGATCATCGAGAGCCTCGCGACATCCTAATTTAAACCGTTCTACATACAACTTAATTTAATAGGTAGCCCCTAAAAGTTTTCGTGTTTCCCATGTACTATCTAAGAATCGCTTCAGGCAAAACCGAAGTTTTTGCCCTGCGTTCTTTCCAAATAAGTATATTTAACAGTATGTGAGATTGGTGCGCCCGGCCCCGGCCCGGCCCAGGGTGCGCTGCTCGGGGTTGGTAATGGCAGCCGGAACATTCAGATGATTGCTCCGTTAATAATGGCCGAGGCCGCCCCACAAAGCACAGCGCGGCGGCGCCAAAACCCCGCGGACCATTTTATTGCATTTCATATTCGCGAGCGGGCCCGCAAATATAGTGGGATAAATCATAATCTAAACAAAGCGGGCGCTCGGGCGGCGCCGACCTAAAGGAGACCCCGGACGTGAACAAGGTGGCCGTGCCCAGGGCGCGGCGCGGCGCTGGTGTACCGAAGGGCGTAAAGGTCATTCACGGCCCGGGCGCCGCCGCCTCCGCCTCCGCAACTGCAAAGCAGTTTATCGGCTCCGCTTTATTGGTCGCAAAATTCTCGCGTCAGTCTCTACCCCCCGCGACCCCC
>NW_026267150.1:2540672-2545296 GCF_000697945.3 Frankliniella occidentalis
CCCCCTCCACTCGCTCACACGACCCCCCTTCCCCCCTCTCCGAGATACGATCGTCCATTTACCGAGTCTGATCAATATGGTGGACATCACCACCAGCACCAGCAGCGCCCGCCACGCGAGCCCGTATCAGCGCCGCCGACAACACCCCACGCCACACACGGCCGGCATGTCGCGGGTTCGAATCTCTGCGGCGGCCGCGCGGCTAATCCACTAAACCGTGTTTGTTTTTGTCAGTTTCAATTTTTGTGGCGGTCCCGGCGCTCCATCAGGGCGAAGCATCCACAAACAAGCGCGCTCAGAGTGTGTCGGTCCCAGCTGTGGTCAGCAGGGGGTGGGCTGGGCTGGACTGGGGTGGTGGTGGTGGTGTTGGCACCAGCCAACGTGTTTGCGAAAGCGCTAGACTCAAACCCTCTGTGGACCAGCGGCAGATATACACAGAGCGGCGGTGGATCTCAAATAGGGATTGGAACACGGATTGCTGCACCAGCGCGGCGGCCCTGAGCCCCGGCCCTCTAAAAGCAGTAATAAAGAGACTCTATCGCTCCCTCCCCTCCTGCAAAGGTCCTCATTATACGTCCGCTACACGAGGATAATCCGCATGCAAAGCGACGCCCGGTAGTTAAGAGCTGTTTTAAAATAGCGTCCGGCAACCACAAAGAGCGCGCAGCGTCTCTTTATGCCGAGATGAAAAGGGACACTCTGTCTCCTAAACACGGAAAAACGCGGGTCCTTTGCTCCCAAAGCAAGGAAAAGGGAAGTAGCAGTACTCACCGGTGGGTCGCTGAGAAGGGACACGGCCTCGCTGAGGTGCTTGAGCTTCAGGGTGCTGACGTCCTCGGCGTCCTCCTCGACGAGGGCTGCGCCCGGCGCGGCGCCCGCCTGCAGCGAGCCCTGGCGCGAGGGCCCCGACGCCGAGCCACGGTGGCTGTCCTGGCTGCCCCGGCGGTTGTCGCCCAGGGACAGCTGGCTGAAGGGGCACGAGTACATGGCGATGGCTTGGGTGCACTGCGGACAGAACAACACACCAGGTGCTTAGTGAACGGAGTCCGAGAGAAGGGGGGGGAGGGACTTCGGGGAGCTCAAAGCGGGCCTGCCTTCACCTGGGAGGTGGGTCCTGCCGCTGAGGGCGGCACGGGGGGCAGCGAGCGGGCGGGCACCTTTGGCAGGGCGACCGGCGCCACCTCGGTGTCACTGCGACGACGGCATGGTCGACGGCAGCGGCGGGGCGCAGCGGCGGGGGCGGGCCGCACGTCCCGGGATCAGGCTCGGCAGCAGCTCCCCGGCGGAGGGCGCGGGCGGCGCGGGGCGGGCCGGCTGCTGAAACAGAGCAGACGCGCCTGGTCAGTGTCGGTCACTTGGCTGCTTCGCCACTCTGCGCAGCGCTCGGCCACGCCTGGGCGGGGCAGTCCGCACTAAACAAACAATCACAGGCCAAACACCCCAGTAGATAAGACAGGGGGTAAAGGGGGAGGGGAGGGGGCAAAGACCAGCAGTTAATTACAAATCACTTCCTGGCCGGGATTTTCTTTTTCGGTTGGAGCAGGTGACGACTTGTGAATACAGTGCACGCTGCAGTCTGGCGAGGCGCCCCTCGCGCGCTTCAGTTGGGGCCGGGCCAGGGGAGGGGAGGGCCGGGGGAGGGAGGTGATGCTCATGGCGCCGACATCTTGAAGGACTCCCTCCCTCCCTACCCCTCCCAGCAATGGCCTTGCTTTGGCACAGGGATGTGATGCATTCCAAAACATTCATGCACATACTGCAATGGGAGGGCAGGATATGGGAGACCAAGACTGAGAGAACCAAGAAAATTATGAGTAAAACAGGAATACTTTTTAGGTTCCTCAGTACCGTCTCGGATTTGCTGAATTAAAATGAGAATATTTAGGGAGAGGGACAAGAGTGCTCAGAGGAGTGGCACACCGCATTCTACTAGTAGTATTCACTGGCATTTAAGATGCAGTATAATGTCCTGTGACTTACATAAACATGCTGTAAAGTTGACACATCTACTACGAGTTCCATTTTAATTTTAATGTTTCGTGGCTTTAACAAATACCTGTCACCTCTACTCATAACCCCAACAACCGTTAACAGAAACACAGTGAGAGGATGTCCTCACAACACATAAGAGATCAAACAACAGGCCAATCGCAGAAGCAAATTAGCAAAATATAATGGGTCACAATTACATGAAAACCTGCTCATGTTCCCACCATTTCAGTTGTCACGCGAAAAATTGGGCGACTGACAGCACATACTCCTACCGTGATGTGCATTTGTTTTTAATACTAGCACAGTATGAGAAACAAAGCGGTCCATTCATTTCCTTTACATCCAGTAGTTGAGTGAGGAGTATAGAAACGTGTATAGTAAAAGGTCAACATTCAAAACAAAACGAGAAAAATGCGAGTCCTCTACTTTTTGTTTGTCTGCTCCTGCCTCCCCCTTGCCCCCAATCCCATCGCAGGCCCTCCTGGCAGTGGCAGAGACACAACGGACACAGCGCACCACTCGACCAGCAGAGAAGCGGGACGAGCGACGAGCAGAGGACCGCCACGTCACCTGACGTCACGTCGTCCGAGAAGTTAACCGAGCGTGCCACGGGGGCTGCTGGGCCGGGGCCCGGCCGGGCGTGTCACCTGAGGTGTTGGCCCCTCTCTGCTTCGGCGCCCGGCGCCACCCCGGAGAGGTGCGTGTGGAGAGCGGAGAGAGCACGGCGGAGCAGCGAGGCGCGCGGGCGGACGGACGGGCGGCGAAAATAAAACACCATGTCGCGACCCTACATTCCCTCCCTCACACGCAAGAAGACGCAAGCACCCCCCGACATCTTTCCATTCTCCCCTGCTACGTACTACTACACACTCGTCGGATGGAAAGCCTTAGCCGTAAAAAGAACGCACGCAGCGCACCATCTTCGGAAATGTGATGAAAATAAAAGTTACCCAGTAATGAAATTCCTGGGGACGCGGAGGAGTGTCAACAGTGAGGACGTCGCCACGCCATACCCCCTTTTTTTTGCACCCCCTTCTTCATTTCGGCAGTGTTTGTCGCTCCCCTGCCTGCTTTTCATCCCACGATACACACAGCACCACGGTCTCTCGCACCACGCCCGGCCCCACCACCGCCACCACTCTCAGCGGGCCCCGCCACGCCCCGCCCCGCCGCTCAGCTGAGCGCAGCAGGCCGCGCCGGCCCCGCCGCTCGCAGGAAAGGGTAGAAGGGAGAGTCGCAGCGCACGGTGGTGGTGGGGCCGGCGGGAGGGAGCAAGGGCGACAAATGCTGTTATAAATGCGGAGGAGTTTCACGCTGTTTGCGAGCAGATGACGTCTCTAAAATATAGGCAGCAACGCGTTGCGAGGCGGCGGGGGAGGGGGTGCGGTTAGGGGGGCGGAAGGGGTGGAAAAGGTTTGGGGAAGAGGAGGTGGGGAAAGGCGGGCTGGCAGGCAACTCCAGCCAGGCGGTTAGGATGATAGGAGAAAGGAAGGGCAAATTACGGTGAGGGGCTGGAGGGAGAGTGCGGGGGGAAGAAGGGGGGGTGTGGGGTCGTAGTTTTATGTGCAATTCTCAGCGCGAGCTGAAATATTCATCGAGAAAGAATAATTTGTTTCTCGTCCCGTCTGCTTATTCGGCGCGGGTCGAGGGGGGCGGACGCCGCAAGTTACAGGATGGCGGAAGGCAGGCGGCAGGGGGGACAAGGAGGGCGGGAGAGATTGCTGCTCGTTGTGCTGTAATGATGCCGGATTTAGTCGAGAATATTGCTCTCGGCGCTCCCCGGCGGAGATCGCCCTCGCCACCGCGACAACGCCCCGCCGAGCGTCGCCACGTGCACGAGGAGGAGGGCCGGGATGGTGACGGGCCGTCTGTAGTCGGGATGTAGGGCAGTGAGTGAAAGATACAGAGCAAGAGAGAGAGAGTGGGCGGCAGAGCAAGAGAGAGAGGGCACGAGCAGGGAGGCTGGGCCAGCGCGGCAAGGGACGGCATGGTAATAGCTCTAGTTGGCTCTAGTGCTCGGTAGGTGGAGAGCGACCAGCGCGCGGGGCGGCTGGGCGGGGCTGACGCGGCTCGATCCGCGTGTTATTATTAATATTTCCACTTCCCCGGCCACCACCACCACCCTCCCCTCCGCCTCCAGCATCCCCAGTGGCGGTAGCAAAAACAATAACAACAGGGAAGCAGGGAGGGGAGGGAAACGCTCGCGGGAGCAGTGTACGTCAGGCGTAATCGTCCATCACGAAAATGGCTTCACCTTCCCGCCGCCGCCCCGGCCGAGCAGCCGGGCAGCCGGGCTCAGCAGGGGCCGGCCCGGCCTGGGCTGGCCTGGGTTGGCCTATTTACCGACCCAAAGTACCCTCCACGATTTTCATTTCGTCGGCGATCCCGAATTTGCGATCTGCGCGCGGGGAAGGCGACTGGTACCGCTGTGGGCGGCGCACAGAGGGGCCCAGCTGGACGACGAAGGAGATGAGCTCCAAACGTGCGTCGGAAAGGCGGGTGGCACACGAAGGTCAAAAAAAAAACTTGTAAGGGAAGCCTCATCTTGGGCCCTCTCTGCTGTTACTGCTGGCTCGCGCTGGTGGTCGTGTCGTCGTTGAATTATTGATTGCAAAAGCGCAGCCCCCCGCCC
>NW_026267150.1:2545481-2551945 GCF_000697945.3 Frankliniella occidentalis
GGGGGGGGTGGCTTTACCTAACGCGTCACAATAAAGACACCATCTTTATCTCCATCTGGGCCGTCCGATGCGATGGGGCGGGTGCAGTGGTGCCACGAGGGCGGCTGGGCCCTGCTGGCCCTGCTGGCCCTGCTGGGCCTTCCCTCGCCCCCCGGCGCGCTCAACCCGACCCATCTTCTTGCAGATGGAGGGCGGAGGTGAGCGGTGAGCGGTTAGATGCGAGCGCCGCGATCGAGT
Source organism: Frankliniella occidentalis (assembly GCF_000697945.3). Classification (NCBI taxonomy): domain Eukaryota; kingdom Metazoa; phylum Arthropoda; class Insecta; order Thysanoptera; family Thripidae; genus Frankliniella; species Frankliniella occidentalis. The sequence goes on from NW_026267150.1 coordinate 2,545,719, forward strand.
TCTAGTGACATTCCGCCTCCACATTCTTAACTTCCTACCAAGAGATACCTTGGTACTCCTAAGGCTGAGGTAATATACAGAACATGATGTGCAACCGTAATACAAAGGAGCCACTTTGAAAAGTACAAAACTGTTCATTACTTGTAAAAAACTTGTTTTTAGTATGGTAAATAGTAAATGAGTTTTGAGTAAAGCATAGCAAGCAAAGAATTATCCCTGCAAGGTTCTGCCGAGGGTTTTGCATTTTACCGTAATTTATTATTTGGATGTGAGCAAGTGTGAGTGAGTAGCAGTAAGCTGTTAAAACTGAGCAAATGATTGTTTGTTCCATTAGAACTCTACGTTACATCTCACAAAATTACTTCAGTCATAGGTTTTGTATCACAGAACACTCACTGCACTTGATAATATGGCCTTTGAACAAGTTGCCTTCAACACGCACACTTATCAAATGGAGGACATGCATGAGGTGCGCAAAGGCCAGATGTTTCAACATTACATGCAGGTTTCAAAGTTCTATTCACCAGTGGCCTTGTATGGTGGATTTAGTCTCATGGGGCGTATCGCCTATCCGTGAGGCACATCAGACGTTTCCAGCCAGTAACAGTCCTCCAAAACCTCTAAGGCGGGCTGTCTCAGCATGCCTCAGCAGAGGCGCCTAACCGTGAGGCGAGGAATAAATCCACCATAAATCAACCAGTGCTGCAGGTAGAAACTTACTTGTCAACATTGCAACAGGATCAAAGGATGAACACTTCCGTAGGAGTAGTGCCTCCCTAACCTCAACTGCTGGTGGTAACGGCAGCTCAACTGGCTACCGAAAGACGATGCAATATTCCACGGCGGTAATGAAGCAAAACTTATGGAAGATAATTATCCCAGAACAGCTCCAAGTGTTCCACACCGAACATGTAGTTAAAGTCTAACGATAAACGCAAGGATCTTGGCGGCGGCGCCATGATGATGTGATCAGACGACTCCGTAGAGGAACACAGGTGGCGCGCTCTTGCGGAGCGAATGTGAAGTTTGGAACGTTTTGGCGTTTTGGCCTTCCCTCAGCAGCAGTCTCCCCAGCCAGAGCCAAAAATCGAAGGTCGTCTCAACGTTGAATCGACGTCGAAGTCGGAGTTACGTTGAATTTCGGACCATAATGGTCAGATCAACGTTGATTCAATCGACGTCGACGTTGATAAAAGTCAAATCATTTCCGGCTGAATCCAGTTCTTTGGGCTAAGAGAGTTCGCGTACCTCAACTGGCTAGACAGAACGCCGTCCTCACAGCCTTTACCGGGGTTGCACATTTTCTACTCCTTACGCCTCACGCTTTCTCAACGTCGGTTTTCCTATGATTTCTGTAGTGCGAGGGACTGTCCGTCTACGAGGCTTTGAATCCAGGAAGTCGAGGAGGGGGGCGGGAGGGTGTAACAGCAGAGCCCTGCACTGTGAATAAAGATATAATGGAGTGGCTTTATCGGCGAGGCGCAGCACTGACACCGCCACGCTGCCCCCCACCCCCCTCACCTCCCTACCCTCCCCTGGCCTCCCCGTCGGGGGGCCCGTGAAGAAAGACTTTGCGTAGGCGAGAGGCAAGGTGGGGGAGAGCGGGGAGGGGGGCGGGCCACCCCGAGCCCGGCCCCTGCAGGGCAGCGTCAAGCCCATCAATACAAAGAGACCCATCCCCAGCACTCAGGGCGCGGCGCGCGGCCAGGGCCTGGGCCAGGGCCTCGGCCAGGGCGCGCCGAGGTGCGGTGGAACGGAATGGGCCGTTTCCACCATTTCCCGGTGCATTGTTTTTTATCATCGTTTTTACTCAGCGCCGGGGCCGGGCCCCGCCTCTTCGTCGGCCCCCCAGGCAGCCGGCTGCTGCTGCTGCTGCTGCTGCTGCTGCTGCTGCTGCCTGAGGCTTTTGCTTTCGCATCGGGCGAGTTTTATCCCCGGGATTCTCAGAGGAAACAAACAGAGACGACTACCGGGGGCGCCGCACGCCCGGCCGCCGCTCCGCCCGCTGCGCCACGCCCGATCCCGGCCAACCCCACCCTCCTGTCCCCCGCCGCACCACAACTGAAATCCGAAGCGACAAAATTCGTCGTGGACTGCGGGCGGCACGGCGGTGCTACTACCGGCGGTGAGTTTGGTGTGGTTTTGCTCGACCCCCTCTGCCCCGTCGCCGCGCTTCGCACTCACTCTCCCTTCTGCTTTCAGTTTGACCCGGTTTTCACGGGGCATGGAGAACGCACTCGCGGAAGAAAAAGAGAACATAAACACTAAAATGAAATGAAAAATGAAAACACACGAAACAAAACAGGGCGCGTACATTTTTGAGGTGCGTGAGCGACTCGGCTGCGCAGGCCGGAGAGGGGGAGGGGGCGGCACTGGACAGGCCTTTCGTTCCCTTTGAAAGCGCGGCGGCCGAGTGTGACTGGCCGGCCGACCCCCCACCCTTTTCCCCCTCACTCTCCCTCGGCCCTGATTTCGGTGGCCGCATTATGCCAGTCAGGTTTGGACTCCCTCGGGCAGGGGCGGCGGGGGACCTCGCCGGCCAGAGGATGGCCACAATGGCACGCCTGGGCTGAGCGACCGGGGCCGCCCTCGGGGGGCACCCTGTAACCCCCTCGCCGTGCGGGCGGCGGCCCGAGGGGGCGGGCCCGAGGCCGGGCCACGACCTCCCTCCCCGACTAATGCTTTGTTAGCACCTCATCGTGCACTAACTCATTAAAACCGCCCCGGCGAAGGATCTCGCCCCTCGCCCAGTCATGTCATGTACACCGACAGGGTCCCCGACAAGGCCCCGACACGGCCCCGGGGAGGGAGGGGTCCGAGACCGTGGCGGGGAAGGCGACGGGCTGGCCCCCTCCCCGCCTCACCCCGCGGGCGCCGGGTCAGATACAACCCCGGGAACATCGGGGGGCCGGGGCCGGGCTGCGCCAGCTCGCCAACACATCGACGCCCCGCCCGTACCGACCCAACCCACTCCAGCCCGGTGTAGGACCATGAATGAACCCCCACCATGAATGTACCCCCAGAGGAAGGGGGTACATTCATGGCACCATGAATGTACCCCCCATAGCGTTGCATCAGCTAGGGGGTACATTTATGGTGCCATGGATGTACCCCCCTTGGTGCCTTTTTTGGGGGGGTACATTCATGGCACCACTGTTGTACCCCCCGTCACGGCCCTTCAAGGGGGTACAACAGTGGTGCCATCAATGTACCCCCCAAAAACAGGCCTCAGGGGGGTACAACAGTGGTGCCATGAATGTACCCCCCTGGAAGGTGGCATTTGCTACCCAAAAACTTACCCTTCATGCTGTGCAACAGTTGCTTTGGGTCAAACGTGTTTTTTTTTCGTGTACAACGTGTACGATTGGGACAGAAGAGCACAGAAAGGCGTCTGAGGCCCTGCTTCTTTAAGCAAAGTAAGCATGAACGGTGCACAGTGAAAGCTAAGTTACGAAATTAAACGCACAGTTTTTTCCCATTATTTTAAATGAAGAATAACTGACTTTAAAAAACCACTATTTTGTTGCAATACCTAGAGTGGAGCAGATAGGAAACACGTGTTGCTTATATTCTTTATTCCTCCTTCCAGGGGGGTACATTCATGGTGCCATAGATGTACCCCCTCCCTTGCCACCTTCCAGGGGGGTACATTCATGGCACCACTGTTGTACCCCCCGTCACGGCCCTTCAAGGGGGTACAACAGTGGTGCCATGAATGTACCCCCCCCCCCCAAAAAAAAGACACCAAGGGGGGTACATCCATGGCACCATAAATGTACCCCCTACCTGATGGAACGCTACGGGGGGTACATTCATGGTGCCATGAATGTACCCCCTTCCTCTGGGGGGTACGTTCATGGTGGGGGTACACTCTTAGCTCTGCACCGGCTCGGCGCGCCACACCGCACAACTGCATGGGAGCCGAACGGGCCGGAGCGCCTGTCACGACCAGGGTAGGCAACAACCTCCGCACCCGCGCCAGCGCCCAGCCGCTGTTGCCTACCACACAGGATGCGTGACACGCCATGCGTGCGTTGAGCACAACCGTTGGGGGCGGAGAAGGGGGGAGAGATCGAGCGGGAGCATCGTCTATTCGTAGGCACGTACACGGGCGTACGGGTGCGCGCGTGAGTGTGGTGTGGAAGCGAGAGAGAGAGGGAGCGAGAGAGAAATATGCGTATAAGCTCGGAGTGGTAGGAAAATCTGAAATGGGACATGCGCCTAAAAAAAGAACTGTTTGCGTGCGGTGGCACGACGGCACCGTCCCCGACCCGGACGAGGGTTGCGCGGCCCGTGGCTTCACCTCGCCGGCAATGACCAGTCATGCGCGGGGCGGGCGGGGTCGCGCGGGCGGGGGGTGCCACCGCCTAGCAGCAAACGCATGGTGGCGCCCAATGCAAGCACCGCGCTCTGGGCCGGGCGGCCTGGGGAAGAGGGGGGCATTGTTTAGTGGCTGCGGAGAGAGGAGCGAGGTTTGAGAATAATTGTTATTGTCTCTGCAACCCTCAGGCCATTCCCTATAATACCCAGCGCCTCTCTCTCCCCTCACACATACACACACGCAAGCACTCCCACACACACACACCTGCACACTAACGCAGGCGCGCAGTTCGAAGTTAAAACAACAAATAAAACAACATTCGAGGAGCAAAGCGCACTGTTAAATGGACTGTGAGAGTGCCTCACTTTTATCAATCACGACAACAGCAGTCTCCCTAAAGGATGGTGGGAAAAAACGCTTCCCAAGACTCGGGAATGAATAAGGAATCAGACTGTGAAATTTCTTGGCAACTACCGGGGGCTCTGATCCGAGTTTCAGGACGCGCACTATAACTGCAAAATAAATAATGAGTCCGAGCCACAGCAACCGAGCCGGCCACGCCCCCTTTCACGGTAAGGGTGAGAGCCACCCCTCTCCCTCACTGCATTTCCATATTCCTAATTGGTTGCGCCACTCAATGCCTCACTCGGGACCCGGATGCCCAGCGCACACGCCGAGTCTCACATTTCTATCAGAGAGCATCACAACACGCCGTGCGCCGCGGAGAGCTCCGCTTTCAGCCCAGTCTATACCACGGAGATCCACCCCCCAGAACTCATATTAACGCTCCTATTCATGATCCTGTGCATAAAAAGAAAACCAAAACGGGAACACGACGTATTATAAACATACACTGTTTCGAAAGTTGGTGCAGTAGAGTGAACGAAAAGGGGGTCATCCAGTGCGTACGTCCGTCATTCGCCGTTACGAAACTGATAAGTTCAGCTAACGCAAACTGTCGGAGCGCCTGTTCGGTAGGCAACATCTCGTCTGCAGTGCATCCGTGTACAGCGGGTGGCCTACCCTGAGTCTTGCAGGCGTCTAGCTCCCTGTTGTTTGCCGAATGAATCTGAGAAAAAAACGGGCGTGCTTTCAGGACGATATCGTCGCGCGCAGGATAAATAATAATGCTCGCACACGAAAACATTCACTTTCTTCTGAAGAAGTCACAACATGAAAACGTTATTTTGTGTCGCACAGACTTGAAGTGGGTGAAAACCACCAGAGCACTTCCGCCGTGCACTTCCGGTGCATGGAGTGGCCTGCGGGGCCCGCGCTGACGCGGTGCAGCGTCACAACAGGTGGCCTGGCAGCGCGCGCGGCGGGGCGGCCAGTGCCCACCAGCACCCACTGCAGCGCGGCGCTCCCGCCCACCAGGGCTGCCCCTCGGGCTGCCCCGACCACCATCGTTCAATCTCGGGCGCGTTCTTTTTTAGACATGAGCAGCGGGAGGGTCGCCGACGACACCCCTGGGACTGCGGAGAGTGCGAGGGAGGACGGAGCCACTAAGGACTCTGGAGGCGACCCGTACCTGTCACGGGTGGGCAGAGGTGGGCGTGACTCCTCCCGGACAAGCGGACACTCGAGGGCAAAATCCGACCGCCTGGACGGGTCTAGGACGGCGTCGAAGGAACCAGCGAGGACCCCGACGACGTGGTGAGAGCGCGGGGCGAGGTGAGCGAGCGCGCGGGACGGAGCGCGGGACGTTTGACGCGGAACTGCGGCGCTGCGGCTGCGCTGCGGCGCGGGCGGCACGTCGTGTTCGCGGTGCGTGTTCGCGGAGCGGCACGTCGCGTTGGCCACGTCCTCAGGGCACGTCGCGGCACGGGGAGGCAACAGCAGCAAGCCGCATCGCGTAGCGAACTGAACCGAGCCAGCGTGCCATCGGCAGCCCCGCCCGCCCGCC
>NW_026267150.1:2551995-2556065 GCF_000697945.3 Frankliniella occidentalis
GGGCCGCGAGGTGGGGGTGGGGGCGGACCCGCCGCCCGGCCCTCGCCGCGCCCCCCAAGCCCACCGGTGCGGCCCAAGCAGGGCGGAGGGGGGCACGAGGAGAAACTCGGGGAGGAAGAGGAAGGAAGAGAGGTTTTAATGCAAGAAAACGGGGGCTAAAGTATTTCCCGGCGTGCGGCGGTGCGCTGAGGCCTGGGCCGCCTATGCGCCGGCCAACGGGGGCCCCTCCTGCCTCACCGGCCTTTTCAGGATGTAGCCCACCATGCCGCTATTTCATTTTCGCGTCCCCGGCCTGGCAGCCCCGCCACGCTCCGCCTCGTCACCACGCCTCGGCCAAGGGCGCGGGGCGCAGTCAAGGGTGAGCGGGAGGCCGGTGTTGGACGGGGTCTGGGCGGGTACGCCCGGGGCCCCCGCTCAAAGGGCCGGCGGAGGGCCGGCCGGCGCTGCGCGACCCTTTGTCACGGCCTGGCGACGCGCACCCCAAGGAGCGCCCGCTGCAAAATGGACTGCGCGAAAAGAGGCCCGTGATAAGGCGGCCGAAGGCGCGGCGACGAGGGCGCGATGACGAGACCGGCCTGGGCGCGCCCGCAGAGAAAACGGAGAGCGCCAGTAACAATATGATGTTGTTAATACTGGGATGGCCGGGGATGGCCATGAGAAAAAGTTTTGGATGGGGAAACACTCACTCGGTGAGCACAACACAAAATTTGCGTTTTTATAACCGTATGAAATATGAGCTCAACCATTCCCGAACTAACCATAGCGTGATTGTCATTTGCTTTTATTTTTCTAGATGGGGCAGGGCAGATAGGATGGCCCGGTGGAGCTGTGCGGGAGCCGCATGACGGAGTAACGACGCTGTGAGCCTGCCAAGCCAATGTGTGGCGAACGGGATAGCGCTGTGTGTCCATGTCCATATCGAACTCTTATCACTCGGCATTGTGGGGACAGGGCTGAAACAGCAAAACAATCAGAGGCTGGTACAGAATGGGTCCGGGTCCGGGTGTGTGGTGTGGTGTGGGGGTGGCAGCTTGCGACTGGCTCGCAGCACACGCCGCCGATCGCTACAGGGGCGCGACGGCATCGGAAATGGTTATCAATAATTGTTACGGCGCTCGATCCGACGCAGCAATCACGGAGCCTCGATCAGACGGCCACCGGCGGCGGCACGATGAGGGGGGGGGGGGCAATGGGCAGGTGACCGCACACTGGCGCAGCTCGCTGCTGCAGGGCGCCAGCCACAGGGCACCACCAGGGCACCACCAGGGCACCACCAGGGCCGTCGCGACGGTTTTTACCCTTGCCCCTCTACCACGCCGAGGCTGAGGTTGCGAGCCAAACTAACTTGTGACTTCTCTCGCTCCACCCTGGCCCCCTCCACCCTCTCAGAGAGTACGAAACAAACAAATCATTCCCCCCTCCCCCTCCCCTCCCCTACCGCCCCACGCACCGCACAGGTCGCCTCCCCCTATCCTTCCGGGCGGCGGGCACGGCGCCGCCCACGGCCCGCCCCCGGCACCGGCACGCCAAGGCATTCTCCTGCAAGGAAATCGAATCGGCTGCGAAGGTGTAGGAAGTGGAGCGCCAACTATAGGCGGCCCCCGAGGGGGCCTCGCCGGGGGGGCTCGGTCAGGGCAGCCAGAGCCGGCAAGCCGGGCGGTGCGGGCGGCGCCGCGGGGGCGCGTTGAGGGCGCCGTCGGGCCGGTGGGGCGTGCGACCCCCACGGGGCGGAGCGGGGCGGGGCAGGGCCGGCAGAGGGCCCCCGCCGAGGAATTTGTCTGAGGCCGCAGCCCATCTATATCGCAGCCAGAGGTATTTCCATCCATGTGAGGAGGTATTATTCCCAGCCCAACAGTTCCGTTTACCCTCCAAGAGAAATATATGAGAGGAATGGATGTATTTCTCAACATTCCGGCCCTTTCCAGACCAGGCCCGGCTCGGGGCCGGGGCGGGGCGGGCCGCCTGCCTGCCCTTTAGACTGACAGATCGCGTCCTGCCTCCCGGAGCCATTCCCGCTCAGCCCGGCTCCTCCCCGCTCTGCCCCGCTCCCGGTCCTGGAGGAGGAGTTGGAATTTGTTCTCGCTCCGTTCTCAAGCCCAGCTTCCCTCCACTACCCCCTCCCAACTCCTCCACTTCCTTTTGCCGCCGGGATGAGAAGCAGCGGCGGCGGCAGCAGCGGCGCGGCAGCGGCAGCGGCGGCTCGCTATTGTGGACCCTCGAGAATCCATTAATCATGATTATTTTGTAACTTAACAAGCATTCGATCGCTCTCTTGGTCCACCCTAAGGGCGCGAGTCGCGGAGGGTGGCGGCGAGGAGGGGGCCCGAGGGTGGTCCGAGGGGGAGGGGGAGTGATTTATCGTGCACCCGCGTCGTGCACGCGTGCTCGTGCAGTGTGCCGTGCGTGCAGTCCGAGCGCCGCGGGTTTCAAACTGCCGCCTGCTTCCCGCAGGCCGTCACCGTTGCCTTTATGTACCTTGTGATAACCGTGACTGTGCGGCCGGCGCGCTGGGTGTAGGCCGGGTCCAGGTCGTGTGCCGCACCTGTTAGCCTCAGTCTGCAGGCTCCAGGGCCCAGTTCCAGGCTCCGGCAGGGTACAATGAGGGGGCAGTCAGTACGGTCGGGCGGCCGGGCCCGAGAGGGCCGAGGGACTTCTAGGCGGACCCCTGGAAGAAGATCTCGAGCCGTGATATGGTAATGGCCCCAGTTCCAGGCTCGGCTCAAGCCGGTCAGGATGCGCGCGGCCCGCCCCGCCCACCCCTTCCCTCCCCGCGCCGCGCCCCGCTGCAATGTGGAGTGGAGAGAAGTTGGGGAACAATGGGGGGCGACTGTACGTGATCATTATCCGATATCGACACAGCACTTTGGAGGGGCGCGGCAGAGCAGGCAGAGGGGGCTGGGCCGGAGCAGAAGAGCACATATTGACGACCCGCGGGCCCATCTTGGTGGTGGGGCCGGGCCCGGGCCGGGGCCGCACGAGAGCGCGCCAATGCCGTAGAGAGGCTCCATACATTTCTATGTCTCTCTGTCGCTCTCCCATCCTGGCCGTCTCCGTCTCCGTCTCTCTCTCCTCGTCTATGCCTCCGGCACACCCCGCTCCCGCGCGCGAAGCGAGAACTACCCCCGTGCCGTCTTGCCCCCACTCGATGCAAATCTGTCCTTATCCCCAATCCTGCGCCGCCGCTGCTGCTGTTGCTGCCTCTGCAAGGGAGGCAAAGGGTGTTCCCACCAGCTCCGCTGCCGCACTCGCCGCACCCCGCCGCACCCCGCCGCACCCCGCCGCACCCACCGCGCACCCCGCCACCTTCAGCAGTCCCAATTCCTCCGCCCTGCGGCGCCCAAACCCTTTCTGCGTCGATATCCTCTTTCCCGAGTCTCCTATACCCAAACCCCTCCCTCCCCCGCCAAGCAATACGTGTCCTCCCGGTCCTTTGCCCACTTTTCTCTCCCCTTATTTTCGTCCCCAATTTTTATTCCCCCCGTCCCCCCTCCCCTTCCTCCGCCCACTTCTCTTCGCAAACATCGCCGGCCGATGCATGCTTTAGCCGGTCGGAGCTTCGGTGCCTTCGGAGCCAATCTGAGGGGAGTGCCAGACGGGCCAAGCAGGTTTATTGCCAGCCTCTCCCTTCCCCCCACCACCACCACCACACACGCACGCTCTACACACACGCACTCACACACACACACTCACACGCTCTCTCTCACGCACACACATACGCACGCAGACACACACACTCAACTCACACGTGGGCGTGCGACTCCTCCGCCATTCTCCCCTCGCAATTCCTTACAATCTGAAAGTAAAACGAAGCTTCTCCGTTGCAAAGTTAACACTTGTAAAAAAGGATTTCCTCCGCGTTATGTGCAAAGTTGACCTAGCTTTCGTCGCCGTCGACCTCCGCCGAGCACTCTTCGAAAATACTTTGACATACGTGTTTGTGCATGAAATACTTTTTTATTATACGTTCTCGTTTCAAACGTTCTTTTCATATTCTTTTCTAACGCTAAGGACTAGACACTCAAGAAGTGTGAATCGTCGAGATTCAATAGACTAAATAAAATAAATAAAAA
>NW_026267150.1:2558408-2562798 GCF_000697945.3 Frankliniella occidentalis
GGGGGCAGCTCGTCCAGCGGCTCGCCTGCGAGACCCGCAAAAGTTTAGCAAACATTACCACACGGCCTGCGGCTGCTCCCAACCCAGTGAGAAATTCAAATCGAAACTAAGGTCGTTTTGACGTCTATTCCAGCGTTATTTCCACATCATTTCGTGTGTCGATGACGATTCAACTGCAATTTTTCACTACTGGGCGCACGGCCCAACCTTGGGTATACCGGGTGTAACTGTGATTACGCAGCAGTGTTGCGGGTTCGCCTACACTTTACACCCGTAAGGGGGCATGGCCCCTGCGGCCTATTGAGTATACAATCCCGCAACACTGCTGCGTGCTCACAGTTACACCAAGGGATTACAAAGAGATTGAAAGAAAATTGCTCGCACAAAACGGGTGGAGATTTTCCGAGGTGTGGGAGGAGAGTAAGACGGCGCCTGCCCGTCCAGCAGCGTCCCCTCGAGGTGCCCGATAAACTCTCTTCTTTACACTCACCGTCGGCAAGAGCTCTGAACGTGTCCCGTATCTCGTTGGCCATCAGGGTAGCCCTGTCGACCTCACAGCCATAGTCAGAGTACTCCTCAGCTGCGAATTCAAGCACACACACACACTCTTTACTGTTTTGCAAATGGGAAACTGGGGAGGCAATCACTTTTGACACTAACAACAATCACTGCTCGAGGCGATGGCGGAGGCGCACACAACGGCGAGCACAAAGAGGAGGTCGGTGATCCTGACCATCTTATATCGTTTGCCCCCAACACGCTATGGGGGACCACTTTGAAAGTCGCGAGTGCCCGGCCACAATAGCGAGGAGGGAGCGGCGCTGGGCGGGGCTGGGGATAGAGTGAACTTATGGCCTAGGAGGAGGGGCGCTTATGTATGGCGGCCACATCCGGTCCGGCGGCCACCCCGGCCCTGGACAGGCCCCGCTGCAAGCCGTGCGCTATCACCCGTCTGCCGGGCCCGCCGCTCCCCGCAGCGCCCCGCAGCGCCCCGCAGCGCCCGCCACGAGGCCCGCCCAGACGGGACGCTCCATTCATACAGGGAACCAACAGGACATACATTCTAAAAAATTAACCTGCGATTTTTGTTTTTGACAGTACCTTTTGGTGTGGTCTCCTCTACCCGATGATAAAGGTCGCCGATTGCCAACGAGCTACACAGATTACTTCTATCAAAGGTAAAACGCCTCCCCCGCCGGTCGGCCAGCGTTGAAAATGATACTTAAAAATAGATTGCGATCGACTGAAAATTGATTCACTGGGAAAGTTGTACGGAAACCTCCAGAATTATGAGGGGTGCCTTTCTCTGGGGGAACTTTTCTCCGACGGCAATGATAACGCCTGCAACGTGCTGGGTAGGCCGCCCCGTCAAGCAGCTCTGTGGAGACGGCGGCCTGCCCAGACAGCCCAGCGGCATGAGCGCCTACTGCAAGCACCGCTCATTTGTGAGAGCATCTTCAATTATCTAGACTAAGGTGTCTGACCTAAGTACGTACTCAGACAATGACAACCTTTCTTTAAGCGTAGGATTTGAACCCCGCAGACAAGCCTCATCAAACCATCATATGATGCAGACGACAGTCCTTCTAATGAGTTTCATACAGTATATGATTTTGACTTGTTCTGAATAAGTCGGGCCTGCTAAGGTGTAATAATGACAAAAACAAACATGATCTTATTTTGTTCAAATATGCCTTGTATTTAAAAATCGGACATATTAACGTACAAATTTAAATTATACTATTGGCTGAGTGATTAGCGAAGCCCATCACTCCAGTGATGATCAAAAAGTTTCGCGTCTGTCTGTTTGTTTGTCTAACTCTAAAACGGTTTGAGCTAGTAAACTCTAATTTTTATTGTAACTTTGTATCATAAAAGGGAAGGACTGTATTGATTTTGAGCCCTCTGGCTCAAAAATTGACGTGTCAAAAAATCAAAAACAAAAATCCCAAAACATTTCTTTAAAAATCTTTTTTACATCTTTCCTAGACGTAACTCGTCCAAGTAGACCCCTTTGAACCTAAATTTTGCCCGTTTGGCTCTATCTCTAACCGTTTGGGCGCCAGAGGACGTTTTTCACTCGGAAATGACCCCAAAATATTTTAATGTTTCCCCTCAGATATTTGATGGTGTCCGGGGGGGTAACTAATCAAACTGAAACCCCGAGGAACCAAGTTGGTGACTTTTTGGGGTCGAAGGCCTATTTACGACTGTGCCCTTTTCCCGACTTGGGTGTCAGTGGAGTAATGGGCTTTGCTAATCGCTCAGCCAATCATAACTCGCAGATTTTTTTCTCTCGTGAGAGCTTCTTCTTTTATCAGTCTCGGGGGCATCAGAAGCCTCTTTCATGTATGCTTCAGCATTTTGTTAAACTGGTGTTTTTACTTTCAAAATTGGCAAATTTACATTGAATTCCCCCTGTTAATTAGGCAACCACCACGACCCATCCAGAAAAATGCCCCCCTACAAACCTACGCTGGATCCACACCTGCACTACCGGGAGTGAAACCCCCTGCCTTTGCCCCAATGCTTCTAGCATTTTATCAACGCATTAAGGAGATAAGATTTTCATTGTTCAGTTTATAGAAATAATTGTGCTGAAGTTGCGTAGTCATTGCTTTTTACAAATTAAACTAATTTTATTGTCACACTGCTTTTAATCAGGGATGGAAAACAAAATGTAATTTAAACTTGCAGTTGCACACTTACAAGTGTGGAGCAGTTGAACACTTAGTTTATCAGTGTTATGAGCTAACCCAACACCGTGTTGCTTCCTGGTAAATACATGTCAGCTTACACATTAATGTCGCTGTAAATAAAAGTAGGAGTGGAAGTATGATCAATGTGATTCACATAAAATGAGCAAAACCTCGCAAACCTATAAATACCCCTATCTCATTTTAGGGTTATGGCTTGGGAATTGTCCCCCTGTATGTTCATACTGCAAGGTCCAGACGAACTTTCCTTTGAAGGTGCTTGAACGGCAACACCCCGCTGAACACAACCTATGAAAAAAAAGGGGGAAATGTTAATGTATTGCACTTCCCTTTGCTTGAGTTTTCTTGTTGGTGTTTGTGTGTGTAGCAACGCCGTATAGACGCTTCATTCATAAGAAATGATGTCAAAACACTCTTCAACCCTCAAATGAGTTTTGGGCATAAAATTAACTATGTGACAGCATGTATGAAACTACAATAACTTACGTGCTCCGGTGATCGCGCCCGAGTTAGTGCCGGTGATGGTGACGGTGCAGTCATAGTCCGCAGGCACGGTGATAGCTCCGGAGTTGGTGCCGTCGATGATGACGGTGCAGCTTCCGAACGAGCAGCCCTTCAAACGCGGCTGGCTGGCATCGTCGCTGGAGGCCACGGACTGTTCCTTAGCCTGGGTCGCAGAGGCGGTGATAGTGATAGCGCCCGAGTTGGTGCCACCTACGCGGACGTGGTTGCCTCCGTTTGCAGAGATTATCGTGATAGCGCCGGAGTTATTGCCGTCAATGTCGACAGAGGCGGAAGAACAACTTTTTAACTGGGAGCCCGGAGGGGCGGATGCGCCGTCTGTGTTGGAGAGTGTCTTGATGGAGCCTCCGATGAGATCCGAGCATCCGCCGAAGGAACACCGTTTGGGGTGGACTGCGAAATTTTCCTCAGGATGTGCAGGGGAAGCTGTGAACAGATGTTTTTAGCAGATGATACATTTGAATTTGGAACATTTTACACGACTAGAACTCAGAAGAACCGATTTGACAAATACGTCATTGCTTGTACTGATATGCAGCATAGAGAGAGGCATAAGGCGTGACGTCACCCAGATGTACCGGGTGATTCAGAGCACGCGCCGCCGTGTTGTGGGTTTGCCTATCCTCGACTCGGCGGGCGCACGGGTGAGAGGTGAGGAGGTGACCCCTCTCCCCCTCACCTCTCACCCGTGCGCCCGCCGAGTCGAGGATAGGCAAACCCGCAACGCGGCGGCGCGTGCTCTGAATCACCCGGTATAGGGGCCGGGCGCCTGAAGTCGTCCGCTAGCCCACCCTGGCCGCCCGACCGTACTATCAGTACGAAAAGAATTGAACCCCCCCCCCCCCTGGTGGTCACATCGAAGTCCGGAGGTCATCAAAGAAACCACACTCAACGCGTTTGAACAGGATATTAAGTCCGGAGGTCATCAAAGAAACCACATTCAACGCGTTTGAACAGGATATTTATATTTTAAATCAAACGTGTAGTTTGAGGTTTTGAGCAACGAAAGCAAACACCGTCGACGAAACTCGAAAATTTTCTCTAAAAGAAAGAGTTATTGGCTGAGCGATTAGCGAAGCCTATTATTGGCTGAGCGATTAGCGAAGCCTATTACTCCGTCTGGTCGGAAAAAACTTTTTCTGTCTGTCTGT
>NW_026267150.1:2570763-2571656 GCF_000697945.3 Frankliniella occidentalis
GTGGGGGGCACGGGGGCGGTGGTTACGGCGGAGGCCACGGCGGTGGTCACGGAGGCGGTGGTCATGGGGGAGGAGGATACGGCGGGGGTCACGGAGGTGGGGGTCATGGCGGTGGAGGATACGGAGGTCACGGAGGTGGAGGATACGGGGGTCACGGAGGTGGAGGTGGCGGGCATGGCGGAGACGGTTACGGAGGAGGGGGACATGGCGGCGGAGGTCATGGGTGCGGAGGGTGTGGACATGGAGGCGGTGGAGGCCACGGCGAAGGAGGGTACGGAGGCCACGGTGGTGGCCACGGAGGTGGACATGGTGGCGGAGGCTACGGTGGCGGTCACGGAGGTGGAGGTGGTCACGGTGGTGGTCACGGGGGCGGAGGATACGGGGGAGGCGGGTATGGAGGTGGTCACGGAGGCGGCGGGTACGGGGGAGGTCACGGAGGCGGCGGGCACGGAGGCGGCGGGCACGGAGGTGGTCATGGAGGGCATGGGGGCAGTGGCCACGGCGGAGGTTGCGGAAAGTGTGGGGGTGGGGGTGGACACGGATGGGATTCTGGGTGGAAAGACTGGGATAAATGGTAAGCCAGAGGATGAGAAGGGTTACTTCCTTTACTGACTGATTAGAACATTCTTGAGGCTTACTGGAGAAGGATATTTGAGTTCCTCGTCAAAAGTAGTTGTCAAAGATTGCAAATGTCTGTGATGTAAAATAATGCCACCAACTTGTTGTGTGAGTGGACTCTGTAAAGACTTTTTTTTTTTGTGTATTTTTCTTGTCTAGTAGTTAAGGATAAATGTGAAGCAAATCAATAATATAGGGTAAGGTGCCCTATTATGGCCACTGTCCCATTGATGGCCACTTTTGTTCTAGTAAGGTCCCTACTTGGACATAATAAG
>NW_026267150.1:2572739-2574464 GCF_000697945.3 Frankliniella occidentalis
AAAACAAGTCCGCCGAGCAGACAATCAATCGGGAATAAATCGCAGACGAACCGTAGCTCGCTAACACACAAAATTTACGCGATTTCAGGCAATATGGATCAATCCGGGGCTAAAAATACCCTATTAGAGAGGGAAAAACATCAAATAGACGGTTCCGGCTCTGCACGTTTCGAGAAGAAGTAAGGAAATCAGGACCGGAACCAGTATGAACAGTCCGCTTACTTTTCCTTTTTAACTGTGCAGTTTCACTTAGATGACCTCGAGGAAGTCCATGTAACTATGAAGGTTCATTTGCACTAGTTTTTGCCGTAATTTCGGAACTGTTTCCGGTGACGATTTCCTTAATTCTTCTTGAAATGGGCACAGCGGGAACCGTCTATTGGTGTGTCAACATTAAATGCAGATAACTGTCAGGATCTTAGTAGTTGGCCGCTCGAGTCTCAGATTTGTAAGAATCATTTCCCATTATTTCGTCCGACAGTCCGCTTACACGCATCTCGTAGCTCAAGGTCAAAGCACAATATTATCGCGAATTGGTCGCACTAATGCTCGCACAGTTTGTTAAGCGAGACGGTTTAGGGAACACAACCCCTTCATCAACATACTGATGCTACCGGAAAAATTAAACGACTAAGAAATTATATTGCAACTCAAACTCGCTTACCGTAGAGCTACAAGGCCAGAATTGCCCGTTAACCGTTAGTTTAGTGGTTGCTATGCTGCTTTGGGTAAATGTAAGCGACCCCTCGCCCTAAGAACGCACCCCAAGACCGGGAACACCCTTATCTTGTGACATTAAATGAATATTCTCTCAAAGAGAGCAATCCCGTACAAAAATAAAGAGATCTAGGTTGACTCCATACGGGAGATAGTGTGGAGAATTTTTGGAGACATTGTCAAGACAAGCCAATAACCGAACTTAGACAACATGGAGACGACCTCGACACGTGGCGTTTTGTCTCCCGTTGCGTCTCAGTCAGGTCTCGTTTGCGATCCCGTTTAGAGACGACACAGAGCCATCGCGTGGAGACAACCTCGAGACATCGACATGCGACAGACGAAGAAAGGCGAAACGAGTATCATTGTCGGTGCGAGCTGGGATCGACCCACCAACCTTCCGTTTGCCGAGCGGGGCCGGTGACCACTGGGCCAGAGTGATCACTGAGGAAGAGGTGCGCTGGTCGGTGCCACTGCCACTAGCCGCCAGACTCGCTCGGCAGCCGAGGCCGGCGGAAATCTCAAAGCAAAATTAGATTCATAAGTTCTACACTATTATAAAAAATGGTGATTGTAATAGAAAAGAAGAAATCTTACCTGTAGAACAGCCGAGCAGACAAAAAACAGCGAGCACACTCAGAGCCGTGTACGTCATCTTGGAGCGGGTTAGACAGCTGCTTGCTCCAACTGCTACGACAACTGTGATAGTTCCGCTAGACTCCCTTTTCCTTTATATACAAGCGGACATGCAGTTGCGTGCCCCTCTAGACGCGCACTAGTAAGTTTCCTGAAGTAGGTGACTATTCCTATTATCTGGCGCCAAGTTCAAGTCAAGGTGTTCTGTTATCATTTGTTGTGGAGCTAGCGAGTGAGAGGTCTGACAACGTCTGTCTTCAATCAATTTTCAGCAGTTGAAAGTCGGGTTGACAACAACATTCCTGAGAGAAAAGTATTGGAGATTTATCGTAAACACCACAGGCGCATAGAAAGGGGGGCGACACCTCCCCC
>NW_026267150.1:2574982-2576702 GCF_000697945.3 Frankliniella occidentalis
GGGGGGGCGCTCATGCAGTTACAGGGGGCTCATAACTCCCGGCGTGCTTTCCCGACTTTTGACGCTGCTCCGCCCCAATTTGGACGGCGTCCAACACATCCGCGAGCCAGCGGGGGCATCATGGCACACGGACACGGCGGGGTGACAATTACGTCTAGGGGGGCGGCAGGACCACGCGTCACGCGGGCGATCATATGGGCGAGGGGCTTCCTGGCCCGGGGCCTAACGGGCAGCGGCGTCGATCTTCGGGGTTGACAAGCGCCCTGGATCGATTCCGCGAGGTTTCACATATCGATGCAGCCATTGCGACATAGAGGAGAAAGAGGAGGGGGAAGGAGGGTTACCCATGCGACTGGTTCAATTAAACAGGTGATTGAATGGCCGCTCGGCGGACGGACAAGGACAGTGGGCGGCACATGGCAGGGCGCGGGGGGCGGTCGGCGCCGCCAGCAGGGCTTTCCCTGCCAGAAGGGCTTTCCCCGTGAGCAGCCCCGGTCCGGCCCAGCGGGGCTGCGGTGCGTCGCTCGCAGCATTCGTCGAGCTCCCCCCGCGCTCCCGGCCAGGGTGGCCCGGCGGGGACGGGGCGCGGGTGGGGTGGCCCTAACGGGAGGGGGAGGGGGTCGTCGAATTGGGGGGTGGGGGGACGGTAGCAATCTGGGATTTCCCTGCGCGCTCCGCTACACGGTCGACGTGCTCCCTCCCTCCCCCTCCCCCCGCGCAACCGTTTGGATGGACCATTGCGCTGCACTGCCTCTCTGGAGTGAGTGGTGGAGGGGGTGCGCGGGAGTGGAAGGGGTAGAAGGGGAGAGGGGAGGGGGAAGGGTTGTTGCAGGCCTCATGGCGAGCGGGTGCTGGAGGGTTCCGGGATAGAATTCGGGTCGGCGCGGGGGCGGGGGCTTCCCCGGAGTTTGTAAAGGGGCAGTGAGTGTGGACCAAGGGCACACGAGGCAGATTGCGCCACATTGGTCCTGGAAGGCTCGGCTCCAGCTCCGACTCCCAGAGTGCTTCCAGCTCCACCTCCGCGGGACCCGCGGGACCCACACCGGCGGTATTCTAGTATTTTCCCTCCATTTCTGGCCGAACGGTCGTCATCACTTTCCTCGAACCATTCTCTCCTCTTCTCTTTTGTGGAAGATGGAGCGGGGCAGCGGGACCGCCGCGAGTCCAAGGCCGCTGCGGGTGCCGGTCGGTGGTGCCGGGGTCTCTGGAGCACGGCGGGGACTTGATGACGTTGGAGCCGCGGTCAGCCACCCGCGACCGGGCCGACGTCATCAGTGACTCACCACGCGCTGCGCTCTACGGAGCCCTGCTGCAGGGGCCCAGCGGCCCTGCCGCCCCCCCCCCCTGCTCCTCCCACCTGCCTCGCCGAGATTTCGGCGAACAGCGAAATGGACCGGAAGATTCAAATTATCATCCCGCGTCTGTGCGGTGGTGTGCAGAGCAGCTGTGCGACGGCGGTGACTCAAATTCGCAATGAGGGATAATAGCGAAGCAGCAGACGATATCAAGAGGTGCTTCAGGAGGCGGGGAGCTGTATGAAACACGAGAAAGCATTGCTGCTGCCGATGGTACTGATTCATAGCAAGGCAAAGTATACTCCGTCCCGCGGAATACGGCGGGGCGGAAAATATCAGTTGTAGAAGCCCGGCAAAACAACACTACGACGTAACACTTCGCAACGACTCGCCAACTCGTGAATGAATGAAGGACAGCCCCCCCC
>NW_026267150.1:2576752-2580322 GCF_000697945.3 Frankliniella occidentalis
CCCTGTAGTAGGCAACCGACAGTTCGAATTGAGAAAGAATAACTTCGAATGATTGTACCTGCTGATCTCCACCCAATATCACTTTACTCAAATGGTAAAATATTAACTGCTTGAAATACGTGGTGTTCCTTTGTTGCTGTTGTGATCTGGGTGAGCCAGCGCCGAGCCAGCTGTGAGCAGGCGCTCGCTCGCTACGCTACGAGTTCATATACTGCTTGCACAGCTGATGTTGATTTAAAATAGCCTTACGAACTACCCACGTTACTATTCTATTAACTGTATGACATTACTTTGTGCGCCAAACAAGGTCAATCTAGAATTAATGTCGCAACGTAATGTGGTACACACACCGATACCGATGCCTTCTCGCCATCTCAAGTTTGAGCATGTGGTAGGAAGCTATCAGCTACGAGGGGATAAAATGTTCCACTGCACTTTGGGGCCGAAGGTTATTTACGACTGTGCCCTTTGCCCGACTTGGGTGTCAGCGCCGCAGACCTAGGTAGATGTATGCCAGGCGCGTCGCAGCGTAACAGTGTTTCGTGAGATATCGCGAAGCCTGTTACGCGAGACGTGATCTTGCGTACATCTACCTAGTTTAAAAAGTCGCGGGTGTCCGCCCATTTCGTAAAGTTTGCGTTTGAAACATTTCCGTCCTGTTTGTGCCGCATCCGGTCCTTTATTTATGCGTAGTCGGAGTGGAGGAGTAGAGTTGTTGAAGAAATGTGACACAAGGAGGGTCCTCGGACAAACAAGCCCTGTGTATTCTCCCCCCCCCGCGCGTGTGTCGTCGCACAAAAGCGCCTACGGATACTTGTTCGGGAGCTTGGCGAGGGGCGCGCGCTCGCACATGTCCCCGTAGGATCGCAGCATCCGGTTCCGCGGGTCGGCGGCGGACCCACAATGGCCCAGGATGTTTACCTTTTCTGCTCGTGTTTCTGCGCGGTCGGTATCGGGCCGCTCAGGAGGAGACCTTGGCTCGCCTTGGCCCACCGCTGGGCGGCCCCGCCCGGACCCCCAGGGGCCCGGCTCCCATCCCGCGCACGGCCTCTATCACTGCCGTAAGCCATCTGGCGCCCCCGCCTCCTCCCCCTCCTCCCTCCGGGCCGCCTCCCGCCCGCCTCCTGCCCGGGGAGCGCCGCGGAGGTGGGCAGGCCCGCATGGCGCGCACGTTCGCTTGGCTGCCTATCTCGCAGGCGCTCGGGCGGTGGTCGCGCGTCGGCACGCACAGGCCGCCGCAGCCGCACAGCCCTCCCCAGCGGGCGAGGCGCGAGTCCCAGACGCCAAACGGCCCTCGTAATCAGACAGGATCCAGATATTGGATTGGAGGGCCCGGGCCGCAGCCGCCCATCCCTCCGAGTGCCTTCGCTCCCCCCGCGCGCACCGCGCACCGACGCGCACCGTGCGGGCAGCGCGCAGCGTGGCACCGGCGCTGCTATCTTTAGATCATAACATTTACGGATGGGAAACATTCACTGGCGCATGAAATCTGCGTGACTCTGCAGTGCTTTCCAAGGATCTCCAAGGATCTGCAGTAGTAGTGATCTGCAATGATCTTCGGTTCACACGGGTGCAGCTGCCGGCAGTGTGACGCAATAAACAGCGGGATGCGCGTCACGTGAGCGCCGGCGGGGGCCGCGAGAGAGACAGTCGAGAGAGGACGGTGAGGCGGGCGGGGCGGGGCGATAGAGAACCTTCCGGACGGAAGGCGTCGTGATTTAGCCTCTGTCAAACAGAGCACTTGGTCCCAATCAATTCGACGCGGGCGTGGCGTGGCACCGCCGCTCCGGGCCCCCGGGCCTACAACAGTTGGGCTGTTTCTGTTCGCTACAGGCTACATTGTCGCGGGGAGGGGACTCCTCGCCGCAAGTCGAGGCGGGGCGGCGGGGCCCACCTCGGGCAAGGGGAGGACGGCGAGCGGCGCTGAACGGGCCGTGCAACCGCGCGACATCCACACTACGCCAACCAACCACATGGCAACCACCACCATCATCACCTAGGCCCAACGCGGGCGCGCGCGGGTGCCGCCGCCAGCTTTTGAAAGGGGCCTGGGATTCGGGGTGGGGTAGAGAGAGAGAGACGGGCCTAAAGGCAACGAGCTCGGCGTGGGCTGCTCGTGACAGCGCGCTTGTCCCTGGCGGCACCTTCCCACCGCAGTATTCCTCACATTCAGGGACCAACAACTTCCTCGCCCCCTCGGGCCCAGCAGCGGCCCAGAGCGGCCCAGAGCGGCCCAGAGCGGCCCAGCCAGCCGAGCGCGGGCGGTTTAAGGCCGCGCCATGTTGCGTCAAATCGGCGGCTGCTGCCACTACTACAGTTGCTGAGCTGCCGTCATGTTATGTATCCGTGACAGATGGGGCGCGCTTTGAGAGTGAAATGAACCCAGGCTGATTGTCCCAGGAGGGAGGGGACCAGCGGGCACCAGCGGGCACCAGCGGGCACCGGCGGTGGGATTCTGTGCCACCCCCACCCAACCCCTTCCCCCTCTCCCTCTCTCTCGCCGGGGCACGCCACTCCGACCAAACAGGGGTCACACTAAATTTTCGTTACGGCTGGATTTAGCGGACGAGCGGGGGTGTCGGCGTGCCGAGGACACAATACCGCTCTACCGGCCGACAGGTCGACAGGCGGGGCAATACGTTGTCTTTTCCCTTATCTACGTACATGCTGCGCGCTTCAGTGCGACACGTGTAGTACGCGTGTAGACAGTTAGGCTGATTGTCCCGACCACTTGTCTGTGCTGAGAGGAGTCGTTCTGAAAGTACGGCCGCTTTCCATCAGATTCATCCGGCAAGCTAGGCGCCTGCGATACTCGGGGTAGGCCGCACCGCAGTACACGCATGCACTGCAGGCAGATATGTTGCCTACCCAACAGGCGCCATGAGAGCTGGCACGGAACGAACCGAACTCGGCAGTTTCGTAACGACGAACGACGGGCCGAGGTACCTTCTGGCTGATCCCACAAGATCGCGCCTGATCGCGTACTCACGCATGATTGCGCAAGTTTGTCGCTCCCTCGACTAAAACGCACGTAGGCGGGCGAACGGTTTGACATAGGCGCCGCAAAAGGCAATACGCACTCAAGTAGTGCTCTCTACGGTGCGCCGTATAGAAGAGAGGGGTGAGGGCAGATTGAGGGGGTATACGGCGAGATTGGAGGAGGCGGAGGCGGTAACCTTCCCCACTCCAACCCACCCCCCGCAATCAGCATGGCCTCGCGCTCGCAAATCGCGCAAATTTGTCAGGTGATGTCCTAATTGACTGGAGACACGCCGCGCACGGCGGTGTTTGGTCCTGAATGTCTGCCGCCGCGCCGCGAGGGCCCCGCCGGGCCCCGCCCACCTTCCATTCATGGACCGTGGGGCGGAACTTAACTCCTCTCCTCTGCGAGGAACACGAGGAGCGCAGTTGTCAGGTAAACGGCATCGGATTGCCCCCCGCGCCGCCGGCGGGCGCACCGCGCCGCTGGTCGGGACGGGCCGTCGTTCGGCGATTCGAGTCCCAGCCCAGCAGTCGAAATCACAAATTGGTTCCGTCTCCAGGACGTTTGTCGGGTCGCTTTGGTCGGGC
>NW_026267150.1:2582815-2591028 GCF_000697945.3 Frankliniella occidentalis
CAGAATGTAATTTGAATACAATTTAATAGGTAAACATTGTCACACGTTTTTGAAATCATTCCTATATTGAAATTGAACTATGATATAATTTCTTCAGGCAATAAAAAATGTACTGTGAATGAAATTAGAACTGCACACTTCTTGTTGAGTGGATTTTTTTAAAAAAAGATTTTGACCATCTTTCCCAGGTTTAATACAAATATCACATTAATCTCATCTCAACATTTTCTCTAAGTCAGTAAGTACAATGTAGGTTGGGAATGTTCAGTTTGACTCATTAGAAATACTCACAGAGATCACATAAATACTGCACCAGACTTAAGCATTACTTACACAATATTTTACAATCTTCATCTCCACAAATATAAGCATACAGAAAGTAATAAATGCAAGTAAAGTCGTAAAATGATTTTGACTGCCGAATCAAAAGAGATAATGTTGTCTTAAAACAAAAACAAAAAAATGATTTGCCGGGATCAGAGGGATGTTGAAGCTTCTTACCATGTTCAGTCAAAGATAACTTTTTCAGAAAAATAACAGGTCTTTTGACCAGGCCTGATTAACATGGCAAACATTAAAGAGAAAATACTTGGACTGAACTGATATTGGAGGAGACTTGGACACTGGCTCCACTCTGATTTAATTATTAAAGTTTATAGAACAGAACCACAAAAATCATCTACAGATTTCTGATAACATTTGAGTACTATGCATTGCCTAACAATAATGACTCAGCATTATAACAAAACAAGAAGGTACCTAATTAATGGACGGTTATTTTACACAAGCTCTTAAAAACCACAACTTATTTGTTGAAGCTGATGCAGAAAAGAAACTTTAAGTTCAACATGTGTCATTGAAATTCCTGCCCAACAGAATTAAGTTTTCAGACAATGTCAAATATCACATGAAAATCTAACCAAATTACAATAAAAATAACAACATATAAACAACCATAATTGAAAGAGAAAGTAATAAAGATTATAAACCAAGCAAATTGTGCCAGCAATAAAAACTTTCTAAACAAAAAATCCAAACAGAATTTACAACAAATGACTACAGGAGAGTTTGAACACATGAAACATTGCAAGGTGTGTCAAATCTCAACAAAAACACAACCATTCCTTTAAAAACTTATCTTTACTGCCATCAAACTTTTAAAACAAATTTTTAAAATTTAGTAATACTCTACAGTACACTAGTAGAAGAGTTGATGTTTATGTTTCTCACCAGTGTTGCACATACAGGTAAAACATAGTAATGCAATTTTCCAAAGCACACGACATACTCCTTTTAAAATTTGAATGGACTTTGAACCATTTGAACACTTTCGGGTGATCAGAAAATCAGACAACCCATATATATCACAAATAATGGAATTCTAAAAGATTGACAAATATAACTAATCAGCAATCATAATTACAAAATTCAAATTCACAAAACCATGTCCTAATACAAGCCAAGCCTGACACACCAGCTGTCAGATCTTTTAATTTTGTCAGTTTTGAACAGTTTGTGTGCCTAAAGAAGCAGCCCCTTCAGAAAAGAGTAAAAACTCAATAACCTTCATACAAAGTGATAGAATCAACAAGAGGAAAATTAGATTAATTATATTGTTATGTATACAATATCATACATAGAAAATATATGGACTATTAATCAAAGAAAGGTACATATAGTACAAGATTTTTCCACAATATTTACAATATGAGCAATGGCAAAGTAGCAAGATAATCAGACATTCATTCAGCTAATATGCAGTCTCCAATGCATTTGCCAAGGGCCAGACAGAAAACAATAAAAATTACAAATCTCCAAATTTACAATGAAATATAAACTGAAACAATACAATAGTAAGTCTTTTCTTTCTTTCTTCTTTATTAACTGAATAGCATTTACCAAGTCAAAAATATCTTGGCCCTGAAAGCCCAATTTTAACACACTCACAGTCATGGGAAGCAGTTCTAAAACCAGCAAACTTTTCTAGTTCAACAGATATTAAAAAGCAGGCTTTACCTTTGTGTGAAAGATGAGACAATTTTTTCTTTTTGTGTCAAACTGCAACAACAATCTGAGCAGAGGTTCTGATCAAACCCAGAAACTTTGAGCAAAATGTGGCATTACAAAACTAATCTTCATTGACCTATGTCAGCCCTAGATAAACATATTAACATTTCCAGCAAAGTAATAAACTAACCAGAAACCTTAGAAATGGTTAGCAAGCACCCTAAGGATATTTGAAGAGCCTAAGGGAAGCTATCACAAGGGTGTAGAGGTTCTAACAGTATTGCATATGCATTACTAGAAGCTTTTGAAATGATTGTAAGTCACACAAAGCACAGAAGTGATGAAAAGTTAATTTCAGGAGTTAAGAATTCAGTTAAGTATTAAAAATATATAAGCTATCTGGAAATGATAATTTGAACATATTTAAAGAATTAACAAAGACCAAGTAATAAATATCCACTAAAAAGCTACACAGGTACACAAACACTACCACTTTTGCATAATTTTATGGTACTTTTGTGTAAATGTCACAATTTATTTTCATTGCGATCTCCTTGCACTGGAAACATGAGCATGCGAGCAGAAAGAAATGCTAGTTCTGGTAAAGTGTCCAACACACGTACAGCTTCCGGACTCAGAGTAGGATCTCGATTTTTCTTCTCTAGGGTTGGTAAAGGAGTAGATCTTTTAGAGTTCGCTAGAAGCTGCTCAACCTGCAGTGGAGTTGAAGTCAGAACTGGATTTCCACTAGTAGTTGTTGTCGCAAGGGGTCCTGAGCTAGGATCTTTGCTTGCTGTAACAGAAAAAGAAAATCAGCATACATGATCTAACTGAGAAAATTAACATGCTCATAACTAAAAGAGAAATTATTGTATTATCATTTTTAGGGGCTAGGTGGGACCTTAACAACATTGAGTAAAATGAGAAAAGTTAGCATGATGAAAAACTGGCAAACGTCAAAGAAAAAAGTAAAACAGTCTTAAAAAAAAAAAAAAAAGGCATGTTAACCAAAAGCATTTTTGCTTTGTAAAATTTTGTTGCACAAGTGAATTTATGATGAATACAGAGCACAACAAAGATCTACATGATGGAGACCAAAAAGCACACATAAATACACATTCACATTATTTTAGCAGCCTGCAAAGCAATATGAAGTTCATGCCAACAGGATTTGTTTCACCTATCAGATTTAGCAACTATCTTTCTGTTAGCTATTTCATACTTGAAGTCCAGCAACAATTCACTCGAACGTAAAAATAAAAAGCAAAGAAAAAAAGGGAGGAAAAGCTTAAATTTCAGCCAACTGAAAATTAAATTATCAGAGATGTCCTATTGTATGATCAAAGACTCATCCAAGTGGGCAGCAAACATAAGAATAAGAATACAAGCCCAAAGGTACACGCAAAAAGTTGTGAGCAACTTACTGGGCAATCTCCGGCACACCACAGCAGCGTGGGGGGTAGACATTGTTTGGGAGGCCAGGTTATCAAAAGAGGCAAGGAGATCAAGATCCAGGAGTGAAGAATGAGTGGATGCTAGGGTTGGGAAAAGAAGCAAGGACAGGGAGAAGGAAGAGGAGACAGACAATGGTGCCATTAGAAAAACACAATAGCAAAGGAATATGTGATTGTTACGTGATGGGCTCCCATAAACCATGAAAAAGTGAATCCAAATTTCAACCTATTTTTGAATACAAGTACAGCCAAATCTAACAAGAAACCTTAGTCTATGTTTTTGGGGGGTGTAAACACACATACAAAGTCTTCTAACTCTATGTACATCGAAGTGATTAATTTACACTTATCTACAATGATGCTGCACCTTTTTATATTCAAGTTCAAAGAAAATTTAAATGTGAGTAGTCATGTTAAGAGCACAACAGTTTTCACACAGGAGACAGATGGAAAGCAAAATTGTTAAACAAAACTACTTACAGTCAAGAGGATTAGTAAGTCCACTGTCATTCCAGTCAAACTGTGCTGCAGGTACAACCTCCTGCAAGAGTTTAATAAAAATTTTAGCATTGTTGAAAATGATTTTAAAAGGATTACTTGTTCAAAATAATATCTTACGCCTTGATCAGAAGAGGACTTTACAGTTTCCACCACCTGAGGCTGAATTATTTCAGGTCTTGGAGGTGGTTCAGCTTGAGGTTGAATTTGTACTGCGCGAACTGGTTCAAGCGGACTAAACCCAAGATTTGCAGCAAAGCGAGGAACAACTGTATTCCACTTTGGACCAAAAAGCTGTAAAAGAAATTTTATGAAATTAAAAATTAGAATTTTAAGAAAACGGGATTTTAAGGTTTAGTAAATAGTATTGCACTTACAATGTTCCGCGAATCAATGTTAAGAGCACCAAGAAGACCTCTGTTGGAATGTGATCCTGGCCATTGAAAGGACAAGGAAGGAGTTGCCTCTAGGTCTCGTAAGCCTTGCCAGACTGAACTTTCTTCAACATCCAAAATAATTCCTGAAAGTGCACTTGATATACTTTCCATTTCACTGAAAGGGCAACTACCCTCAGGAAGTGGGAAATTTTCCTTCAACAATTCGTCTAGTCTTGATTTTATAGTTTTCAGGTCAAACAGAGAACTAAGAGTACAATCTGGTTCAATTTTAGGGGGAGCTGATTGAAATTCAGCAGTTTCAAAATCATCAAAGTCATCAAATTCTAAAGGTTCTTGAGAGGAAAAGGCATTTGGAACAGCAGATGCCTGTGCTGCCTGAGCAGCTTGTGCCCAAACATCAGAAACAGATTTTTCATTATCTTGCGCTTGTGCAAAATCTGCAAATTCTCCATCAGAGTTCGAATGAGTATCTTCATCTTCTGCTGAGCAAAGGTGAGTCTCTGGAGGAGAATTTGAGGTACATGTAATAGGAGGTGTTTCAAAAGGCATACCAAGACTATGAGGTATTTCATTTAATACTGATGGTGGTATGTTGATATCATCATTTTCTTTGGTTTCATCAGCCAACACCAGCGTAGGTCTTCTGGACGGAGAGTCAAACTGGGGTTCATCATTAAATTCATCAAAGCTCTGTGAACTAGAAGAAGGTTTGGCTGGTGAAATAGTTCCACTGAATTCCCCAAAATCATCTTCATCATCTTCATCACCATGATTATCACTATCATCATCATCCAGGCCAGGCATATCAGGGATTATCATTGCCCTAATAAAATCGTTCTCTTCAGGTTCCTCTTCTTTTGAATTTGACTCCCTAATAATTGCAGGAACCATTGTGTCATCATTGGTGTTAGCAGTGAGGTGATTTAATCTTTCTTCAACAATATTTTCTTCCGGTAAGACTTTCCTCTGTTCCATAGTCAATGAAGTTTCACCAGCATTCCACGCCTCGAATTCCTCAGAGCTTGAACTTGTATTGTTTATTAGAGTTGGAACAGAATCTAAGACAGCAACTTCAGTCTTATCAACTACAGGACTATGATCTGTATCTGGTTTTCCAATGGATTCTTCCGTCAAATTGTCTTTTGAGGAGATTCCAGGATTTTCTAATTCTGTTATACTGGAATTTACTTTAAAAAATTGTTCTCTTACGCCTGCTGTAACTTCATTATCACTATTAATTTGGTTCGTCTCAGAAATAATACAATTTGGCACCTCGCTATCCGAGTTTTGAACTTCAGTCGGCAAGAGATTAGGACTGCCATTTGGTTGAAGAGCTGTAACCTTAGAGGAGAGTTCATCCTCCATATCTACGACAGGCATAGGAGAAGCCCCACTGCTATTTTGACTTGCACTGCAGTTTCCTGAGTCAGTTACACCAGACAAAACAGAATCATGACTAGTATTATCAGAATTCTGAAGTATTTCTTCATCCCCCAAACCATTTACTTGAAATTTGGGAACTTTGTCTTCATTTAACATATTAAGAGCAACAACACCATTTTCAAATATTTCTGACTGAAGTTCTCTGGAAGAGGGCACTGTCCACGATGTGTCTGGTATCATCTTGGGTATTGAAGGCTCTAGAACTAAAATGAGGGATGCTTAGAAAACTCAAAGATGTTAAAAATAATATATTTAAGTGAAAAAAATCATTACCATTGTGTGATTCAAAATCAGCCATTGTAAAATCTCCAAAACCATCTTCTCCCTCATCTTCATCATTGTCATCATCTTCAACTGGGTCAAGTGGAGGAGGAGACGATGACACAATAGGTGGTATTATAGACATGGTTTAATCTGAAAGCAATTTTATAAAAATAATGACGATACAAGGCATTTAAATTTAGGTCAAACTAGGAAATACAATGGACAATTTCCATGGTTGTCATTACTATGTTAATAGGTTAGGTCTCCTTCATGACAGTCAAGACCATAGGGTGCGAAAAAGAAAACGTACGAGATATAACACAAAACATAGATTTACATAAAAAGGAGAGAATAGTTCATTAGAAAATATTCAACAACCCCCATTATTTGAGAGAAACCCTGAGCGTTTAGCAACCTTTAAAGTAACGTATGTTTTCTGGTTTTCTGTCAAGTGCAGACGACGTATCGCCGAAGACAGTTGAGAAAGAGTTAAGGCATACGTCCTTGACGAAGGGAATATACAAGACTAAGTAAGAAAAAATCCATAATGATCGTAGACGAACTAGAATTATTTTCATTGGAAAATAGAAATAGATTCTACCTGGGAACAGATCGATCACGAGCAGCCAAATCTTGTTTTTCTTGGGTGACCAGTGACCTAGACCTACACAGCGAGATTAGCTGCAACCTAAGATCCACTATAAGATACCACCATTTCAACAAAAATGTCCCATAACATAATAACAGTTTCTGTACACAAACTGGAAGAAAAACATAGCACAGATTTTCTTTGTAAAAAAAAATACGCAGCAGAAATGATTTTCAGGCCTCCAAGGTCCACCTTGGACACCTGTGCTGGAGGGGAGGGGGAGTTCGGACAACGTATGAGAAATCCACAGGGCGCGCACGCAATGCGAGTCGGAGGATGAGAATTTTAATAGCCGCATTGGAACCGCGTCGTTGCCGCCGGGACCGCAGGCAACCCATCGTACACACACGTATGTATGGAAGCATACTTTGAAAGAAGTGACGCGTCTTTGTGTGAGTTACTCAAAAAGAGGCACATTCAAGCAGCAGTTTGAATACTAAGATAGTAACACTGTACAGTACGTTGGATAGCGAAAATTTCAGACCAAACCAGGAATCTGCTCGGCAAATTTGTTGATAAGTAAAAACATCTAAAAGACCGAACCGGAGGTGTCTGGGACATAAACAGAAATGTGTGGTGTTGCGAAGTTTGGTGAAATAAACACATGGCTATGCGCCTATTTATACGTGTGTTTTGATTTTCATATTTACACTTGCTTTTAATTTGTATAACCCTTCGAAAGGACTGGAACGCTCTAGGTGCACGAATGGGTGCATCTTTTAATGCGCTCCAGTTCTACGGGATTGCACTCGCGAGCGAGGGCCGGCCGGACGCATGGGCCATGGGCGAATGAAGTAGACAAACCCGCAACACTGGAGCGCATTCAGGGCGGGTTTGCCTATCGTCGCTGACCGACAGTGCTATACGGCCCAGATCGGATAGGCAACCCACACGCCCGCCCGCATCCGGTACAGTATCACTACCAAAGTGTCCAAACCATCCCTTCGGGGGGAACCAAGCAGGATGCCGTCAGAAGGAATGGGGTGCGACAACATAGAAGGCGAAGCCCGGCGTCGGCTCGAGCTCGTGCGACAAAGACGACAGAGATATCCGCCACCGCGCCAGTGATAAAGACGAAACTGTCTACTCGAGTGTGTGAAAAGCATCGCCTTGTACGAATTGTAACGAGTTGGCAGGAAAAGGGGGGGGGGTCTTGGAAAGAAGGAGAGGGGGAAGGTGCAGGCAGCTATGCAGACAGCTTCTGCAGTCAACAGGCGAGAACAATGCAGGCCGAGCGTGCACGCAGGTGCAGTGGCAGAGCTGCGGCCATAGGCTCGCCCTTGAAGGCGTGCGGGTCCGTCCTTGAACGGCTAGAGCTGTATCGGCCCGTATGCTCCCGGCTCGGTCCGTGACTGCCGCAAATACGTGCTGCTCAGCGCCCTGCCGCGTCCCATCAGATCGGGTCGGGACGGGTTGGGTGCCGCCACCGAAAATTGGTTTAGCTGTAGCCTGGTTGCCTACTCGTTCAAGCAGTCGGGGTCGGAGTCGCGCAGGCACCCC
>NW_026267150.1:2594815-2596669 GCF_000697945.3 Frankliniella occidentalis
GCCGCCCGTCTCTTTTTCCTTGAATTCGCTAGTCCCCCTGCATTGATAAGGGGCTCGTCCCCCCCCCCCCACCGTCCCCCCTCGGACAGGTTGTACTCGGGAGTGATCTCCTCCTCCTTCTCCTCTTCGGCTCGGTGGATCGTTTCGGCGCGCCTCCGCTCGGCGCCGGTCGGCGGTTCTCCGAACTCGGCTGACGTCAGCGCCGCGACGCCGCGCTCCCATTGGCCCAGCCTGACGTCAGCGCCCGGGAATAGCGAGTGACTTCACGGGGCGGTGGCGCGGCGGGGCGCGGCGGCCGGCGGGGCGAGGCGCGGCGGGGCGCGCGCCGGGGTGGGGGTGACAGGGTTAGGCCCTACGGGAGTCTCCCCCGTGCGCTGCTACCGTGGGCCCCGGCCCCGGCTGCCCCAGCGCGGCACCCCAGTCCGGCCCGCTAGCTGGTGACTCATAGTTTTGGCCCTGCGTGCGCCGGACTATCAGATGATTTCGCGGAAACGGAGATGCCGGGTGCGGGGTCCGGGTCCCCACCCCCGTCCCCCCACCGAGAGAGAGGAGGGGAGGGGGGAAAGATGCCCCCCAGCTGTTTACCGAATCTGGTAGCTAAACAGAGAAAACAAAAAGTTATTAAAACGATGCCAACTCAAATTAACAAAATTCGCCCGGGCTGCAGAACTATGAAGTGATCATGTCCACTGACGAACAGAATAGATCAGTTATTTCACCAGGAAAGCGTTTCATCTCCAAATACAGACGGCAAATGATCAGTGCCATTTGAAAACCGAGGGGCTCGGGGCTCGCTCTCTCCTCTCCTCGAGCTCAGCCAGGCTCAGCCTCGTCTCCTCGCGCTGCCCGTGTCGCCCACGTACTCACTGCAAACGGCTCGTGCCCGCGTCGATACGCGAGGCTTTTGCAGCCAGGCGCGGCCCGCCGGGGCCGGAGTCCATACGGGGGGCGCGGGGCAGGGAGCACGACGGCGTCCTCGCGGGCGCGGGGGCTGTTGGCGCTGGTGGTGGGGCGTCGCGAAGCTCGGTGACTGATCTCTGAAGCGAAGACGCCGGACGAAGCTG
This sequence comes from Frankliniella occidentalis, assembly GCF_000697945.3. NCBI lineage: Eukaryota > Metazoa > Arthropoda > Insecta > Thysanoptera > Thripidae > Frankliniella > Frankliniella occidentalis. The sequence goes on from NW_026267150.1 coordinate 2,595,880, forward strand.
GTGGTCTCACTGTACCACGCCGGTCAAAAGTCTGGAAGGTCGGCGAACCTGCCGCCGGCCTGGCCCGCCGTGGTATTGCTCTGCCGCTGCTGCCCCTCGCATCATATTGTGATGTGCGCGACGAGTGTTCAACTCGACTGCTGCGCACACCTCGTGACAGCGAGTGTGACCTCCAGCGGGTGGCACCGGCGGGCGTCGGCGTGCGAGAGCGTCGCAGACAAACACGGAGAGAGGTGTCGGGGGGGAAAAAAGAGAGGGAGAGAGAGAAAGGGAGAGAGTCCCGAGATAAACAAAGCGCACCTCGCCCCGCCCCGCCAGACCCCGCCACGCCCCGCCCCGCCCTGCCGCGCCGCGCCACCCCACCAGGATCAACGGACTCTGAACTTCTTTGCTCGCAGGCCGGCGCGATGCTCCGTATGGGGCCCCGGCCCCGGCGAGGACACCCGCCCCGATCACCTCCCGCCGCTCCCGCGCGCGCGCGCTCCCGGGCACGGCTGCGACGTGATCGTCTCTGTCCCGCCGTGTCGCGGAGCGAGATGACCCGCGGGGCCCCTCGAAGAGCCAAGTAGCAGAGATCCGTAACTTATCACGAATGAATGTTACAGTTACCGAACGTAACAAATACCCATTAAAGTAAAAGTTACGGATTTTGAAATATTTGTCTGATATTAATCGTCAATACTGTGGAGCAAATACGCGAGCAAAGTCGGACAAGTCGAATAACTTCACTTATTTTCTTATTTCCAACAGACTACAGTAAAAGCAACATTGTAACTTAAATCCATCCGGG
>NW_026267150.1:2596864-2600978 GCF_000697945.3 Frankliniella occidentalis
CAAGCCGTAGCCGTAAACACACAAACAGCACGTCGGTCCAGAGGTCAGCGGGAGTGAGGGATTTGGGAGGGAGGGAGGGGTCGGTGGTAGGGTAACTGGAGTGGGCGGGGCAGCAGCGCCTGGCCTGGCTATCGCCTGCTGTCGGAGACAGTCTCCTCGGCTCGGCTGTCTGTAACTGTACGCCCCGGCCGGGCTCATGGGGAGCAGGTCGGAACTGGTCGCAACACGCATCGGGCCTGAGGGCCCCGCAGCAGATCGCCGCCATGGAAATGGAATCAGCCGGCAGCCGCGGGAATATCGCTATCGCCGCGAACGAGGTGGCGCGGTGGCGCTGGCCTGGTCGGTCTGACGGGGCCAACCCCACCTAGTCGATGCCGCCCGTCTCTTTTTCCTTGAATTCGCTAGTCGCCCTGCATTGATAAGGGGCTCACCCCCCCCCCCCTCAAAGCGCACCGTTCTGCGTCGGGATTCCCGCTCTCATGGAGCGATTGATCGCGCGATAGGGTGGGGATCGGATAGCGGGCGACCTAGGGTGGGGCCCAGCGGCTCCTAACGGGAAGCACTGCACTGGGCTTCAGGCAACCCGCCACGCACCCGCGCGCTGCACTTGACGTCCCCCATTCGTTCATAATGCTCTTCGGCGTATCGCTGTGTAGTACAAGGTGGTTGCCGCTCACTGTTGTAGTCATGCTGTACCGCAACCACGAGTGCGAGAGAGTTGCCTACTCGCTCGTAAGGCGCCGTGGACAGGGGCGATAGGCAACCCCGCACGCACTCGTGCGTGCGGTACAGCATAACTACAGAAGTGAGCGTGGTAAATCATAGCCACGTGGCATTTTTACGCATCGGATATATGTACTTTTGGAACACGCATAAAACCACGACGGTAAAGTGCCAACACTGTGGGGCAGTTTCGTTCGCCTGGTTCGAGGCCGTCGCTGCCGTTCTCACATAGACTCGAGTCCAGCTCCATACCACTATACCATTGCACTCGGAGCGCAGCCGTCGCGCCGGCCTTGCGCGCGGTGCAGTGCGGCAGTCTGTGCAGAGGATCGTCTTATTGCCCTTCGGCGGGAAGCTATGGCTAAAGCCACGGCACGCCGAGCCGCGCCGCGCGCCATTCCGAGCAGCAGAGACACTCGTGGCCTTCTAGGTCTAGAAGAGTCTTGCGCGCCGCGCCTGAGGCTTGCCCGAGGCGTGCCCCGGCCGCCTTCCTCTTCCTCTGCCGCACGCCACACGGCGGCAGCTGGCGGGTACTCCTCCATGGTACTCCTCCTCCGCAGCCGCGCCGCCAACGAGCAGCACGTCGCGGTCGCGATCGGAGTGGAGCGGAGTGTGCCCCTCATTGCGACAGAACCGCGATGGGAATGGCGGCGGCGGCAGCGGGCGCGGCCGAGCACGGGCGATGCGCAAGGATATTAATTAGGCTGTTGTACTGTGTGCTGTGTAGCCGGCGGCGCGTCTGCGGACGATCGCTTCCGCGCTGCGAAACGCCACCGCCGTGTGTGTGTGTGTGAGAGTGTGTGTGTGTTTTCTGTCACTGCGCGCCGCTCCCGATACAGTACGCGAGCAGTGCGAGCAGTGTGTGTGTGTGTGATTGTGGTCTGATTGAGGCGACGAGCCGGGCGGCTTCCTGCAAGCGAGGAGGGTATATGCCGGGTATATGCCACTCACGGAGGCCTCCGCCGCGCTGCTGCCTCGCTGCCTCGCCGCGAGCACGTCCCCGTCGACGACGGTGTCCATTTCATACAATGTTGTTTGTCGCGCCCATGCCGTCGTCGGGACGGCAAGGCGACGACGCGGCGCCGCCGATGTGGGCTTTGGGCCGAAGGGGACCCCTCGGCGCTTCCGGCCGTACGGCGGGTTGCGGTCGGACTAGAGGGTCGGACCGGCCCCCTCCAGCCGCAGCGCGGTCGTGTAGGGCGCGGCGCAGACATCGTGAACACCCACCACAAAAGTACTTACATGTACCATACATTTAAGCTGATCATAAGCTGATGTATCACGGGGAAACGTGCTTCTCCTACTCCCAGAGGTTACACGCGGCCAAGGGCACGCACATGGACAGAGGATAAAAAATGAAGTTGTTTTAGGACATGGCCTGCAGTTTTCACCAAAACGTGAAACGTGTCAATATCGACAACCTTTATCAAAACGAGACACTTTTACATCCAAAATGTAATAATATTGATGCATTCTATTGCCCCCCCCCCCTCCCCCGTTTCTACCCCCGTATCATTCGTCCTTGATCCTCGAGATTGTGTGAGCGCGGGGAAGCAAGGGACGATAAAGAGGAGGGGGGAGGGGGGAGGTCGAATGTGGTTCGGGTGGGACCCTCATCCCCTATTTCACGCTCGAAACACACGCGCACAAAGTACAACACCTGCCTGCACCATGCTGTGCGGTGCGAATCAGATGAGGATGCGGGGTGCGCAGGAGGGTAAGGTTGGTGAGGTGCAGAAAGGGACGGCGGGGGAGCGAGAGAGATGGTAGTTTATTCGAGTGTTATGACCTGGTGCATGGTGCATGGGAATAGAAGGGGATGGAGCCGCATACAAGAGCATGTGTGCCGCGTGCTTGTGTGTGTGTCGGCGCAAGTGAGAGTATTGTGCGTCTGTGTGTGTGTGTGTGTGTGTGAGTGTGTGTGTGTTTGCCGTGGACGTGTGTGTCTTCCGATATAGCCGGCTTCTCAAGAGCACCGCCCGCGCCGCCCATAGATGAGGTTCGGTCCGGTCGGCCCGTGAGAGCCGCAGCAGAGAGTGCAGCAGCACAGGCGGCATGCCCGCGTGGCCACCCGAGCCAGAGCAAACACCCCCGGGGAGGTCAAGGCTGTCCAAGCGGATGGGCGGGGCCGCGCGGGGCGGCGCGGGGCTCGTAGAGACTGCACAAGAAGAGCCATGAAAAAGTGTCGACGACGTCGCGACTTTGCGCGCCGCGATCGCGATACTGGTCCGCAGGCGCGCAGGTGTTTGGTCAGGCAGGCCGAGCCGAGGGCATAGGCGTGTGTGCGCACGCAGATAAGATACCGTCGCATAACAGGTATGAAGCCTGCAGGGAACGCCCTCGCCGCGCCGGATGTGCGCACGATGTGTGCGTCCCCGGGAGTGAAGCGCCACCAGTGATACTGTAAGTCCATTGCTGAGCCGGCCGGGCGGGCCGGGCCGGGGGCCGGGCCAGGGGCAGTTCCACCACCAGAGCTGATGGGCCTTCGATCGTGGGACGCCATAGCCTTGGGCAGCCTTGGCCACCCCGTAATGAGGCGCAAGGGAATGCCATTAACCCGCTTCTCTGTGTCGGACGACGTCGCCGTTGATTCGATTAAGCCAATCAATATTATATAATTGCAGGGAAACAAAATGTCATGGATTCCAATCTTAGTGCTGAGGAGTTCTTTGCAACCCACTCTCTGCGTCCCCGACCCATACATATACAAAACTTCAATGGAAAGTGACGTTCATGAAACAGGAACAAAAGTGAGCTACCACCTGCGGACAGTCGGCGCCCGCAGTACAGACGACGGGTGCGGACGCCCAGAAAGCTGAGCTGTACGGGTTTGCTCGCAACAACATTCGAGTGCGGGCGCGAGCAGCATAGGGGGGCTTTCGCAGCTAAACGGGTGGGGCGCGAGACGCGCGACTCTGCTGCTTGCGCAGCGCCCGCTCGCGCGCTCGCCCGTGCGCCGGCTGAGCTGGCATTGTGTCCGGCACGCACCACCTGCGGTCTCGTCGAGTAGCGTCGCGGCCCGGCCAATTGGGGCGCGGGGCGCTGCTGAGGTCGGCTTCTGCGTAGGGAAGGCGCTGCGCCCCGCAGCCCGCAGCCGCCGTGCTTTATTATTGGCTGATGGTCGCGACGCCCAGGGTTATCGGGCAGCGCTGGGCCGGGCCCGGGCAAAGCACCCGGCGCCCTTCCGCGGGAAAGATGCGCGGCGGTCATCGGGATGGCAAGCGGTTTACATTAAGGGGCCCTATAGCAGAGTTAGAAGAGCAAGGGCCCCCTCCGCAACCGCCCGGGACCGTCTTGCTTTCCTGTTGATACCAAAATTTCCTGTGTGTATAGTCGGTCTCGCGGGCGCTACCGCTGGCACGGGCTCAGGCGAGCGGAACGAGGAAAGGCG
>NW_026267150.1:2601028-2603154 GCF_000697945.3 Frankliniella occidentalis
GCCTGCCTACTCACGGCTACAGAATACCGTAGACTTTTTAGACAGTCCCTTGTGGTCTGTCTCTACCCGAAGGTAAAAGTTTCCAGTTTTGATAAAGATGGCCGATTAACGTTCCAGTTATGATAAGCCGATTAACGTTGCTAGTAAAGATTCTCTGTGGGGGCGGGCGTTTTCTCCGTTCCGTTCTGTTCGTCCCCGGTAGCAGTCCGTTGTCATCGCCCGGGTTATGTTATAAACACAGCGCCCTTATCCCTTGCTTCGCGCCGAGCCAGGGTGGGCCAGTCCACTTGAGCCTCTCGCAGCGCTGTTCCTCGCGCGCCCCGCACCCCAACCCCCTGCCCACTTAGAGCTCAATCGGCACCGGGCGCCACATGGCCCGTCCACTTGACAAGTGATCCCTAGTCTTAAATTTTAAATTTGAACCACAGCGCTCTCAAATATGAAATATGCTTGTTTTCAGGCACGCAGAAATTACGAATCCAGCAAAATTTGAATGGTGATTCTAGCATAATTTGCTGATTTTCGTTGTTTTTGATCTTAACCACAGCTGTGGAAAGCTAGCTTTCCGTAACAAGCGCTCCTGGGGAAGGTGAAAGTATCCCGTTTTGATAAGGGTTGCCGTTGTCGGATATTGCTGATTAACGTTCCGGTTTTGATAAGAAGATTTTCATTCTCGTTTTGATGCCTTTTTGAATTTAAAGATACAAGCCTTAGCGCCTGTATGTTTTGAATTTGCTTTTGGAGCTGGACTGTCTCGTTACCGGCCGGCAGGCCAGTTTTTAACTAATCGTGGACTTTCGCAGACACACTTTTGGTACAAAAGTAAAGTGGTTTTGGATCTTTGGAGTGCCACAACGGGGTCGGGCTTCTGTTTCGACGCTCCTCTATCACACACACTCGCTTGCACACGAAACGGGCAAACGCCATTCAAATAGCAAAAACAAACAGCTGGACGTTTTCCAAAAGACGCAAGACGCGTGTGGACGTCGAACGTGAGTCAAACGTCAGGGCAATGGGATGCGGCGAGTGCCTCCGCATAGCGCCGCTGGGGTTGAGCCAGGGGGTTGAGCCCGATGAGCGATAGCCGGCGAGTGTGTGTGTGTGTGTGTGTGTGTGTGTGTGTGTGTGAGTATGTGTGTGTGTGTGTGTGTGTGTCATTACATCACGGATGCAACAACAGCAGCACCAGAGAGTTTTGGCTATACATCACGCAGAAGAAATATTCGTGGCTCCAAGTTTTTAGCACCAGGGCTAAAATATTAACTGAATAGGCTCGGCTAATTTATTTAGCAGCAGGGCTAATTTTTTAGCGATCCAGTGGATCCAGTTAACCGCACCGTTAATTACCCGTGAAGCTTATGACACTTTAGCTACACAGCTAAATATTTTTACATCCAGCTAATTTTTTTTTTGCACGGGTGTAAAATTGTGCAGTTAAACCGATTTGCACGGAACTGAATTTTATTTTTTTGCGTGCACACTCTCTCCCTCCTCCACTCGGGCCGATAGATACCGGCAGCGGACTGAATTAGACGTCCATCGGGCATGCGTCATGCGGGGGCGGCGGGGACCCGCGGGCGCCCTAAAGTGCCCATACAAAGCCCTGCGGCGGCTAAACAACAACCGCGATGACGGTGGCGCCTTATCACGGGCTGATAAGCGCGGCTTGTCGCGGGTCAGGTGTGCGGAGCCGAGTGGACAGGCATTTCCTGCGGCGGAGAGCCCGCCCACGCCACCTAGGCAGGACTCTTCTGCCGCCGCCCGCGCCGCCCCCGCGCAGCCCGCGCGACACCCTTTGTCCCCCGCGCCAGCGCCTCAAGCGGCCTCAAGCTTATCTGTCACGAGGCATTCTGACGCGAAAACGCCCTAAACGACCCGTCGTCGGCGCCATTCACGGATCAAGTAAGTGATATGCGGGGAGAGAGAAAAAGTCACGCGATTTCCCGACGGTTGGAATATGTGCAAACCCATTAACAAGTATTGTCGATTTTAGAACAGTTTCCCTGTTCTTGATTGTCTCGCGAGTGCGTTATTTGCGTTTGTTTTGAGTAGAATGATCTCAAAATGAGTGCACTAGCACGCAAATCAAATCGAGTACAGGGAAAAGTGTACCTTTATCAAGAACA
>NW_026267150.1:2604406-2605367 GCF_000697945.3 Frankliniella occidentalis
CTTTTGGTACAAAAGTAAAGTGGTTTTGGATCTTTGGAGTGCCACAACGGGGTCGGGCTTCTGTTTCGACGCTCCTCTATCACACACACTCGCTTGCACACGAAACGGGCAAACGCCATTCAAATAGCAAAAACAAACAGCTGGACGTTTTCCAAAAGACGCAAGACGCGTGTGGACGTCGAACGTGAGTCAAACGTCAGGGCAATGGGATGCGGCGAGTGCCTCCGCATAGCGCCGCTGGGGTTGAGCCAGGGGGTTGAGCCCGATGAGCGATAGCCGGCGAGTGTGTGTGTGTGTGTGTGTGTGTGTGTGTGTGTGTGAGTATGTGTGTGTGTGTGTGTGTGTGTCATTACATCACGGATGCAACAACAGCAGCACCAGAGAGTTTTGGCTATACATCACGCAGAAGAAATATTCGTGGCTCCAAGTTTTTAGCACCAGGGCTAAAATATTAACTGAATAGGCTCGGCTAATTTATTTAGCAGCAGGGCTAATTTTTTAGCGATCCAGTGGATCCAGTTAACCGCACCGTTAATTACCCGTGAAGCTTATGACACTTTAGCTACACAGCTAAATATTTTTACATCCAGCTAATTTTTTTTTTGCACGGGTGTAAAATTGTGCAGTTAAACCGATTTGCACGGAACTGAATTTTATTTTTTTGCGTGCACACTCTCTCCCTCCTCCACTCGGGCCGATAGATACCGGCAGCGGACTGAATTAGACGTCCATCGGGCATGCGTCATGCGGGGGCGGCGGGGACCCGCGGGCGCCCTAAAGTGCCCATACAAAGCCCTGCGGCGGCTAAACAACAACCGCGATGACGGTGGCGCCTTATCACGGGCTGATAAGCGCGGCTTGTCGCGGGTCAGGTGTGCGGAGCCGAGTGGACAGGCATTTCCTGCGGCGGAGAGCCCGCCCACGCCACCTAGGCAGGACTCTTCTGCCGCCGCCCGCGCCG
>NW_026267150.1:2609898-2611707 GCF_000697945.3 Frankliniella occidentalis
CCAGCTTTTGCCTCAAGATATATTTTCCCTTGCGTTTTCTGCTTTTAGCTTTTTTGTTTCTAAGCCTTTTAGTTCATTTTTTTTTTTTTGAAAGTTGGGTGCGATGCCTTGCTTGCGACCCCGGCGCCACTACTTGCATCACTCAATAGGCGCATCACGGGCCTTGCCTTCCCTCCCGCCTCGCGGTCGCGGTTTGGGGGCGGGGTTGATTCGGCTCACACCCTGATCAGCTGGGGGTGGTTTTCAAGGAAGGTGGTTTACAACCCCAAGGTGTAATACACCCCATCCCCCTTCCCCGGGTGGTTTGGTGAGGGCGGGTGGGGGCTCAGACTTAGGTAAGACGCATGATGAAACCACGCAACATGCGCCCGTGCACATTAGGCAACCCGCGCTACAAGCCACCCCTGCTGCTGAACAGCAGCCCTGAGATGAGAGCAGAGTCCGCGCTGCCTCTGTCCTCTCCTTCTTGTTATCGGGACGGTGTCGCGAGGCGAGCGGGGCCCGGCCCGGGGCCCCGGGTGGGTCTGCGGCTGCGGCGGAACCGACGACGACGGGGAACCGATACCCGCGATAAAGGCTGCGGGCGGTGCGTGGCCTTGGGCTGAGGCTATCCCGGCCGAGCCCCGGCTGGCGATCCCCCTCCGTCTCGCGCGGCGCACAAAACGAACGTCCCATCGGTCGGATCTAGTTCTAGTGCCCCGCCCCGCCCCGCTCCAGAGACAATGGGCACGTGTCTATCTGCGCCCCGCCGCGCGCGCGCCGCGCTGTTGGTCTGCCTTGTTTGAACAACACGACGCGCGGCGGCGCGGCGCACTCCGTCGCGAGGCCTAACTGTTTCCGACGCACGGCGGCGCGGCGGCGGCGGGGCGGGGCGAATGGATTCCCCCGCGAGGTGTAAACTCGTTTGCGCCGATTCCGGGAAGGACGATTATCGCGTCGCACAACACGCTCATTCAGGTCGATGTATTGACACCGACAGCTTTATGCTCAGCTGTTCCCCTCTCCCCCCTCCTCTCTCTGCATGGTGCTTTGAGCTGAGCAGGTCGGAACAAGTCTCCCCCCCCCTTCCCCCTCACCCCATACCCCGCCGACGGTCTCGTGAGACGCCCGGCGGGGCTCAGAGAGTACAGGTGTGCCTCGGCCAGCGCCTCCTTCCATCCACCCATCTACCCATCCATCTTGCTCGGCCAGCCTATCCAAACACTCCGCGCCCTCCTCGCGGAGCCGGGCCGCCCTCGCACTCACCCGGTGCACCGCGCCTGGCAGGTCCCCGTTGTGGAGGGTCAGTGTGCAACCCGAGCCGGTGCCGGTGCAGCCCCCGTGCTATGATGGGGCCGACGCCTGGAATGTGGGGTGGAGGGTGGCGGCGGCCGGGTGGATCGGGTACCCCAATCCCCAATCACAACATGACGGCCGGGGCAGCAGTGCTGCAGGTAGACGGGCACCGTATTTCACCTGGGGTGCGCGAGACTGTTTCGGGCCTGTGTAAGGGGACTAGAAAAAGGGAATAAAGCGCATAAGGGAAAATGACAATTAAAGAATTTCTTTATTTCTCGTTTTTTTTCGGTGCTTTTTTTTTTTTGCTCTTCCCGCTTTTGCTCATTGACGGAGAAAAGCAGAACAGCCCACGCAGCGGTGGGCTGGGCAGGGCGGTGTATTGTCTCCGGGGAACAAGGTGTGGATGGACGACGGTTGGGGGGCCTCGGCCGGAGCGCTCCGCTGCCCTGTCTGTCTTGTCCGGACCGAACACGGCCTCTTCACCAACCACCAACCTCACCTTTCTTTACCTCTGGGGCCGGGGCAGGAGGG
>NW_026267150.1:2611757-2666176 GCF_000697945.3 Frankliniella occidentalis
TGTGCACGCCCAGGGCACGCCCCGCGACAAGGACACCCCTGCGTGTCCATCTCCACGGGGGTGGCCGCTGCTGCCGCTGCTCTGTGACGGGACGGGCCCCTAACCGGGAGGAGCTGAGGCTGTTGTGATGGTGCGGTGGGGGTCAGACCGAAATGAGGACCCCTCCGGGGCCGGGGGGGCTCGGCCCGCCCCTGCCCGCCCGGCGGCTCCGGACCTTACCTGTCCAGAACACCTGACGCGCCCACGCCGGCGAGCAATTAAATAAATCTGCTTCGACGAAAACGCGCGCAAACCCCGGGGCCCTCCGGAAATCGCTCTCTGCCGTCCGGGTCCAACCGGCCGCCGGTGCGAAAGGGTTCGCGGAATACACGACGCTGCGAGTTGTTGTGCGAATCGCCCGTCCCCGTCCCGCAATTACCCACCGCCGCCCGTTTTGCATGTTTGTCGGGTCGGGGCCGCGGTCCTTCCCAGAAGACTCTGGGCGTGGCGGCCCGCGTCTGGCCCGCCCGCTCGTCTGCCTGTTTGTTTGTCTTTGGCGCGCTTTTGGCGCCTCGCGGGCCCGTGTGGCGGCCAGGGGCGTTGCGCCGCGCGCTTCGCTGCCGTTTCCGATGCGATCAGGTGAGGCGCCGCGGCCGCGAGTTGCGAAAGAAGAAGAAGACGAAGACGTTCCGCAGCGGTCGGCGCGACGGTCAACAGCGACCACGCTCGCCCCGCCGCGGTGTCTGACGCAGCCGAGCGCGTCTGATCCGATTCCGGGGATCCGGAGGGCTCCGGCCGCAATCATCGCCCAGACAATGTGGGTCAACGAGGCAAACAAACTGGAGGCGCACGGGGCGTGGACACCGCGTGGCCCGGCGCGCGGCCTTTTGTGTGGCCCGGCGGGGAGGGTGGCCGCGGCCGGCGCGCGGTGCGGTGGTGGAGTGCGTAGTTAGTTACTTTCACCCGTGCGCAGGACAAGGTGTAGTAGGGGAGTGGTTCGGGGCGTGTCCGGTCCCGGCGCGGGCGGCCCGCCCCGCCTGTTCTCGGTAGGGCCCACGCAACGCCTCTCCGGCTAATCCCCCGTCCGCTTGTCGGCCTCATTCAACGCCCGGGCGGGTAGGCAGCCGGCCCACGGCCGCGCGCTCCGGTTGCCGACCCCGCGCGGCCCGGGCGCGCTCCCCGGCAGCGTGTTAGTGTCGCTACGACGGTCTTGTATGCGGCTGCGATTTCGGTCGATTTGTTCCGAGCAGGGGGGGCTTAAAAATGTTCGCCTGGCTTGGCAGACGGCGGCGCCCTTGTCGCCTCAGTGCCGGGCGGGGAGGGGTGGGCGGGGCGGGGCGGCCGTTGGACTCGCCACGCCCAAGTGCGCACCCTCCGCGTGCGTGCGAGGGTGGGCTGGGCTGCGCGGCGGTAGCGAGGGGTGCATTGGCACATTTAATTTCTGCACTCCCCCTCGGTGTATCGGTCATTTATGGCCCTGGCGGGAGGGGGTGGTTCCCGCCCCTTTCCCCGCTCGCCGCTCACGCACGGGTGCTACCCTTGTCGCGCGGAGTGGTGGGCGCGGGCCGTTATCTTCGCGGCGGCTTTGGGCGCGGGCCGGGCGACCGTTTGGAGCCGCGCATCAAACGGGGTAGGAACGTGTTCGCGAACGTGCTGGCTGCCGCGTGCGCGCCGCGCTGCCGCGGCCGTGCCGGTGCAAGGTCCGGGTGCGGCGGCCCTGAGCACCGGGCTCCGTACATATAACGTGATTGCACAAGTTGACCAACTTGGCGGGCGAGATGGAGGAGCCCCGTCGCGTCGCGCCGCCGCTGATTTCCAACCTCCGCGCCTCGGCCGCACACGCCTCGCCGCCGCCGCCGCCGCCCGGCCCGGCGCGGCCTGGTGACGCCAGTGAGGTATTTGTCCCACTTCCGGCGCGAATCGAGAGTCCCTCGCGCGCGCCTCGCCGTCGCCGTGAGTGGCAGAGCTCAATCCTTCTCCAGGCTGGGCCCGAGCGGCGGCCGTTGCCACCGGCGAACCGGCCCGGCCCGAGCCGGATCCCGACTGCGATTGCTCTCGGGTTGCGCAACGCCAAGTGCACCTCGCACCTGCCAGCCTTTCTCATCATGTGAACTCTCGGCCGCGCGCCGAGGGGTCAGGCCTATTAGGCCTGGCGGCGCGGCTCATGCGGGGCGATTTGTGTACAGTTCGACGAGTCTGGTTTCGCGCGACGTGGACGTGTCGCGGTGGATGTGGAGACAGCAGAGACAGAGAGGTCATTCATTTCGGTCGCTCCTCCTTGTCCACGCCGGGCCGGGTCGCGAGTCGCGACTGGCGTCTTTTGGTCGGCGACGGCTCGTCAACGCGATGCCGCGCCCGCCCGCCCCGCCCCACTCTTCGCCGCGCCTCGACCTTCTCGACGGTTCTGCAGCTCGCCCGGCTCGGGCTGGTCGCTTAGCTCCCGCTATGCCGTGGCTATGCCCCCTGTCCGGCCCCGGCGGCCCCGCCCGGGTCCGGTGGGCCTCCTAAGGGGTAAGGGGGCGGGGAGAGAGTTGGGAGGGAAGGGGGCCGGCATCTGAAGCTACCAGCGCGCCGCTGCGCTCACACACGCAGGCCGCGCCGCGGCAACGCTCCAACACCTGATCGCCTGATAGGGTGGCCCGCCCGCCCCAAGGGTCACTGCGAGTCCGCTGTGCACGCCCAGGGCACGCCCCGCGACAAGGACACCCCTGCGTGTCCATCTCCACGGGGGTGGCCGCTGCTGCCGCTGCTCTGTGACGGGACGGGCCCCTAACCGGGAGGAGCTGAGGCTGTTGTGATGGTGCGGTGTGGCCGGCCTGCGGCTGCCTGCGTGCCTGGCGGCCGGCCGGCCTGGCTGCCAGCATGGGCTGGCCGGCTTGGCGCACGACGACGGCGCGGTGGTTGGGGGAGGGCAGGGGCGTAGGGGAGTGAGGCGGGGCCACGCGGCCAGCGCTGGGGCGGCGTTGCCACATGGCTGCGTGTGTACGAACGTCCATGTGTCTGGCCCGGCCCATGGCCCGCCTCATGGCCCGGCGGAGGCAGCTGCAGGTGGGCGGAGTGAAGAGACAGCTGCGGGTTGGGAGCAAAGTGGGCGGTGGGTGACTTGGGGATGGCGCCGGCCTCCTAACGCCACCTGCAGGTGTGCGTCGTGTCGGGGGGCCTGGAGCGCCTGGGGCCCCCCGGGGGAAGAGTGGGGGCGGCGGCGTCTCGTCTCGCACCTACCTCACCTCACCTCACCTCGAGCCGGTGCGTCGCGGCAGGCGCGGGTCAGAACGGACATGCCAACAGCCGAAGCGACGCGGGCCGGGCCAACGCCAGACTGCGGGGAATTTCCGGTCCGTGTTTGTCGGAAATGCCGTTGTGCTAAAGCGCGGCGTGTGTCGGGGCCTTTCTGCGGTGGGGGGGCGTCGCTGTTTGGATGCAGGGGCGGGGTGGGGCCCTGGGCCCCGTGCCCCTGCCGGGCCCTGGCTCCCGGCCTCGTGGCCCGCGGCCCCAGATTGGCTGGGCCTGGACGCCGGCCGCCCCTCGCGGCCCTTACTCTATATTTACCGCGGTGAGCTTGGCGATGTGCGAGAGAGGCCCAGACGGCGACGCCTGGCTACGCCTGGCGCCGCGGCGCTCAGTCGCCAACGTTGGCTCCCACCCGACGGGCGGGCCGGGCGATGCGCGCGCGCCGCGGCCGGTCGCCTACAACGAACCCCTAACGACCAATGTTTTAATCGCACCTTTTCTTCGAACGAACGACACAAGTTTTGCTATTTGATTTGACGCCCCTACGATTTTCCCGTCGAGCCGCCGTTGTGCGGCGTGCGACGCGGCGTCATCATGTACTCTCACCCTTACCCACCCCCACCCCCTTCGAAACCGAATTGCACCGACTACAGCATGGACTACTCCGTGGACCTGCCCAGCGTGCTGATGCAAGAGCTGTGCCAGCAGGTACCAACGACACCGCTGCCCGCTGCCCCCCGCGCTTTCCTTTGCCCCGGACTTATTTTTAGCCGTTCATGATGCGCCATGGAGGTACCCGTTGGACCAGCCCTGACCATTCTGTCTGTTTGTTACAGTTGTTGCCGCTGGATGCCTACGGCCTGGGCATGCACGGGCTGCCCACGGGCGTGCAGACCACCACCACGCCCACGCTCACGCTCACGCCCACCACGCTGCGCTCGCTCGCCACCACGGTGGACTTTCTATCGGGCGCCATGGACGACGAGCAGCCCACCTACCACAACGAGGCCGGCTTCGTGCCCCCTATCGTCAACTGCTCGTCGTCCACCTACATCAACATGGTGGACTCGAAGGCGTGGCAGGGCGGCTCCGTCACCACCATGCCCGCGGGCGCGAGCGCCTCGAATCCCGGCGGCGTGGGCGCCATCGTGAGCGTGGCGTCATCCACGGCCGCGAGTCTGGCGCCGAGCCACCCTCTGCCCGCCGTGTCGCCGTGCCCCTCGTCCAGCAGCCCCACCCCCAGCGTCACCCCTGCCCGGAGGAGCGTGGGCGGGCGCCGGCCAAACAAAGCCAAGGGGGTAAGTCGAGTTGGAGGTTCCCTCTGCAGCCACTCGTTGCGCCGCATTAGATCGTGTCTAACCAACCCCCGCTTTCCCTCGCAGATCTCACCCCAGGAGGAGGAGCGCCGCCAGGTGCGCCGCGACCGGAACAAGGCCGCCGCTGCCCGCTGCAGAAAGAGACGAATGGACCACACCAACTCCCTCATCATTGTAAGTACGCCTGCACTGGAAGTGGTGGGGACAACACTCTAATCGACAGTGCACTAACACCTGTGACCCATTTGTCCGCAGGAAACGGAGGGTTTGGAAAAGAAGAAGCAGGGTCTGCAGCAGGAGATCCAGGAGTTGAAGATGCAAATGGACGAGCTACAGTACATTCTGGAGAGTCATGTGTGCCGCCGTCCCTCTCGGCCGGAGCCCTGCTCCAGCCCACCGGACATCAAGCCCACGGTGCCGACGCTCTTTGAGGTGAAGCAAGAGCCGAGGCTGGACGAGCCGCTGCCGGCCAAAAGACCGCACCTCTCGATGCCAGCGCCGCCTCCAGCCCAAAGCAAACCACCCAGACCGACGTCACTGCCGGTGTCATCCCACACCATCCTCAGATCGTCGGCCGCGGAAATCGCCGGCATTTCCATAACCACCCCGTCGACGGGCATTCCCCTGAACTTTGACTCTCTGATGGACGGTGGGACTGGTCTCACGCCCGTCTCTGGTCCCCTGGTGCCCTCTTGTTCGTCTCAACAACGCAATCAAAACTCGGTCGACTTGTCGAGTCCAGATAGTAATATTGGCAATAAGCTCGTGTCCTTGTGACGGCACTCCGCCTAACGTGCACCGCTGAGCGGTCATCTGTGCAATTGTCTAAAACTGGCAACAGTTTTTCATAGTCAAACAAAAATTGTGATTTTATGAGATACTTTTATTTTATAAGAAACAAGTTTATTTTCTCTTGATTTTCAAATTTCAGTCATACATTCAAATATATTGAATGTTGAACGAATTATGTGTTTTCTTTGATTTTGACCTTGCTGGATCGGGAGTCAATTGCAATGGACATAATGCATAATAATACCTGTAGAACAATGGTGCAGTACATTAGTGCTGATATGTTTCAGGCTGTTGCTTGCTTTGTCCAAGAAGCCTACTCCTTTGTCCTTTTATACAGTGCTTCTGTATGTTTTGATACTCGTTATTTTTTATAAATATTGGCATTTTCCAGCAGTTACAAAGAGCAACTATGAAACTGGGCTTTTAAAGCCATCTAAACTTTCAAGTTGTTATGGTTTTTGAATTGCAAGCCAACGACAATTAAGCCTTGTAAGCAAATGCATACTTTTAAAGTATATTACTTATGTTTTATCAATTAGTAGTCAACTTGATAACGTTTACATTGGAATAAGTGAATAGTTGATCTCAGTATGAAAATAGAGAGCAGTGCAGTCACAGAAAAGTTAAGAAGATGCCAGTATTAATTCCTGTGTGACAAGAGCAACCACAAGACTTTATTTGTATTCCCTCTAGTGCAGATGGAAATTTTGACAAGGTGTACCATACTATGTGTCATAACAATCTAATGAAATTTGAATTCGTTTGTTCAGTTATGTTTTCTTGTCATTTAATGAAATTTGTTTGCTCTGTCACATTCCTGCTGTTTTTGTATTGAGAATGTGAGACATCAAATAACAGCAGAAATTTATTGAAAGAAAATGAATATTATTATTATTATTACAATTATATATTTTTACAATTCAAATTTTATACATAACATTTATTGATTGGATTAGAAATATATAGCACATATGTGAACAAGACGAGGTACACATTTAATTGTGATAGAAGTTTCGTATATTATAAGTAAATAAATAAAGCTTTGTTTATACAACTGAGAATGACTTTTTGTAATCCTTAAGCTTGTCTCAAGTTTTAAAGTAGAAAGATTCATTCTACTTGGATGGATAACTTAATGCATTGTGCATGGTAATTCATAACATTCTAACAATAAATAACATAATCCAAATTTAGTGTGTGCTCTAAAATAAACCCGCAGAGCAATTTTTAAAATAAAATGTACAAAACATACAAACAGCATCATGTATGCAAAACAAACAAGGGATATATATCATGCAAATATTAAAATTCATAAACTATGAACATATACATTAATTAAGAAGGAAACAAGACATTATCACATACATACTATGAGAACAAAAGATCCAGATGAGCCTCCTTTGCTGCCATGAGAGTTCATATAGAACAAATCTGGACTATGAATATTGACAGAGAAGTGAAGACGGAACATAACAAGTGGATAAAAGGCAAATCAGATGAAAGTTATGTTCCCCAAAAGGTATTATGAGTGGAAACTTCAAACACTGTAATAGCAAATCTTATTGTATTATTACTGATCCTGATCAGTTTCTGTGAATTCAAAGAGGGGAGGTGGTATTCCCATTGATGTCAAGACATCGTCGGTTACATCACACAGCAACATAGGCGCAAAAGATGTCACAGAGAATTTCCCAATACAATCCAAAACCCATTCATGTTGGATGAGAGGACTGCTGTATTTGTCCAACCATGCTGCAAATCATACAGATTAGATTAGAATCTTGCATATTTTAGAATGTTTATCACAGTTTGATGAGATATAAAAACTTACAAGAATATTCCTGCTCTTTTTCCTCTTCCCACTGAGCTAAGCATATAGGTATAATGCGGTCTTGAAATGAAAATTCAGTTGGCTTAGATACTACTGACCCTCCGCACTCGACAAGAAGTTCCTGAATGGAGAAAAAAAAAGCATATTGAAAACACATTATACATTAACTGAACAAGTTCAAAAAAGTCTAAATACTTTCTAAAAGGGAATGACCAACCTCTAACTGAGACTTGGAGAGATCAAGAAAATCACCAATACAACAAAATTCAAAGCCACCGAACAGCTTCTGCCCAGATTGACGAGCTTCTCTTGATCGACGTGGGCCTGGTTCACCAGTAGTGTCAAAAGCTTCATAAGGTTCCTAAATTTACAAATTTGATCATTTATATAATAAAATAGAAGGCAAACTACATTTGGGGAGTGACTGTTCATTTAAATGAATTGGAGTAAATTTTACCTCTGGAATCAACTTGTTAGATTCTAAGCATTTCTGAACCCATGGAAATGTAACAACCCACTTTCCACAAGCAACAGCTGACAAATATTTCAAAGTTTTGTCAGCTTTGTTGCCTTCTTCCACTCTAACAATTAGATGGGTTGTGTTATTAGAGAACTTAGATGAAAATTCACCACCAACCATTTTTGCAAGCTTCTCCACCTAAAGAAAAACAATTCTCAATTATTGTGGTTAACATACACAAGACGGAAGAAACAAAAAATTAGAATATTAAAGAACTTAAGTACCTGTGAGCTCATATTTGCTGGAATACTGCTGCATACGAATACTGGTTTTACAGCCAGTGATATGGCTGGAGAACTTGTGTTTAAGCTCATAGGCTCCACAACATGTTCTCTATTTCCAGTTATGCATATCTCATCAAGAATTGTGTTCTCCTTCTGATCTTTTGGATCTACTGAAGGAATGCATGGAGACTCTTTTTCTGGCAAGTCCGTGGAAGTAGCTTGCAACACTGATACTTGGAGGGGAGGACTTCCGCCAGAAGGCTGAGAACTCGGAACTATGTCATCTGATTGAGTGACTGTCCTGTATCAATAAAAATGTTATCATAATTTAGTATTGCTAAGAATTTATGAATATTAGAAAGAGAAAAAGAGGAGATCTCAATACCTTGATAAAAATGATGGTTGCTTTTGTGGAGTTGGATTAATCAACTCTGAATCTGCATCACTATCAATCTATCAAGCAAAGAAAAGAACTATAGCTAATAGGAGCCAACAAGAATAACTCATGTCAAAGTATGACATCATACCTGAGTTGCAGATGTGTCAGATAACACATCTAGATTTTCATCAAAAGTTTGAGGATTAGTAGACGTTTGTTCCATAGGTAAAATGGTTTTGTTGGAGTCCTGTTGAATCCAAACAGGAGATCCTGGTCTTGCTGATTCCTCAAGTTCAGCCTCAATATTGGCCATGATTTTTTCAGTGTCCACAATACTAATATCTAACTGATTATTACAACTATCTTCATTATCAGAAAGTACTGGCTGTTTACTCCTCTTCTTTTTCTTAGTTTTTGTTTTGGAAGCACCTACTTCAGAATCTGACGATTCACTTGAGGTTGCCAATGAACGTATTCTTTTGGATCTTTTCCCATCTAACACACTAGAGCATGAGTCATCAAGGTCTATTGTAGGATTTATAACTGATTGAGATTCTAAGTCTGATATTTTTTTAGGGCTGTTTTCAATGTTTGGAGAACACACAACTGACACAGACTCTTGAGACAACTGTCTGCTGCCTGACAAAATGTTGATTGGGTCATTTCCTTTCAAAAATATCTCTGATATTTGAGACAAGGATTTGTCCCTTTCTAGGGCACTCTCAAAGTCCACAGGTTCTCCAGAATCTATCATTTCATCATGAGATAGAGTTTCTGGAATGACCATATCAGAACGTCTTAGTGGCTGGGTAAAAACAACTGTTTCAGCATCCATCATGTCAACATCATATTCTGAACTTTTTCTGTGCTGACTTCTAGCGTGAAGGGGTGGACTTGAAAGAGTATCTTGAGGGTTGGGCACCGTAAACTGAGCGATCTTTTCTGACTTGGGGCTGGTTTGAGTTTCTGCATCCACAAGTAGTCTGAGAAATAAAACAAAAAAACATGTCAAATTATAATTTACACTAAAAATTGGTGTTTCAATACCTGAGAAAACTGACCGATATCCCATTGATGAAACATCAAAAAAATCTGCACGTTCAAGAGGGCCCTTCAGGTAAATGGGTACTCTTTGTTGTTTTCTTGCAATAAATGGTCCTAGTTTATAAAATCGTACTCTTGGTTGAACAGAAGACACCTTTGAACCTACTTAAAGAGGACAAGGAATATCAATAGCTTTTTAAAAATAAATGAAATAAACCACACACATAAATGTCTGTACTACAAAATAGCACTCACCCGGCTGCTGATGATTGCTCCTTGTGCTAGTGCTAGGCTGAAACATTTGTTCACTTCTCTTATTCTCTTTTTTATGAACTGACTTTTCAAAAATTATTATTTCACTTTCAAGGTTGGTGACAATTTCATTCATTTTGGCTCGTTTCTTTAATACTGGACTATCTAAAGAGAGACTAAAACAGGGCTGATCATCACCACTGCCACCATCTTCAATAACTGGTATTGGCGAATTACCACCCTTTGAATTGACCACTTTAAGCACTTTTGATGGATGGCTGAAATCTTTCTTCATTTTATTAATACGTGACCAACCAGGTGACCGTGGAGGAAGAGGATTGGTTGTATTTTCTTTTTCTCTGTTGAGAATGACAACTACAGGATCAGGAACTTTAAGATCAGGATATTTTGTGATGGTATAGCTACTGGCAGTGCTGGACACAGATGTTGTTGGCTTAGATTTACATGGTTTTGATTTGCCTAAGAAATTTGTGATCGATTCTTGCTTTCCTTTCCCTTTAATTGAAATATTTTTTGGGGCAGCTCGACCTTTGGAGGCAGGTTTTGGCTTAAAATTGAACTGTTTTGAATTTCCTTCATCTGCGTCAACATCCTCTTCAATGCACGCTGACAACGGCTTTATTTTCGAAGACACAGAGGTCTCAGGCTTGATTTGTGACACTGAGACCATTTCAGGGTCAGATTCTTCATTAGGTGTGTTATCTGCATGAATAGTGGGACTAGAATCTTGAGTTGGACGAGTTGGAGACATACACATTAGCCATGTTTCAACTTTAGAAGTTTTAGGTGGAACCATTTTAGTTCCCGAATCAGTGGCAACGGCAGCATTTACATTTCCAGTAGGAGATGAGGATTCTCGAGAAGAGTTTCTGAACTCCTTAGCTAAATCCAAAACTGAAACATGAACAGGAAACAATTGCAATTTGGTAAACAAAATCGAAAATGCAAGGAGAAACAAATTAAAAAAACAAATTAAAAAACAAAAAACAATAAAAAAAAGTAAAACAGAAAAGAACAGATACATACGGTTTTCACAGCCCATCTCTGCAGCATCCTTTTGAGCACTGGACATCAAGACATGAACAGCTTGGACAAGACTTTTAATTTTTTCATTTTCGACAATGCCTCGACGATTGACTCGGGCATTACACAAGGGACAGACAGCATTTTTACCTTTCACAACTCGACTGATGCAGGGCTGACAAAAGGTGTGTCCACAACGAGTGCTTACAGGCTGTTTTAACGTTTCTAAGCTGAATAAAACGGAGGAAAAATTAGGAGAGAATTACTTAAGCTTCCAAAATGTCACAACACTCAATAAGTACATCTCTGCAATAACCTAGACAAAAACACTAAAAATATTTTTTCAAATCCCTACCATATGACACATTGTAAATTATCCTGTAATGTTTGCAAAGTATTAGCAACGCATATAAATTTGTCGCTGAATTTTGTTGCCATTGTTTGCAGCCTAATAATCCACTTTTTAAATTTTCTATAAAAAGGTATACAACAGCGAGTAGTCAGCGAGGGGCTGTCTTTGAGCTGTTATGATTGTGCTGTTTTCGCGCCGAAACTCTAAAATCAACAAGCTAGAACCTGATTTCTCATATTGTGCACGAGAAGAAATCAGGGCGAGATTAAGAGAGTAAGATGTGACGTCACACGTCACATAGTTGATGCTGCCGGTTGAACTTCAATACAAGAAAAGAATCAAGGCACTGAGCCATTACGTTGAAAAACACAAAAATTTCAAGCAAGAGTTAACACTTGAGGCGTTCTAGACGAAGTCGTTGAAGTTGATGAAGAATGTCAAACAAATGTGTTATTGTATTAGCTCCCAATGGCAGACGTCAAAATGTCAAAGTTACCCCAAACACGACTATTTTGCAGGTATGAACTAATTGTCTCTTTTGAAAGTGAAATGTCATTCTCATGATTTATCGTAGTTTTCTGTTCAAATCAAGTTTTCTTGTACTCCGTCATAAGAACACACACGAAACACTTGTGCTGGGGTTGGGAACAACCTTACGGCTTACTTGATGTGTTGGGACACATTTCGCAATCCCAGTAAAGTTTTGACAGCACGACCAAGCTCTGACATGAATTTCTACTCACTTCAAAATTTCCTTTTTACGAATTTGTCATGCTCCAAGCACTTGACAGTGCTTGAACCATCTGTTAAATTGTGTTTTTTTTTATTTGTCTGAAGGTTCTCGAGGAAGTATGCCACAAGCAGGGATTCAAAGCTGAGGAGTACGACATATTGTAAGTTCCTAATTTCTTGATAGGTTTTGACATTTTTCTCCTATTACATTTTATAATGAAAAGATTTGCTGTCATCTGAGAGTCATTTTTATTATTGTGTTCAGACACCATAATAAGGTTCTTGATGCCACTTCGATCATGCGATATACTGGATTACCAAATAACGCACAGCTGGAAATGGCTGCAGCTCTAAAAGCAAGAGCTGAAAGCAGTGTCAAAGTGGGTCTTGCTCTTGAAAGTGGTGGTCGTGTCATGGGAGAATTTGAACCTTCAGGTAAATTATTAACACGTTCAGTGCGGCGTGACCCACACCGTGGGTCACAATAACATGGGATTGCCTACCCCCGCCGCACTCAACGTGTTAATAAATTATGTTTCCTCTTTTAGTATTTTATTCACTGTACATTTTTAAACAATGAGATTTACTTCCTTTTTTTCACCTCTAGATTCTCTGTGGCATGTGGTTAAGACATTGTGTCCTGAGGAGGCTGAGGCAGATGAATCTGCTGAAATATTACCTGTCATATTTTATGTTGGTCGTGAAGAATGTGGTGTGGAAAATTTAGAGAAAACAACATTGCGTAGCTTGGGTCTTACATCAGGTGGAGCAATTCTTAGGTGAGCTATCACTTGAAAAGACCCTGACTTACCCCCGAAATCAATCCGATTCATTCTAATTGTTCTAATTATAATGCTTTGCAGGTTTTTTAAAAAAGCAAGAGATGAGCTTAAAAGGCAAGCTAATGTTTCAGCACCTTTGCCACGATTAATCGCTGCTCAGGAACCTATGGTCAAACAGTCCAACAGCAGCATTCCTCAGAAAAACTTGAAGTATCCTGCAATGAGTGTGGGTGGAGCTAGTACTTCCCATCAATCATGTCCTGTTGCACCTGAAGTTGTTGAAGATGGATCTCAATGTGACTCTAATGATGTTCAATTAAATCCTGCCAAGAAACAAATTTCAAGTTCTGCGGAAGGTGAACATAACACTGGAACAATTGCAGAAATTGAAGGGAAATCCAACAGTGAAGTAGATATGGACTATGAGGATACTTCTCAATGTACAATTCAAGTTTCATCTACTGAAAGCTCATCTGTGCACACTATGCCACAAGAAAATGCACCCACCGAGGCAGCTGAGGAAACAATCGTATTTGTAAGTGGAACTTAAACACAATCAGTTAATAATTACCAGTGGCTTGATAATTGATCAAATTCCCCCTCTGACAGTTGGGGGAACGTAATGCAGTTCTCTTTGATGTAACAACCGCTAGGGCTTGTAAACCAGAGGATGTTCCCGATGATTTCTTTGACTTAACAGTCGATGATGCAAAACAACTTCTACGAGACATGAAGCGCAGACAGTAAGTACCAGTGGTGTTATTTGGTATGTAAAACTGAGTAAGTGCTCACATTTTCTCTACTCTACAGGGCTGCACTTGAAGAACGACCCTTGGTAACTTCCCAGTATAGAGAACTAGAGAAGTCCAAACAAGTGCTAAGTGCTCTGAACCAGTATAAACGCTGTATCATTAAGGTGCAATTTCCTAATCAGTTAGTATTACAGGGAACATTTACTCCTCTTGAGAAAGTTTCTCATGTCATAGATTTTGTCAGGAAATACCTTCAAGATCCTTCAATTGAGTTTGAAATCTGTAAGTATGATTTGCACATCTGTTTCAGTATTTTAGGGGGTACTAATGTCTTGAACAATTGCAGTTACTACCCCTCCCAAGGAAGTATTAATGCCTGACCAAACATTAGTTGATGCTAATTGTGTACCTGGAGCTTTGGTGTATTTCCTTTCACCGGCTATTTGTCCCCTTAACGGGTCTTACATTAGTGAAGAAGTAATGGCTCAAGTATCTACTGCTTCAGCAGCAGCAGCGGCCGCTGAATCGATGCGCAGGTAAGAATTGCACATTGGAATTCAAAAATGCAAATTTTTCTGCAGAATGTAGTATTAATCTTTTTTTCCCAGAAATATTGTTCCCAGGAGAGTTGAACCTGGTCCTAGTCAAGAATTTTCAGCTAGTACATCAAATGCAAGAACTGAAAATCGAAATGAATCTAAAACGAGACCAAGCAGTGAAGGAAAAGTACCCAAGTGGTTTAAATCTAAGTAAATATGTTATTTGATGTTGGAAATGAATTGTAACAATAAAGTGGTTTAAAATGATTTATTGATCATTGGAAAAATAAAATGCAGTGGTTAATTTCTTGAAAAAAGATTCCAATGGTAGAGGTGTACACTTGAGAATGTTGATGTTAGAACCACATGAAACTCTCACAGATTTCAGCTGTGATATGATCAAATATTACACATCACAGCGAAACCTGCGGGACGTCCATAGATCAGAGGGCGACGCTTCACTGGCAGAAGAGTTGAGGTTGAGAAGAAAGCATCCCTAACACTGCTCTTGATTCAGCTGTGATGTGAGTCAATTACACAGGATCACAGCAAAATCAAGAGAAGGTTCAGGAACTCTTGAATGAAGTAAATCTTGAAAAATATGCTGTTAGAAGGGGACTCGAGTTAAGCACAAATAAGGCGGTCCTAAAACAAATGTAACAGATAAAGCTGGTGCAGGATGAATACCAAGATGTGGGGACAGATCTTTATGATACCAAAGAAGACTGTGATATGAAGCTGCGAAACATTTCACAGCCTCTTTGGCACCACAACAATCCATCTATGACAGCTGAAAAGAAGACGGCCCCATGAAGCCAAACACTTTCCATGAAACAGAAAATCTAGTCTAGAAAGTAGGTTAGGCGCAATGCAAAGCTTAGTAAGAGCCAATAACAAAACTTCAAAAGAACTTGCCACACAATAAGCCTAAGAAAGCAAAATATAAATAGAAGATATAGCAATAGTTTTTATGGCACAGACGCAACAACAAGATTTGGCGCGAACACGAGGTAATGCCGCCATTGGGCATAAAGAATGCAGTTGTCTTGCCGGAGGCAAATAGGCGGGAAAACAGATTATTAGGTTATTTTAAAAGGGGGTACGACTAATCCGAGAAACACAAACGAACGATAACTCCGTCAACAACTTATAGACGATAAAATAAATTTAACAGGCACGAAGCCTTTTAGAGACAGGACATTTGGCTGACCATAGCGGGCAGGCTCCTCCCATGAACGCTTGGTACACATACACCAACACTTAACCAAGCCGTAACCGACCATTGCACAGAAAACAGAATGCAGAAAATAGGCAGAGAAATGAAGTAAATGGCATCCGAATACTGAAGAAAACATAACGAGTCTCCTGAAGCCCTGCCCCGCTTACGCGCCGCGGCGTAGATAGGCCTAGCAAACACGCCCTGGGTGCGACACTATTTTCCCCACTAGCGCAAGGAGAAAATTCTCGAGCACTTAAAACAATACAAATAGCACCACACGATCACAACAGACGAGCTAAATGAATCAAAGCAAGAGCAGGCCGGCGCCCGAAGTCAGAATAAGTTGGAACACGTGCAAGTTCAACCTCACCTCCAACGATCCTCCTTTCGAGAGACCTCCCAACGTACTGACACCGTTTCCGGCAGCACCGAGAGGCGAGGGAGGAGAGAGGGAGGTGGTGGAGGGTGAGGGGTGGAGTGGAGAGGGGAATGGGAAACGGAAACGGAAATAGAGCAAAGCCTCTTTCAATTGTGACCATATGAAAAAAGGATTTGGCAAATTATCAAATGACAGCGAGAACATTAAATTGTAACAATGCATTCTTAACGAATAACGGAGGCATCCTACTCCAGTGTGAGATGGTGCGTTGGTGCGGCTGCGATTTGCCAGCTGGTCTTTTCAACTCTTCACTAACAGTTACCGACCGTTGAATGGACCAACTTGCCCATTCATTCATTTATTCGTTAAATTTTATCTTCAGAGGCACCATTTGGAGAAATGTACATTCTCTTAATATTTTCAGAAACGAAATCTTTCAAAGGTGATATCAGGATGAACAAAATCTGACCCTATCACAAGCCACTAGAGATGTACGTGAATGATGAAGATCGGGCTTTCGCATATCAGTCCATCTAAACAGCAGAAGACAAGAAACAAGAAACAGAAGCTGCACTAACCTCGAATTTCTTGTTTCTACCCGTGGTTATACGTTAGTTCACGTTAATTACTAGATTTCTATTTAAAATGGAGTTTTAGCTTTGAAAGATATTTTGAAATAAATTGTGGCAATGTCATTTTGTTTGGAATCAAGTTGAAGCGGTTAGTTTATTTAAAGTAAAGTAAGAGCTACTTGGTGGTACCATAACAAACTTAAATTGGATAAACAAGGAACTGATGTGAGTGTCCTCTTCTATTGTCCACAAATTTATGCTCCCATAATTTATCCACGTAATTTTTTCCACAGCCAATGCTTTATCTTTGATATTTATCTTCCAGATATAATGTCCTGTATCAGCACAGTTTGTCGGAGTTTCTCCAAATCGTTAACTGGAATTTTGTGGAAAAGTTCGGTGTGCTCTTACAGTGTATGGAATCCTGTGAAGCCAAGTAATTTCCAAACTTTTGGAATATTACCAACGCTATCTCCATCATTTCTGAAGCCAGCTTCGGTCCTTGCAATCCCAAATGCAGGAATGAAGGTAAGTTTTTGATACTTGTAAATAATGGTTAATTTTAGTTATAAATTACTATTTTGATTGAGCTGGTTCCTCCTATTGCATACTAATCTTTGAACACCTTTTTCAGACAAAAGGTAAACTGAGGAGACGTTGCAAACACTGCCATTTTGTTATGATAGAGGAAAGGCTGCATGTTTGGTGTGATGTACATCCTCGTCATAAACAAATGCAAATGATTAAAAGACCTAAAAATGTTATAAGACTCACCGCTGTCTCTACAGGTAAAATTCGTCCTTGGTGAGCATTGGTTCCCATTTTGTTGTTTTGTATGGAGTATTCTACTTTTCGTAATACTAGTCTAAAATAAATGCAGTTGATGGGAAGTTGCCTGCTCTTTGTATCCTTAGATTATCTGCCATGACCACCTTCTTGATATGATACTGAATAGTGTAAATTGTTTCACAACATCTTTTTGATACCAGAGTATTTTTTTTATTACTTACAACTTTCAAGTTATGCAAAATAGGAAGGGTATTAATTGTTAGTAAACTGGAGTGAAGCAAAATGGACAATGTAGTCAGTCCAATAGTTGACAAATGTTTTATTAAAAAAAAAACAGATAATTTAACAACATTTCTATACTGTCCTAAGCCTAAAGATGGGTTTAAATAATAAAGGATGGGATTTTAAAAGAGTGGAAATGGACCCACCATTGCCAAATTTTAATTGAGACAATTGAAATATGGTACACAAAATTGTCAGTTGTTCAAAAAGTCCTCACATTTCAAGTTGACATGGATTATTTGACAAATTACAAAATCACTAAGCAGCTGACTGTTGAAAAAAGAATTAACAGAGAAGGTACAGCCTTTTCGCACTGCTTGAAAAATTATGTGGAGAGAAATAACACAACCTCACATGATATTTGCATTACAAAAGGTACATATTTGTTATATTCGAGCAGAAAAAAGGTGTAATGACGTAACAAGGTGGTAACTTTTAGTTTGTGATTCCCCACAGATGGCACAGTCATCATTTGAGCACAAATTTCTGATAAAAATATAAGAAAATTTACAAATATATACAACAAAAGGCATAGCTATCACAAAATAACAAGAACCCCGTTCGAGAACAAGAAATTTAGTTATGGAAAATATACATCTAGTTTAGCTTGTGCAAAAATAAAATATGACAAGAACAAGAATATTAATAAAATGCATAAATTGGCCCATGCACAAGTTAAAACTTTTCAATTGCAATTATTTATAAAACCACAACCTCACAAAAAATCTTTCATAGGTGTACAGTTGTCTAAAAGTAACAACAGACACAAAGAAAACTATACATAGAGAAATGGAAGTATTCATAACATAATCTTAAACAGAAAAGATAATTTATGCTAAAGGTAACACTTTAAACAATTTCAACAAGCATAAAGTTCTATTACACAACAATCAATATAAATATTTTATTGGACATAATTAACAACAAACAGGAAAATCAAGTTGAGGGCATCAAAGATCAAACCCCTAACACTTTATTGCTTAATTTAAGAGAGCTGGCTATACTGGTCATTTCAACATCCCCAACTTTTGGAATGCAAATGTTACTTCGTCTAGCAGGAATTAGAAACAAATTTCACAGCTTAACTTTCACAGATATGTCATAGAGGGAAAAACAGCTAGATACTGAATTTCCAATACTAATTAGTTCTGACAGACTTCCTTGGGAAGTATGGAGAAAATAAGGCATACAATGTGGTTTCAAGTGGAATGCCACACCAGCTGTTTTGATTAACTTTGTGATGCTTTAAACATGACTAACCAGTAAAATCAAATGCGCAATCTTTGAGAAGCACACAAAATAAAAGTATTTGTTTTACAAACAGAAATTATCCTGTTCCATTCAAATTAATTTTATCTTTGGAAGACAAACACTAAAAGATCATAGATTTCCCCAAGTAGAAGTGGCTTTGTTTTAATCTAAGGATCTTCTACAACATCCAACATGTCATTTTTATAACAAACAAACATTATTAGCAGTCACTGCTATAATAAAATACACAGGAAAGAAAGAGGTTCCCCAAAATAAAATAATGCAGTAAGGTAATCCAAAACCTGGTCATTCTTAGCTATAGTGTTGGAATAAAATTATAACATTTGTGAAATTTGAGGATTAAAGAACAACATTCCAAACCCTCAAATTACATTTCTTTTTTGGATAAAATAAACACAAAACATGAGCAAAGAAGAAATAGGTCACTTTGACACTACCAGGAAAGAAGACAAGACAAGGCAAGACACTGTTCAATCTCCTCAGCGTGAAATAATGCGCCCCAGTCCAGGCATCACTTCTGCTTGAATAGGTCCATATTCCACAACTTCGCCATCCACAGTTATATAACTACCATCAGTTTCGGGTTCCAATCGGAATGCTAAGACAGGTAACATCTTAACATGAGGACAGTTCAGATGAGTTCCATGAGATAGTCCTAACAAAAACTGAAAGGGAAAAAATAATAATTAGAAAGCTACAGTTCTCTACCTTACGAAGGAATATTGTCTATTTTGATCATTTTAATTAAACCAATATTATTCAATATAATCAGTAACTTGAACATATTTAATAAGTAAATGTTCACCTGCAAAAGTTGATGTCTTGAAATACCAGCTTCAATGACAACCAACCATATGATACCATCACTCAGCTTAGCATCGGGGGCGAATAAACAATCCTTGGCTAAGTGAGAAACATTGGTTGAGTGCATCATGACAAATTCTCCTGCAAGTCAAACAAATGATAAATCTTTTCCTTCCAAGAAAATTTATACCACAAGCAGTACTTTCATTGTAAAATAAAAATGTGAATTCTCCTCCACACATACCCTCTATTGTTTTCCAGGATTCTGGTACAGGCTGTGTGAGTGAAGGTAATTGAGAGGGAGGGCCATACATTTGTACATTGACACTCCCATTGGGATTATCACAGCTGGGATCAAAAACTGATTGGAAACTGGAGCCTCCTATTGAATAGAAGGTACTTCGTCGAGAATTGACAGAGTAGAAACTATCCATTCGAGACCGCTGCTCAACTGGGCTCATATCCTCAGCAATCTGAAAAAGAGAGGAAAAAAAAGGTCAATTTCTGAGGGTGAGTGTTTGTTAACTAAATTCTGTTAGTTATACATCACATACTTTGGCATAGGCTGTCTCTAAACTGAGGTCTCGGAGCGGACTGTCAGGATCAACAATATCACTGAACATACTTTGGCTTGTGTGCATTGGCGTCATGAAGCCTACTCCATTTTCACTGATGGGGTCAAGGTCAACCATTTGACTAGCACTTCGGGTCAGTGACACAGTGCGACCAGAAACAGTGGTTTGCACTGGGCTTTTATGATTTGGATGAGGCAGGTATGAAATACGACCCTTGTAAGTGCGCAGTCCTAAACAATTAAAATGTATAGCACCACATCTCCATAAAAGTCAAAAAAGTAAAAGGCAAAGAGGCAATAGTTACCTATTAACCTTGCCAGGCTCCAAATTGTGAAGCGCTGCCCACCAATTGCACGAAGCTTCTCACTTTCAATGTCGATATCTGATAAAAGACCCCACCCTATTGATAAAAATGAGTACATAATCTGAAAATAACAATATCACATTTTAATATACTTTTCCTTCGTCCATTTTTAAAACAATTGATTTCTCAATAAACATGGAAGTTTTACCTTTGATCTAGTTTCTACTCGAACCAAATCCAAAGGAGTTGAATTTCCTTTCAATATGTTTAGTGTTGAAAATAGAACTGGGTTTTGATCGTATGAATCACTGTAAGGTAAAACTCATTAAATTTTCATCTGAAATCCTTGAGATTGGTGAAAAACTCTCAAAAGTTGTACTTACTCAATTGCCACCGACTTTGCCAGACCATTCCCCGAACCACAAGGTATAATACCAATTGGAACTTCTTTTATCGCAGACATCCAGTCCGGTCTTTCGAAGAGGCCATTGACAACCTAATGGACAAGTTGAGGTCGCACAGGTCATTCGTCGTTGGTCGCCCGGACAGGAACGCACAGCAGAACAAGAACACCCATGTTCCCTCACCTCAAAGATGATCCCGTCGCCGCCAAGGGTGATGATGGCGCGGTACTGGTAGATGTCCTTGGTGCGCACGTATTCGCGCGCGAAGTTGGCGTGCTTGGAGATGTGCAGGTCGTAGCCCAACTCGGCCTCGAGCAGCAACGGCACCACCTTCTGCTGGAACACGTCGCGGGCACGGCCGGGGCCGCTCTTGGGATTCAGCAGCACCAGCACCTTGCGCTCGTCCAAGATGCGCTCCGTGCCACCTGCAACACCAAACGGAACGTGAGGCGCGCCTTCAAGATGAACAGCGAGTTAATGAGCCACCGGCTGCTGGAGCGCTCGTCTTTGAGTGCGCTCCAGCAGAGTTGAGAATTTGCCTTACTCCCTTCGCCCGTAAGGCGCCATGACCCCTACAGCCCTAACGAGTATGCCATCCCGCAACACTCTGGAGCCCATTCAAGATACACCCTGTACATCCAACATTGACCAACATTAGTTGCATCGGTCGCATCCACAGCGGCATAGCTGCAACCTTTCTTAACGATTCGGACGTCGCCACACGTGGCATCCAATCTGGGCTCAAGGAACCACTTCAACGGTTTACGATCGTATCATTAAAATTCAGATCGAGCCAACCTGTGTTCCCCGAGACCAAAGGTCGCACGGGTGTGTGTGCAGAGTGAGGCGTATTTGAATCTCGTTGGGATGCACCTGTCTCGTGCGCATCTCCCGCGCGGCCGACGGAGGGAAGACCAAGGACGGCGCAGGCCGCCGGGGAGTGTGTCCGCGCGGGGGACGCTCAATAAGCGAAGCCAAACGCAAAACAGGACACGGCAGCCGCCACGCCAGCGCCAGGCCACGCCAGGCCACGCCAGGCCACGGACCGACGGCCCCCGGCACTATAGACCTGACTTTAGACCTGCCAGCAATATGACAGCTCGGCACGCCATCTCTGCACCGGGCCACGCCGCGGGCGAGCCGCGCGGGGGAAGGGGGGGGGGGGGCATGGGGAAGTCCAAAGGGGAGCCGCCGCGAGGGCCGCGAACAACCGGCAGCAGGCACAGTCAGTCAAAATCCGCGCGGACCAGCCGCACAGGCGGGAGGGCCCGCTTCAAATGGCATGATGTTAGCGCGGCCCGCCTCTCTGCACGCGCGCACCGAGGCAGAAAGGTCAAAGGGTTGGAGAGGAGCGGGGAGGGAAGGAAGACGGAGAGCGAGGGCGGCGCTTCCAAACTAAGCCGGCGGCCCTGCCCGTCCAGCCGGGGGGCGGGCGGGCGGGCGACCCCTAGTGCGGACACAGCGTGCGCCTGTCAGGAGAGGAGTTGTTTTACATTCCGGCTGCGAGAGAAAGTGGTATAAAGAACAGATACGCGTATGGCCCGACGGTGAGGCAAGTCGCTCGGGAGCAGGAGGCAGGCGCTCTAGGTGTGGAGGAGAGAGAGCTCGCCAGTGCACGCGCACCGGCCCACGAAGGCGGCACTCGCGTAGGCTCCATGAGCTCCATTGTCCCACACGTGGCGCTCGCCCGCCGTACGTGCCATGGGCTATTGGCCCCAATTCGAAGTGTCGCCGGCCATTCCTTCCCCTCCTCCTCCTCCCGCGCCACCATGCGCCTCAGGTCTCGGAGCCAATGATTGGACTCCGATGCGGCAACCCAGGCAAGAAGCAATAAGCTGCCGCCAGCGCCAGCAGCTCCCGTCTCGTTCGCTGCCGTGCCACATGGCCGCACTGCCGCCTGTGGGGTAGGCAATCTCGACCGTTGAGCGCGCGCGTGCATGGCGGTGTTGCCTATCTCGGATTCGCAGGCGCTCGACGCCGACCCCTTGCCCTCGCCCCGCCCCTGTGCACTGCGCACTGCGCAGCCCCCGCTACAGCAACGGCTCCAGCCGAGCCGGTGTGAGCCAGTGGGGACTTCCTCTCGGGGGCCATGGCATGGCAGGGGCAGGGGCACGGCGGCGACACAGCCTCGGGCACACCCCCCGCGCGCACTTGGCGTCCCCGTGCTAACAAGAGCGGCCTTGGCATGACGTCGGCCCGGCCCGGGCCGCCGGCGGCGTGCAAATAGGCAGGAGAGGCAAATCAGGCAGGCTGCTGCGCTCACACCACCGGTGCAAGAGTACTTGCAGCGATGGCAAGAGGTGGGGTGGGACTCAAAAGCGGTCATTCGCGCCTGTTCGTTCGCGCGACCTGGCCTCGCGACGGCTAACCTGGAGTGGGTTTCACAGGTGCACAAGACGCAAGCGCCCCAAGGCCGGCGGCGCCGTGCGCGGCGGGGCACGACGACGTGTCACATGCACGGTGACGCCCCGCCGGCCCCGCCGAAGCACATGATTGATGTGTCTGTATCGTCCGGAGTGGAACGAACCCAATCCGAGGTGGCGGAGGAGAAGGTGGGGGGGGGGGTCAACATGCTCGACTGCGAGTGAGTACGCGCCGTCCGATAATGCGAGGTGCTCGCGTGCGCCAGGAACGGCATGACAAAGGCTAACCGGGTATCGGCCGGTTGCTGCGTCCGTCGTGATGCGGGCCGACCGGTCGGGGGGTACTCTGGTACTCTCCGGGAGTGCGCGTGCACCCAGTATGCACTCACGGGGCCGGGGACCAAAGGTGGAGGGAGAGTGTCGGCCGGACGCAAGGGAGAGGGGGTATAACGACGTGAGCCCGGACTCCTTCACGCGCGTCCACTGCCTGATATGAGTCCGTCCGTATTGCATGCGAGATCTTGGTCCCAATTGTCAAAGTAGACTCATGTTGTCGGGCTCAAATCTGATACGAGTTGGGCGAATAGGTGCCCGGCCTCGTGTCCGGCTCATGCCGTTATACCCGGGAGAGGCGACTCCCAGTCGGGGAAGACATAAGCAGGCGGGCGGGCGGCGGGACGACTGGGCCCTGCGGCAAGGTCGTTAATGGGCCGGACGACTCCGGGTGGTGGCGCGGGGGGGGGGAGGAGGAGGAGGGAGGGCAGGCTGCACCGACAAGAAGGCGCCGCAGCTCACCTTCCCAGCTCGGCGGTGCACAGCCGGACACGACAACAATACGCCCTTCCGAGTCTAACGCGTCTAACGGGTCGAAGTCCAAGGTTGATGGTGGTGCACGGAACATCCAATAGCACGTTCTCCCTGCAGGGGTGCGCGCTTTCGACCCTGGTCGCTTGTTCGACCACACTGCGCTTTCTTTGGCGCGCTTCGCGCTTCTGGACTGCACGTGCGCTGCCCACATGGGGTATTGCAACACAACCCTGCCGCCGCCCCCATGGGGCGCCGCCACCACTATGTCCGCGTCACCGCACCGCGACGACGACGCTGACCTGACCCAATATGCAGTGGGCTCCGCCGGGCTCGGCCGGGCTCCGCGGCGGCGACGCAGCCTCCCCCAAGGCCAGCCGCTGCGTCACGCCGCGCGGCGCCAACTCGGCTCGGCTGGACTGACTGGAGCCAGTCACGATGGGGAGTACGGAGCGCGCATGGGGAGAGAGGAGAAGAAAGAGCGGGACGGGACGCAGGATCGGGAGCGCTGCTGCGGCCGTGTAGGTTTGGTGTTTGGTATCGCGAGAGCTACAGAGCTGATAGCCGCCGAGGAAACGCGAATGGATTGAGAGCGGATACGGGTCATAAAAAAGAGAGCAAAAGCACGGCGAGGCAATCGCGTTCGGCGAAACCCGAAACGTCATCAAATCAGATCAATCATGTACACGGTGTATACATATTCACCCGCTCCGGTCGTAGTGTCTCCGCACGCGCCGTCGCGTCCTGCCCCCGCCACCAAACTGCGGCAGCCATAAGCCAAACCGCAGTCAAACCATCACCTGTCCGCGGGCAGCAGGAAGGAAAACCCGAACCGGGCGCGGCGCGACGCTCGTTAATGGCGAAGTGCCGTGATTACAACTTTGTTTGGCCGGCTCTCCCCGACCGGGCCGAGCGGCGGCGTGCCCGTCGTAACAAGCACGAATTAGTCACGCTTATGCAACTTCGGCAGTGCATTACCGCCGCTTCAGAGCACTCTTCCCGCCCAAGCCTGCTGCCAAAGCAGGTAGGTACTTCCCTGCTGCGGCAGGCACAGGCAGGTGGTGCGACCCACTCGAGCCGCCGAGCCGATCGCCGTGCAGCGCGCGCGGGACAACACTTCGCCCGCGTCGCGCGTGCAGCGCGTGCAGCGAGTGCTGCGGTAGAGAAACATGAACGAGAGAAAAAGAAAACACGTCAGAGACAATGACGTGTCGAATAGCGTCCCATTGCGCTGCCTTTGTTTAACTTGATCACGAGCCATGAAAAAGAGTGTGTGGTGGTGGGGGGCAAAACCGCACAGCCCACACGTCGACAGATCATATATGGAAGGGGGGGGGGGCAGGAATTCCCCCATACACACGAATAACGTGACTCAAAAGCGACCGGAGCGCGCGGAGCTGCAACCCGACTCCGGTCCATCCTGTGACCTTGGCGTGATTAGCATTATATTGGCGCTCCCGCACCCGCACAGGGGACCACAGGGGGGGACTCCTCCAAGCGCGCGCGTCGGGGGCCTTTGTTTGGGTTCATCCCGCTCCGCGGTCACACCAGGCGGGCGGGGCGTGGAGGAGCACCAACGACGCGGGACAGCCTGTCAACCCCTGAACGACGCGTCCCGATGCCCATGCCCCCCAGTGAGCGCCGCCGCGGCGCGGCATCCGTCATGTTTGTCGGTGGAACACTTGACGCGGTTGCGGCCGCAGCGGATATGACAAGGACGACACCATCGATCTCTGCGGCAACACGAAACACACGAGTCGCGAGACAGATAAGGAAAGCCAGGCCCGCGCAGAGGGACTCGGCGGCAGGGGAGGTCAAAAAAAAAAAAAGAAAAGAAAAAGAAAGAAGTACAGTTTGGCTGCTGGCCAGCGGGGGCCAATCGGGTTGAGTGCATCCTTACAGTGCACCTAGTCTTGCATCTCCAGAGTGGCGCCTGCGACGCGACGCCGCATCTTTACCGAAAAGACATCACCACTAACCGCCCGCGCCCGCCCCGGCCCCGGGCTCGGGTAGTACGCCCAGCCCAGGTGCGGTGGCGCGGCGTGCGGCGCGGGTCGAGCTCGGGTCGATGCGACCCGGACAGCCGTCGTAGAGGAACCTGACCCACATGGAGGCGCCCAGGACTCGGGGGGCGGGGGAGGGGGCGGTCGCATGCTGCATGTTAGGAGGGAAGGGTTGAAGAGGGAGTTGGTCGCCTTGCCACAGAATATCCCTCTGTAGGTTACGCAAATGCGTGTTTCTCTTTGTCATCGTTTGGCATTTTCGCGATGTCTTTCGCGCTCGCGTGCTTTGAAGCGTAACGCTCCACTCCGAGTAAAAGCGTCCAACTGGGTGGGAAAAGAGGATGGGGGGGGGGGCACTCCTTTATCTTATCGACCTTGATGCTAAAACAGCGGAGGTACCCACGAACACCTGTGGACAGAGGGAGTGGGCGGTCCTTTGCGATAACAGCTCGCTGACCACGACATGCCATGACAGATGACTGAACTAGGACCACGGGGGGGTGGGGGTGGGGGGCATAGTACACGGTCCGTGCGGGGCCACCAACAGAAGTCAACCACTTGACCATCTGCACCTTGCACCTGCTACTCGGAGACTTGATGACCCTTCCCGGTGGGCCTAAAGTTACTCTCAGCTTAGGCGCAGGAGGGGGAGGCACGGGAACGATCTTAGTTTGAAAGTCGACATCTGTGCTGGAGGCTAGTGACCCTCTCGAAATGCGAGGCGAATGATTGGGGAAAAGGGGGGAGGGGTAATGCCAGTAGCTCCAGGCCTCAAGCAAAAGGTGATTCCCTCTAAGGCATGCCAGGTGCAAGTAGGTACTGCCATTGTCAGGCAGCCTGCCAAGTGAGCAAATTACCTGTAAGGTGATGTCATTTAGTGTGGCGGGCTATAGCCATTGGCCATAGCATCCTCTACCATCACTCTACTACATCTACTCATCCGCCAATCCCTCCCTCCCCCTTGGTTCTGACTACGTTTGGATACTTTTTCATATAAAACTTTTATGGAGGATCATTAACAGTATAAGAATACGCAAAAAAGGTGAGCTGAGGTATAAAAATGAATTACAATCCTTTTTTAATCTTAAAGTGAAAATATCACAAATCTCATTTATAATGGTGACAGATGAATAGAAAGATATGAACTCACCTGGTGATGAGGTAATTGAGTTTTCATCCGAGTTTAGAACAGATTGAGGAATCGGGGTACCCTTCATAAGGCACTTGATCGCTAGCCTCCACTTCTGAGCTTCACGCATATTCTCCTCAAATTTGTCAAAGGAACGGAAGCGCAGTGTGATTGTCATTCTTTCTCTCTTGACTCCAGATGTCACTTTGTATTTCTTAAGAACATACGCATAGATGTAAAGATAAGCACTGATGTCTTTCGGGTCCTGAGTGTTGAGCTTCTCCTCCTTCTCTGGCTCTTCAACAGCCCTCCTGCCACTGGGACGACACACACAGGACGGTCCAGGTTTGCACTTGCTCCTCATACAGCGGCAGCCAATGATGTCGTCCAGACTAATGGTCTCGGACTTGGTGTTGCCGTTGGTCTCCTTGGCCAAGCTGAGGCCCTTCTCGGACAGCTTGACGCGATACACTGTATTCTTTTTCGACAGGATGTAGAACGTCTCCTGCAGCACGAACCCATTGCCGCCGCACCCGTTCACGTCCTCCATGGTGCCGCGCAAACTGTGCGTTCCACTCAGCAAAAGTCCCAAACTCTGTGTCCACCACACACACCACACGCCTCCGAGCGGACAGCGACAGTGGTTACTCTTCAACTACACCACATTGGTGTCTGCACTTGTCAAAATCTCACCGCCTTCT
The DNA here is from genome assembly GCF_000697945.3 of Frankliniella occidentalis. NCBI lineage: Eukaryota > Metazoa > Arthropoda > Insecta > Thysanoptera > Thripidae > Frankliniella > Frankliniella occidentalis. The sequence goes on from NW_026267150.1 coordinate 2,639,127, forward strand.
CGCAAACGAATACTGAATTTGACAGATTCCTGACGTTCTTTTTTTTTCTCGTTCTCTGCTTAGCTTTCTGCTGTCGGGCAGAGATCGACCCAACTCACTTTTTGTTGTTTTTGTCCTGTCCGGTGTCATGCAATGTTGTGAAGTTCTGTGAAGATAGAAGACTCATTGACTCATTGTGCAACATTGATTTCAGTCGCCTACCTTGACGAAGAGAAAAGTTACCTGTTTTCTGCATATCTTGGGATTTTGAAAATGGAATTTATCAGTGCCGGACACAAAGTTCTTATTTTGTGGGGCTCGTCTGCTCCTGGGGAGAGGTTACAGACTGTCTTTGATGATGCCAAGAAGATAGCTGGTGATTCTGGTCTGGTGGCAGTCGAAAATGTTGAGAGACTTGAGCAAGGTAAACTACGATGCTATGCACATTTGATACCTTTTGTGTTCTTGCTTGCTTAGATGTACACATTCTTGAAATCTGTTGAGAGCCCAATGAAATTACTTTCTGCCCGCCAAATGTACTATATCTTACATTTACCCTAATTGTATTTCTTATTCCAGGTTCTCACCCTCAGTCCCACTTTGATATTGTTTTATCGGGCTTCGCCCAACCTACTGGATTGGTACATACAGATGACACTTTGTCTGAAGTGCTACGCATCTTGAAACCTAATGGCCTGCTAGTTGTAAGAGAGGCAACAACTACCCCAGATAAACTATCATCTAGCCTCAAAATAAGTGGTTTTACTTCTCTAAGCGAACAAAGTGAGGTGCCAAATACAGAGGGGGAAGTTAAAGTAACTCAAATTAAGTGTCAGAAACCAAATTTTGAGGCAAGTGTAAAATCCATTGTGAGAAATGATAGTCTGGCACATCAATAACAGGTAGTTCGGTGGCCTACAATTTTGTCTCCTTCTAGGTGGGATCGTCTGCTGCTCTCTCGCTGCCCAAGGCTGCTGATAATGTGGCAGCTGTTTGGAAATTGGATGATGTAGATGATGACTTGATTGATTCGGATCAGCTTTTGAATGAGGAAGACCTTAAGAAACCAGATGCTGCATCTTTAAAAGGTACAGAACAACTTTTCAAAACCATTTTCTTTTTACTAACCACCGGACATCTCCCTTTTTTTTCAATTACTTACTTGGTGTTTTACTTTTTAGTTTGTGGGACAACTGGTGTTAGGAAAGCATGTAAGAATTGCAGCTGTGGCTTGGCTGATGAGCTGGCTGCTGAAGGCGGAAAGAAAGAAGAGACATCGACCAAGACCTCTTCTTGTGGTAGTGTAAGTATTGTGATTCTGAGAAAAGATTAAGAGGGTGCTCATAACACTCTAGTGATTAATATTATTTTTTAAATTGCAGTGTTATCTTGGTGATGCATTCAGATGTGCAAGCTGTCCCTACTTGGGTATGCCAGCATTTAAACCTGGCGAAAAAGTGCAACTGTCTAACGTTTAGAATAACAGAAAAAATTATCTAAAAATAATTAAATGCAATTATATTCTGCTGTTAACAGATCTTGTAAGCTTACATTAATTTCATGATGTTTTTTCTCAGTCAGTCTTGCATTTAATTGGTTTATTTTATATCTACAGTACCTTGTTCGCTGGTAATTTCAAAAAGGGTAATTGATTTAAGTTTCGTTGTCCAAAGCTTGTAGTATTCATGTGTTCTTCATTTTGAAAATTTCCTTGAGGTTTTATTAATAAAGAGGTACAGCCGAGGAATGTATTGTCATTTCCTTCTCCAATCTTCTACGCCTGCAATTAAATGTCAACCTCATACCTACATATCTATTTCAACATGGTAACACTGATACTGATAACTGACAAACAATGATGTCTCAATTTCTTCTTAAAAAGCTTCAAGAGAACAACTTAAAATTTCAAAAAAAAATTGAATTACAATTATGATTTTTTCTTATGCTTTGATTTTGACTTGTGCTTTTTGTGTTTTTTCTCCTTTTTTATTTTTTTCTCTTTTTTGTGTTTTTTCTTCTTAGAACTTTTTCTTTTTTCAGTACTTGATGATGCTGAAGAGTCATCAGAATCACTGGTATAATGACCACTTGCTTTTTCAATTTTCACAGTGCGCTCTACCCAAACAGCAGATGCAGAGGCATTCTCATTTTGCTGAGGGACTATGTTTGAGGAGCTTGGAATGTTCAATTTTGGTGGTGCTGATGGTAATCGTGGACCATACAACAGCTCTTCATCTTGTTGGTCCTCATTTTTATGGGAGTCCTCACCTTTCCCTTTTGGTGATTCTGACTTTTTGACAGATCGTGTGTTCAAAGCATCTAAATCTAAATTTGCAAATATTCCTCTTGGTGGGGAAAGATTGCGTGGAGCAATCATCTCTTCAGTTACTACTTTCCCAGTAGCACCCTCTACTTTAGATGTAGAGTTTTCATCCTCTGAATCTGAGGCAGAGTCTTCACTACTGGATAGGAAGATTGCCTTAAATAAATCAGGCTTTTCCTCTGGTTCTGGCTGAATCTGGCCCTGCATTGACAGATACAAAATTAGAACTACACAAACAACAAAATACATCAGTAAAAATAAACTAACTGAATTCTTACAGTTTCATCAGCCAGTAATCTTGCTAGAGTATCTGAAATGCTAGGAAGCTTTTTGACGATTGTTCCCTCTGTCACTTGTTTCTCCCCAGGAAACTGTGCTGGAGGGTCCTGAATAACTTCTACCCTTACCGGAGTAATTTCTTTGGTTCTAAGTTCCGTAGCAGAATTACTTGCTTGAATCTTTTCTTTGATTTCACCTTCTGTAGAAGAATTACTTGCTTGTATCTTTTCTTGTATCACATGTTCAGGGGGTGCTGAAATGGTGTTGTGAGAGCTAGCTTCAAGAAAGTCAAACACAGAATAATTTGTGGGGCGTTTGTTTGACTCTAGTACATCAGGGATGCTGTAATATAAGAAAAAAAGACATAAATAAGTTGTTTATTTCCAACAGTGTTGTACTGCAATCATGATAGGATCTAAAGACCTAGGATCTAAGGACCTAGGACCTTCGGTCCTACTCTTTTGCTGCAATATTTGAATATAGTCTTGTCCATACCCAGTTGGCTGAGGGACGTTGAATCTTTTGCATAATAATGCACACGGTTGCCAACAGCTTTTTATCCTTGTTAATTTCCCAAATAGTTTCATTTTGGCAGCATTCCTCATTTCTTCATTTCCATGTTTCATTTTTTCAACAGAGGCAAGAGGGTTTAAGGAATCATCTGGCTGAGTTGCAGAAACGAATCTAAACAGAATAAAACTTCATCTAAGTTTCTTTCAAAAAATATAAGGAAAAGAACTGGAGGTTGTATTGTCCCACCTATCACCCATAATACCACTCAATGGCTTATAAAGTCTTGCAGCTTGCTCAAATTCACTTCTCTCATGATCTTTGTCCCACTCTGTCATTGATGGAGGCTGAATAGAGCTGAGCAAATCTGAAATGAGAACATGCACAACATTATTGTGGAAAATCTAATCACTAAACTAGATACAAGAAATAACTACAATTTTACTCCCTCCCTCACATTTCCACAATACCTTTTTGAGCAGACCGAGAAAACTCCAGAAATTTCTCATAGCGTGCTTGTTTATCAGGTTGAGAGGCAAAGGGTTGAAATGTGCTTCCACCGACAGCTAAAGGCAAAATGTCGGCAGATGCTGCTGAGAACGATGGAAAAGCAACTTGGCGCACAGGTGAAGGTGCAGTACTCACTGAAGACGGTGTTGGAGGTGGAACAGGGGGCTTGGGTAATGGTTCATCCAAAATACTGGCTCTGAGAAAGACAAGAAAGGGAGTTTTAAGAGGTAATTTTGTGTTCTTAACTTGCAGAATGAAAGAGAAGATAAACATTGACAGTACCTGACTCTTGAATCAAGATCATGCCTTCCCAGACCCTGTTTCTTTGCTACATTTTCCCCTTTGCTGTTTACGTCCCATCTTGATTGTTTTGTCTCATGTACAGCCTTAAATCCAGGTGGCAAATCCGGTGGTCTAAAAAATTTTCTTTGGGAACTTGGCTGTTTTTTGCCTAAGACAAACCCTTCAATATGTGCCCCTGCCAACCTGGGAGCCCCTAGTGCAAGGCGTTTTTGATGTTCGGTAGCTCGCGCATCTTTTTTCCTCTGAGCAATCTCAGAACTGGTATCAAGGGCAAAGTCATACTGTGCCATGTCATCCCTGGCGTAAATATCTGCATCATCTTCTTCTAATGCGCCAACACCAAAGGCCTAGTACAGAGAAATATAATTAATTCCCTTAATACAATAATGAATAAAATAAAATACATAAAACTCAACAATTAACAATATAATAATACCTGTCCCCAGATGGCAACTTTCTTCTTTTTTTCTTGCATGCCAAGGAAAGAGGGTTCAAACAGCTGCACATGCCCAGAGAGAACAGGTCTTTTATCAAGACCTTGGTAACCGATTCCAAACACGTCATCTTTGATTTTGACAACAAATGCATCATAATCATCAGGAGCAAAGGTCATTGATTGCATTTCACTATCGGATTCATCAGACGAGTCTCCTCCACTTCCTCCACTATGGGTGGAGCTCCCAGGTAACTGACATCCGTATACTTTTTTAGATGCTTGCTTAATCTCTTTCTGTTGGATTTTCTTTTGCCTTCTGTTTAAACGTGGCCCAACTCCTTGACCAGGACGCCAACCCATGTTCCTCAACAAGCGCACACCAACTGTATCTCTGAAAATATATTTATTGTAATTGCTTGATTTTAGCAAAATGCTTGGATTCAAGGTTCTAGAATGACTTACTTAACAGGAAGTAAAATGTCTCTTAAGACTGGTTGTCCAGGAATTGGTCCAGTAGAGTAATTAGAGTGTGCTCTTTTGCGGGATGAGCTCTGGTTGTAGTCGGATGTAGCACGCAATACTTTGGGTGCTATTCCAAATTCACCTTGATCCTGGATATTAAAAATATGAAATCAAACCTTTTAGACAAACATAAGAAGAAATGTGGATATGAAGATCTAGAAAAACTCACTTCTTCATCCATAAAATCTTCAGGTTTTTGAAACTGTTGCGAGGCTTTCTCAGCACGCGACGACTTAAATGATGAGGGTGTCCAACCCTCTTCAGATCCAACACTGTTGCAGTATCCTGCAGAGAATCCCCCTGTAAAGGCCCCATGGAATCTTCTACGTCCATATTTGTCCTTGACTACCTGATCTTCAATTGGTGTTGGCTTTTTGCTCGGTATAGCATCTGAATCCAAAAAGTATAAATATGACTAATAAGTACAAAGATATAATTTCAAAATTAAATTTCAAACTGAATTCTGGGTGCTATACCTTCCTCGATTGGATCCAATGGAGTGCCATAGAAGGCAAAATCTTCATCATCCGAAGCGTCTGACATTTCTTTGGGACTTACAAGAAAATGAAGGGTTAGGAACTAATCTAGCTGTTTCTTTGCGCTCCCTTAAAAAGTCCTGTTTAATGTCAGTTGTCCATTCATCGACATGGAGCTGATGCAATATTTCAAGAACTATTAAAATTAAATAAATTTCTGTGATAACATAGTAGTAATCATCATAAAACAAAAATTTGGCCTACCGAAATCCGGCTTATTTTGAGGATTTTGCGGATGTTGGCTGCATCGTTCCTGCCTTGAGCCCGTACAACCGTGTTTGTATACAAATGAGAAGATAACGTACGTCAAGTTTCATTCGATCTGGCTGGAATTTTCAACAATCAGTTCAATTCGTTAAAAGATATTGGTCTGCTCCTGCATTTCTCTTTGTACTGTATTGTAGGCCTAGCACCGTTGAAGGGCTTTGGCATTTTGCCAGATAAGGCTGGTGACATGAAATCATATGACTGGGGCTGCTGACGAGCCGCTGGTTGCACGTGATATTGTTAATTTTAATTTAATTGTACATCAATACGTCAGCCAACGAATTTTGTGTTAAAAATGTTAATAAAACGGTTGTTGTCCTAGTAAAGTATGGCACTGCTGAACCGTCTATTTTCATCTAAAAGGAAACAACAACCTGATAAAGGTTATGGTGTTCCTGTTTCTTCGCCATCCAAGTGAGTAAACAATATTATATCCTGATAAAACTGTTTTAAAAAATGAATTACCTCTATATCGTGCTGTCAGTAATGAGTCGAATTTTGTACCAAACTTAAAGTCAGTGGTTAACTCCTATACTCTGTTGATGACAGTACTGTCAACCTCATAGAAATGTCATTTGCATATTAAAGTCCCCACAAACATCCTAATTTAACTGATTGATTTTTGTTTCTTCCAGCAGTAAAGTATTTGACTTTAACAAGGATCAAGTAAGGGTATTACTTTTTCGAGAATGTGAGCACAGGGGAAGAAAACTGCTATTTGATTCTAAGGCCGTGAAAAAAATACCTTTACCTAGTTTGTTACAATGCAGCAGGCTGAGAAAAGGTGTAAAGGCCGAAGACTTGAGAAAAGCAGATGCTTTTGTCGAAATCTCCAATGGATTTGGCTACCAGGTTCAGAAATATTATTTCTGTTTAATCATCTTTATTGTATCAGTTTCATGTGAAAACAGCTAATTGATCATCTGTTTTGCAGTACACCCGCCCATCCTCAGATGTGAAATCACTAGGTGAAATGATTTTTGGCTCTGTTGCCATGGTCCTCCGTGGATCTTCATTTAAGGTTCATACGGGTGGTACTCCTCCAGTATTAATGCTCACTAAAGTTGCCAACTCCCCTTCAAAGAGAGAGAGGTTTGCATCTTTGCATTGTACATGCATGAAAGAACAATGTGAAAATAACCTATTTTTTAATATTTTCTTTCCACAAATATTTCAGCGATCGAGGTCTAGAAGATTCATATGGCAGTTCTATCAATTCAATGAATGAATATCTTGGTGGAGGAAGTAGTAGCTCTGACTCCAAAATATGTATGACTTGGATATTATTCCCCTATTTATTTCTGAAATTTAAACATTTTAATCTAATTTTTATTTTATTTTCTTCTTGGTTTAGCTTCATTGGCTGGTTCATGTCCTCTGGATGTTCCCCTTCCAAGTAGCCTAAAAATTGGAACAGTCTTTGCAAGAAATGATAGATCAAGTCATCTTGGGAGTTTGGAGGCTGACAGTGGTTGCTACACAAATAGTGATACTAGTGTTACAGGAATTCTACCCAACGGCTCATATAATGCTGCCCTTTCTAGTCCAGATTCTCGGAAAGGTAAAATATAATTTTTGTTGTGACATGATGTTGTGTTGAAATGTAGTTTTGTCATGTGAAGTTCCTAATCTCATAATTATGCCTAGGCTCTGGTGGGAGTTTGTCCAGCTTAAGAAGAAGATGGCTTCGCACGGCAAGCACCTCCCTTGACCTTGACTCAAATCAAAGTTTGACTCAAACAGATTCAATTACTTCATGTGGTTCCCTACCTACCAATTGTGATGACAAACCTCTCAGAAAAGCTAAACTGGGAATTGCTGTAATAATTAGTCTTTCACATCATCAACAACAGTATGAAAATATTATTTAAAAACAAACCAAATTTTTTTTTTATGGTAAATTATTGTTGATAACATAATTTTGTGTTAATTTTGATTGTGTGATAATTTTCAGGCAAATGCAAACATTTTTTCTGGAACATGCAGCCTTATTGGAAAGTATGATGGTTCGTCTTAATGCTGCTGTGGAACGAGCTTATTCTCGAAAGGAGCTGTTTGTTTCAATGATGTATGATGCTAGTAGTGATATTGAGCAAAACATTGAGGACCTATTAATTGGTCCCCGATTAGCAATGCCCATGTGGTTAGGTTTGCTCTCTGCTAACAGCCAATATGCATCTCTTGCCACTAGTTTTATGCAAGAACTGAGCCAAATGCTTGACATGTTTGAAACAAAGGATTCCCACTTGTAAGTTGTAAATAAAATCTAATAAATTTGGGGGAAATTTGTTTACTAAAGAAACACTTTTATTTTTCAGTTTTATGAGTACCCTTGTGACAGCAGTCTTAACTCACCATTTGGGTTGGGTTCCAACTGTCACCCCTGGATTGCAACTTTGTGTGAGGCAATCCAGTTTAGATGGCACCCCATCACATTGCAATGTAAGATAATATTGAGACAACAATCAGTTACATTGTATATTATAACTGTTGCCCTTATCTGTGAGTTCTTATTTGTTGTATTTATTTTGCAGTTGTCTGACCTTTCAAAAATGCATCCATACAACCCATTATGGGCCCAAGCCATGGACTTGTATGGGGGCCTTGGTCATCCTCTTAAAACTGTTCGAACTATTATCATGTCTGTAACGTCAAACAAAAGTCGCATTGAAACTATTGAAAGGTTGCTGCGCACAATTTCTTACTTTATACGGTGTGCAGCCATTGAACGTCTTGAACCCAAGCTGGAAGAATCTGATTTTAAATCCAGCCTAAGTCAGTATTCATCAACCACTAAAACTGAGCAAATGATTACTCTCTCAGTTGATGACCGCACTTCATCTTCTTCTACTCTTAGACCAATGAGTGGAAAATGCTCTCCTCTTCTTAATGTTGGTCAAATTTCTACACCAGTAAATGCAAGTGAAGTCTCAAACAGTTATCTCCATAAAGGGAAATGTTGCAATGTTATGGACAGTATCTCTTCCAAAAGTGAAACTTGTCTTGAAGCAAAGCCAATTAAGTCTGAATCCTTATTTAAACAGCCATCTAGTATGGGGCTAAGAAGAACTATGAGCTACTCTTCTAAAATGACTTCCTGTGCTTTTGCTGAAACTTTGAACTATAAAGACAAGCCAAGTCACTTTTCAGTAAGTAATAGAAATAAAAGAGATACTTCTTCCATTGAAATTGTGCCAGACAGAATTGCTGCCCCTGCAAGCTCATTTGGAACAAGTTGTCCAAATCAGAATTCTTCCCCTGACCCTCCTTCTCCCTTAGATAAAGTAATATTTGTACTTGGAGAAAATGAAGACTTAGTTGGATTGAAAGAAAGGAAAAGAAGTGTTGAAGATACTGATTTTAAAAGTACAATTCAAGGAAAAATCAAGCAACAGGAACAACCACTAAGCTTCTCTGGTAGTGAAGTAGAAAGTGGATTTTCAGAGTGCGAATCATTTGAACTTTCACCAGTACGCACTGCCTGTGGGAACTTATTAAATTCAAATGGTGCTGCAATGGAAACCACTATGTTGGCATTTAGTCCTACTGTGGTTACAAAATTAACTTCGAAAAATGAAAAGAATGCTGGAAATTTAAGTACTCTTCAGCCTGCGTTTATTAAAAGTGATCTCAAAACCGAAGGTGTCTCTGTGAACTCAGCAAATTTGCGATCTCTTGCTAGATCATTAAGTGTTAATCTTCCTGTATGTCTCAAGTCTATAAAACACGAATCCTGTGCACTAGATATGTGTGTGGTCTGTGGAAAATCTATTATAGATGCTGAGAGTAAAGAAAATTTTTATCCTTTCAAAGAAAGTAAACAGATACTAAATAAAAAAAGCATGAAAAAGCTGAGAAGAGCTCATAGTTCTTTCTGTGTCCAAAGCCAGAGTAGGAAGACACTGAAAAGCATCATAACATGTCAAAATTGCAGTGTTGATAAAGAAGAACCATCTGCTTTGGAGAGTAATTCTTTCCTTCATGACAGTAAACAAACTATGAATCTGTCATCACATAATTTTAAAAAGCCAGAGTTAATATCATCCAATATTTTTGAGCTTCCTCTTCCCAAGTGTGATCAAGTTTCTGATGGTGTTTCTGAGTGGGGAATAGCTAATTCTTTGTTCGGAGGAGTGTCTTCACACTACATACCAGAGAGGATTTTGCAGGGTTGTAGTGCTCTTGCATCAGGATGGGAGATCACATTGAAACGGGATTTAGCACTTGATGCTCAGCATCCAACTTTGGACTCTGGTCTTTCTGAGGCTGTTGCTATTGTTGCCAATGTTGATTCCTGGTAAGTAAAATGAAATTTTCATTATGCTTCATTGTTATTTCCATTTTCCTTACTGTTTTGTTTTTCCTTTAAAAAAATGTCACAGTGAAGTGCAGCTCATCTCCAGCCACACTTATGTTGTTGATAGACCTGGAACTTTAGGCATTCGTGTAGGATTATCACAACTAGTAGCGAACATGCTTGAATCTGTCTATCATATGTGGAAACTGCGTACTGCTCCTGATTTCGTAAGTGAATCATACAATTATATTACTTAAAATGTTATCTTTAGCCTATTTTTTTTTCACGTTTTTGCTTTTTCTATTACAGTGCTTGTCATTTTTGGAAAGCAGACTTCAGGAAATACTACTACGCAGTCAAGCTCTTTCAGAACTGCTACTCTCTACACAATTCTGTGATATTGATAATCTTACGTCCTCTCTTTCTCTGGAACCAAATGATGTCCCTCTTCTTTTAGCTGTGGCATCAACACATACGCCAGAAGTTACTCAAAGATATGGTTTGGCTTTAAGATAACAAAGTATAGAATTACTGACTGTCTTTATTTAACCTATCTTCTGAGTTTCTTCTGTCAATTTATTTCAGTATGTAGGAGAATGCACTTTTTCCTTTATGTTTTAGAAAATGTGTGATAGTTTGTTTCTTTTTCTCTTGAAACTATAGACTGATAATTTTAAAGTCAGACGAACTATAAGTCCAGTATACTAAAAACATTCACTTTTATGGGTCTAATAAGCTGATTTTAAACAGTATGTATTGAGAGAATTTTTTAAAAAAGAAATGGAAACTAATACATTACAACACTTGTAAATAGACATTACTGGTTTTTTTTTCAACTGGTGTCTTTGTGTTTTGTTATAACAACATTCCTCAATAAGTAAAAATATTATGAAGACTCGGATGAAGATAATAATTCTCAAAGCTATCTGAAGGCAACATGTGTCCTACAAAGAATAAAAGAACTGATTATCTATCCTAAAAACAGACAGGGTCAGTATAAGCTAGCGTTTGGTTTTTTTACTATTATCAGTATTTGTACTTATTGTTAGCTCGAAGTCACTAAATTAATAGAGTAATCGTAACATATAATCCTCCATCTTGTATGCATATATGGTTGAAATTTCAGCTATTCTATCAGCTCAGTCAAACTACTGTTTTTGTATGTTAGTGAATAAGTATCTAACACTATGCTCTTATGTATTTATTGAAACTAATTTTTAGTTTGGTGTGACCGATTCAGCCATATCTGTTATAGCAAATGGCCTTGCAGTGTTAGCTGTCGACAACTATGTGATATCCCCTCCCCTTTTTATTTTATTGTTTGTTATATGTTTTTTGTTTTCTTTTATTTGTTGCATCTTGGGGGAATGTCAGTCACATAATATATTCACTTGTTTGGCCAAAATGGCATCAATTTTTGGGGTTTTAAAATTTGTTGCCCATTTTCACAGTATCTACTGATCTCATATTTCAATAATCTTTTTCATCCAATAAGTATATTTTTGCAGCATTATTTCTTTTTGTTGTGTGTGCGTGTGTGTCTGTGTTTGTGTCTGTGTGTAGGGGGTGGGGGAGGGGGTAGATAGACATGAAAGTTATTCTAATTTTTGTGGTGTTTTTTTTTTCGTTTTTTTTCTTTTATAAGCCAATGGCAATATGTGTGATAGCGGCTGTGTTTTCAATTTTTGCGATAATACAAGCAATAAGAAATGGGTTGAGGAGCTGTTCTTTTGAAAAGCTATACATTTAATCAAGCAGAGGAATGTTTCCTGGTAATGCAAGTCTCTGAACCAAAGTACTTTATTTTTGCATCTATTTGGGACCATACTCACTGATCCTTAAATAGCTACTCAAGCCCATTGTATAAGTGCAGTCGAAATGCTTTCAGTTCATTGATTTCGTTTTTGTTCATTTGTGATTTTATCTAGGTACACTTCATACAAGTTCCTACAGGCAGTATAAGGCTGCAGTTACGGTTAGCTTTTTACATGTGTTAAGTATTTTAGTGATGTTTAAAAACATAATAAAACAAAAAACTGTGGAAAATAATGTGTGGGGGTTTCTTGATTAAGGATAAACTTTTGAAGTATTAAATTGTAAAAAATATGGTGATAAGTTTTGTTTTTGTTTCTTACCTGCTCCTAATAATTGTGAACCAAGTGCTCGGTTTACATAAAAAGTGGGTGAAGTGTCAAATCAAGAAAGGCGATTTTATGAACCGTTTTATCTTATACTTCGTTTGCACCAGTACAGGAGGATGGCTGTTGAGGGAAGAATCGTCGCCAATATCATTGATGCAGTGGTGAACAGATTTTGCTTTTGTGGCGCAGGCGCGGTAGACTCCCTCTCCTCAGTGACATCGCTTGAATGACCCGGTGACCCACGGCGAACAACGAATGACACGCTTTCCTCAAACGAGACGGCGGTCGCGTTTAGACCACCACTGCTCCGCCTCGCTCGAGCATGCCGCGTCCTGGCCTCACAAGTCTCCTGAATAACGGTATGAAATGAAAACAGATTGTTAGCAGCCGCAAATCAGCCAGCCAACCCAATATGGCTCGAGCATAGGCAACCCGCGCTTGCATGCACGCACAACCACACAAATTTGAGAGTGAGCGGGGCCAAACCATCCCGAGGGAGCTAACAAGCTCTGCCCTCTCTGATCTGGTCCGTGACACTCGACATACTCACCGCGCTCAGCTTGCAGTCAGCTCGGTCGAGGCACGCCACCACCCTGGCCGTGAGGACGAGCTGGTCGCCGTCCTGCATGCCCCTGAACATGAAGACCCTCATGGTGAGCAGCGACACGAGCGGCTCCCCCACCAGCCAGCCCTGGTCGCGCGGGCACACGGCGCGCATCTCCTGGTTGGAGCAGCCGTCCGCGCCCACGAGGTGCACGGCGTCCGATCCGCGGCGGACCACCACGTCAGACAAACGGGAGGACTGCCAGCCTGGGGGAAGGAGGTGTTTGAGGGAGGGTCTTGCCTAGACTTCATTGAAGTTGAAGTTTGTAAAGGAACTAAAGAGCCCTATGCAGTTGCCCCCCCCCCCCCCCCATCCTTACCATGGAGACTTACCGTCGCCGCGTCTGACGGTGGCTCGCAGTTGCAGCTCGTCGCCGAGGTGCACTGCTCCGCCCGGCTGCATCGGCCGAGAGAACTCCCCGGAGGCACCGCGGCGGTGCAGCTGCAGGTGCGCGTGGAGGGGCGCGCGCTCCCCGCCCGCGTGCACCACCCCGGCGGAGCGGCCGGACGCGGGCTGGGCCGCCACGATCCTGGCCTGCTGCAGGAGGGAGACGGAGGCGGGCTGGAGCGAGCACTGCAGCAGGAGCACCGGGTCGGAGGCGAGGCGCAGACCGGGCAGGCTGGGCATCAGCACCCTGCTGCACAGGCGTGGCTGCGGGCGATAGGCGAAGGTCCATTACTGAAGGCGGCCGAGAATGTCAAGTTTCGATTCTGTGCACAGCAAACCCACCTCGCCCTCACCCGAGCACCCCTTCACCCCGCACCGAGTCAGGTCCGGGTTGCTAAGGTCCACGAGGAAGCGGTGGTGGGGGTCAGCAGGGTCCGCGATGATCCTGCAGTCCGTTGGCGCGGCGCCGCCCCCCGGGACCGCCTCCAGCACGGGCGGCCAGGCCACAAACCGCGGGGATGTGATGGTCGCGGTGAAGCGGGCACGGTGGGCCGTGCGGAGACAGCTCATATCTGAGAGAGAGGCAGGACTGTGCTTTAGAGGCGCCAGAATACCCTGACCAGCCGCATTGTTTTGTGTTTGAAAATGACGACCACCCTTGTTGACCGTGGAATACGGAAGGGGGGGGGGGGTCATCTAAAACATGATTGGGACGCAGTGGACGTAGTACAGTACTAATCAACAATATAACTGTACTGATGCAGCTCCGCACGTTGTGAGAGGGCACGAGGCTGCAGAGCGCCCGACGGACGGAGGGTAGGCAACCGTCTGACACCCGTGTCTTCGTTTGGCCTACCTCACAGGCTGGACAGGCAGGGAGGAACTCACCAGTGACGCGAATGCCATGTTCATCGACTGATCCCGCTCTTAGCGCGGCGCTGAGGTGGCGAGGCTGAGCCTGAATGGACTTGAAGAGATCCTCTTCTTTGTCAAATGATTGTCCAGTGTCCCGTGGTGGGTCGTAGATGTCCAATGGATAATGGTCGCGAAGGGGCTGTTCAGGGGGCAAGTAGGCATTTGTTGGGACATTGTCACGGAGGGGCTGTTTTGGGGGTAGGTAGTCACTTGTTGGGGCTTCATCGCGAAGAGGCTGTTTAGGAGGTATGTAGCTGTTTATAGGAGCGTCGTCACGGAGGGGCTGTTTTGGGGGTAGGTAGTTATTTGTTGGGGTGTCATCGCGTAGAGGCTGTTTAGGTGGGATGTAGGTGTTGGTTGGTGCGTCGTCTCGGATGGGCTGTTTTGGGGGTAGGTAGTTACTTGTTGGGGCGTCATCACGGAGAGGCTGTTTAGGAGGTATGTAGCTGTTTATAGGAGCGTCGTCACGGAGGGGCTGTTTTGGGGGTAGGTAGTTGTTTGTTGGGGCGTCATCGCGGATGGTCTGTTTTGGAGGTAGGTAGTTGCTCGCTGTCAAATCGTCACGAAGGGGTTGTTTTGAAGGTAGGTAGGCGCGCACAGGTTCTTGAGCTGGAAGGTAGCTGAAGTATGGAGATTCGTCGAGCAGCGGTTTTTTCACTGGCTCGTTACCGTCAAATTGAGGTTTCGGTGGCAGGTAACCATCGGTAGGGGGCCACGTTATCTGCGCATGGCTGAAAGGCAGCTCGTCCTGCATGGTTGGCGGCTGGGTGGGGTTTACCTCAAGATATTCTGGCCGAAAAGAAGTCATTGTGCTTGGCGTAACTTCGTCAAAATTTGTTGTTGGTGTGCCGCCACTCCAAACAGGCGCAGGCGCCCCGTAGGTAGGGCGCGCAGGCTCCTCCAGGGGGAGCTGCCCCTTGGGCGGCAGGTAGTCCTGGTCGGGGATCTGGGTGAGCGGCCGCCATGTACTAGTGGCCTGGACCATCGGGTGCAAATATCCCGACGAGGGCAATTGAGGAGGCGAGTTATCCTCCTGAGCTGGTCTCTGGGAATCCTGTTGGGGGAGAGGGTAGTCATAACCTGCCCATTTCGAGTCGTCCTGTAGAGGTTTAGAGTAGTGGTACCCTGCGGAGGGCTTCAGTTCGTCTTGCTGTGGTTTGGGATAGTCGTATCCAGTCGAGGGTTTTAGGTCGTCTTGTTGAGGTTTAGGGTAATGGTATCCTGATGAGGGTTTCACGCCGCCCTGTTGCGGTTTCGGGTACTGGTATCCTGTGGATGGTTTCGAGTCATCTTGCTGTGGTTTAGGGTAGTCGTATCCAGTCGAGGGTTTCAGGTCGTCCTGTTGAGGTTTCGGGTAATGATATCCTGATGCGGGTTTTGGGGCGTCTTGTTGAGGTTTTGGGTACTTGTATCCTGCCGAAGGTTTCGAATCGTCCTGTTGTGGTTTGGGGTAGTGGTATCCTGCGGATAGTTTCGGGTCGTCTTGCTGGGGTTTCGGGTAGTTGTATCCAGCTCCATAGCTCCCAGCCTGCCGGTCGTCACCCCTGATGTCGTCCTCGTGCGGAGGCAGCAGCTCCGAGCTCGGCTCTTCGGGCACGTCCGACTTGCGGTCCACCTGCATGTCGTCGAACAACAACATGGTCCGGGGTGGCTCCGTCCTGCTCTCGTCAATCGCCCTGCTGGCGAACACCACCATGAGCTTGGGCTTGGCCGGCTCCCCACTCGAACGCCCCGTGGACTCGGCGGCGGGGTCCTTGGCCTGCCGCGTGCGGGTGGCGTTGAGGGGCGGCGGCATCCCAGTCGTCGAGGCCGTGCCGGTGGCCATCTCCGCGGCCGCGCTGGCCTTCCCCGCGAGGATCACGACGCACGCGACCAGCCACACTATCTGCACCATCTTCGCTGGGGGCTGAACTGTGGCCGAATGCGGATACGGAACTCAAAGGCCACACGGCGCGCGGCGGGTGCGAGGAGGCCTGCGACCTTACTCCACTTCGCTCAGCATTCGACTGGCCTGGGCGCGGACACCTCCAGACACCACGGTCCGGGACTGGGTCCAGGCGCCGGGGATATGTCACGCACGCGTCGAGCCGCCAGGGGGGTGGGGCAGGGGAGGAGAACGGGACCCACCAACAACCAGTCACGTTGTTCGCGATGCGCGAGCGTGAGACTTGCCGACCGGCAGCGATTAAGTGGATCGGGTTCGATGACAACTCAATCATGGAGTCGTAGTCCTTCAAATAAACATGTGTGAAATTATGATGTTAATCTAGTTACATTTTTGTGCTTTTGGCATGAAGTATGTATCTCGTCGACGTTGCCGCCCTTGCTTGCTGCCCAGATCCCAGATCGGAACTGTCGAAACATATCGTAACGTCTTCTATTTTGCCCATTTTGCATTTTTAACATAGCCTGATAAAAACATTTTCGCACTACAATGCGGATATTACTTCCCCCGGAGTCATAAAACAACGAAAACTTCCTAAGAACGATCGCGAACGAACCAGTGGTGGTCCCTTCTGATCCAGATTACTGAAATCGCCATACCGCTACGACGGTGTCGGGTAACGGACTCGAGGACTAAGAGCTCGGAGTGAGGGAGGCCCCGGGTTATCACTCACTCACGAGCGCCCCGCGCTGCGTTCGCATGCTCGTGTCTGTCGTGGCCAAGTCCCCACCTCCGTCTCTCTCACCAGAGTCGAGAATCCGGCGATACGCGGAGACACTGCAATGGGATCGGATAATGTTTCCGAGGTCCGTTCGGTCGGGGGGCTTAGCCTGGTTTTCGCGCCGCAAGCCAGACCCACGTGGGGCAAGGCGATATTGGAGGGAGAGGTCCTGTCACGGCGGATAGTCGGCCCCTCTCTGTCAAGCGCTGTCACGCCTCGTGACGCTACCGGAATGCTACGGCTACGCTGGTGAAAATAATGTCAAAATCAAGAGATTTTTCTTAGGCACCTGGTAGAGAAAATTTGCAGTTGCCTTTGCACACTTCTTTCCTTTTGATGTGCGATTTGTCCCACCCCCCTCCCTAATTTTCCCAAATTAAAATAATGCTAATTAATAATAACATTTAAAAAAAAAACTGTTGCCCTTTACTTAGAAATACAATTTCGTATCATTAAAATTTAACTATATTTCGAAGTAATGGAATTATATAAATGAAAAAAGAAATACCCAACTGTACAATAAATGTCATTAAACACCTAACAAAAAACAGATAGTATTTTTGGTCACTTACTGAAACAATACAATTATACAGAATTATACAGAGAATCTGGAACAACATTGACCACAATAGGATATGCATTCCTATGAGCTATGGGGTAACGTGCTAATAATCAATACTAAAATAAACATAATGAAAGTGAAAATGATGTCATGTGCACATATTAATCTACAAAAATAGTAGCACAATCCAAAAAACTTTGGCATGTCAATGACTGAAAAATCACTCACACTCACTCTTTTTTCTCTTAATGCTAGTATGAGGCTTGATTTCACCTCCTACCCTTCGAAGAGGTGCATTGACTGGTTTAGCACTATTGGGAGCTGCCCCATCTACAAAAACATATAGAAAAAAAAATACATATTAGGAACAATGAATTGATAGAGTCTTTCATAGTAATAACATTTTAAAAATATAGAATGATTTGAGGAACCTACCTTGTAGCCACCTAACTTGGATGGCTGGTCCTAAACCTTTTTCATTTCGGGCTGCAATTCGGAAAAGAATTGCAGGTTTTGTAGTTGTATCAATGTG
Organism: Frankliniella occidentalis; assembly: GCF_000697945.3. Lineage (NCBI taxonomy): Eukaryota > Metazoa > Arthropoda > Insecta > Thysanoptera > Thripidae > Frankliniella > Frankliniella occidentalis. The sequence goes on from NW_026267150.1 coordinate 2,656,896, forward strand.
CGCCTCAGTCAAGGTTTCAAAGCCTACAGAGCACTGGTTTTCGGCACCTTGGTATATTCTTACAAATGCTAACTGTGTAGCACCACTTGAAACAACCTAAAAGCAATGTAATTTAGTAAATTAATTTTTTAGAAGGTAACAAATTTACTTCATGACAGCATGAGTAAAATGTAATCTTGCCTGAGAATCTGTGGTTGCACTACGCACAGCCATGTATACAGTGTAATCCTCAATAGTTCCTGATGTAGCTGCCGGTGGGTCCCAAGAAAGATGAGCTCCTTCAACAGTTTTTGAGATCTTGATAGCTGATGGTGCACCAGGCACTCCAGGCATTGAGGTTCTAAATGCGGTAATCTAAATAAATAAGAGCCCGATTTAATAATACTAGAAGAATGGAATACATAATCAAATGTACCTCATCGCACCCTCAAACAATATTTTGAAAAACAAGTCGAGTACATACCTCACTCCAAGGCCCACGTCCACAGGAATTGATAGCAGCTACACGGAACTTGTATGCTTTACCTGCCTCCAGTTCAAGCTTTGCGAGAGCTCTATGGTCAGGTAAGGTACTTGTATTTATATTTTCCCAGTTCTTGTCCCAAGTTTGCCCTTCACTAGGAATGTAAAAGCTTCGAACAACACAATTTGTTCCTTTACAAATCCCAACATCCATCCACTGGGGTTCATTACTATCAGGCTCTGACTTTATCTCAGGAGCATCTGGCTATAAAGGAAATATAGAACAATATGTTAGTCAAATATTAAATTTTAACAAGAACAATAAGGGTACATTTAAAAGAATGTTACCTCATTTTTAACTCCATTAGAGGGGGCCTGATGGTCAAGGGCTGCTGAAGCGAGTGTGGCCAAGGCATCAGACTCAGCACTAGCTTGATCTCCAGGAGAAGGGTCTGGTTCTGGTCTATTTTCTTCCTCTTCCCTCTTTATTTCTTCTTGTTTCATTAAAGCTTCTTGTAGTTGAGCTTGAATAACCTGCTGCAATTGTGCAGCAGTTTGCTCTTCATTAGCTTGTTCTTCTGATGTTTCGTCACCTTCCATAAGCTGAATACCCTGCAAGCTCTCCTGGCTCAGAAGATGGACTGTACCGTCAGCCCCAACGACCAGTTTGCCTTCCAGACCACCCAGCGATTCCTCCATATTATCACCACCTGCCAAAAGTGTGAAGCCATCCGTGCCCTCTGCAGACTCATTGCTATCTGCAGGTGGCAATCCATCAATCGGTGCTCCTGCTTGAACAGGCATATTACTTTCAGCAGACATTTCATCTGACACAGGCATTTCACCTTCAGCAGGCAGCTGACCTTCAACAGGCATTTCACCTTCAGCAGGCATTTCACCTTCAGCAGGCATTTCACCTTCAGCAGGCATTTCACCTTCGGTAGGCAGCTCACCTTCAATAGGCATTTCACCTCCAGCAACTGTTTCACTTTCAGTTGGCACTCCACCTTCATCAGGTAGTTCAGATTCAATGGGCTCTGCCTCTTCATTTGGCAAGTCCATCGTGTCAGTACTGTCAACAGCATTTTCTGCAAGGCCTCCAGCAGGCAAAACGTCAGATAAGTTTTCAGATTGGCGATTAGCTTGTAATTCATCAGAATGTTCAATGGGAAGCTCTAAATGATCTTCAGCATTGGCTTCATTTTCTACTTGTTCCGTTGCATGTTCTTGTTCAATAAATTTGGAATCCTGAAGAGCAACTAAAGACTCTAATGCATCATCTTTTAAATTCTGTTCTTCTTGAGTAAGTGATTTATCATCTCCCTGAACTTGTAAGGTTGAATTTGTCTTCTCAACATAAGTGAAAAACTCTTCATCTTTATCAGAAGTAGGGTGACCCTCCAATTCACCAATGTCAGTGGTTATATCACCACTAGGAGCCTCCCCTGGAGTGTCTGCTTCTTCCATAAGCTGCTGTGGTGGTTCATTTTGAACAATAAGAGCATCGGTTCCAGACATAAATTGGTCCTCTGAAAAACCTTCTGATGTTGAAACAGTTCCATCTGGTATTTCCATGGGTTCATTAGCTTGTTCTAAAGTTGTGGCTGCCGCATCTTCTGTCAATACATTATCATCTTTTTGATCTTCAAATGCTACATCCATCATTTCCATTTCTTGGTGTGGTTCTGTAGGACCGTCCAAAGATTCGACAATAAAGGCATCTTCATTTGCCATAATTTCTTCAGGGAGAGAACTATCTTGACCTTCTAGCAGTGCACCTTCCTGCTCATTTTCCATCAAAGGCTCAGTCCCTTCATCACCTTGTTCAGCTGGTGTAGTATCACCAACTGAGTCAACGCCAGCATGTGAAGATTCAGCAGTGTTAGCTGCCTCGTCAGATGGAAGGTCGCTCTCTTCCATTGCATTATCCAGAAGCAGGGACATCGATTCTTTCTCTACATCCTCCATTGTCTTTGTTGGTCAATCCCTGGAAAACACAGCATACAAAGGACATGAATATATGAGAAGCTGTCCACCCTCTGAATATCTGGGACTTGTCAGCGAACAGTTACATATAGTCATGCACATTAGGAACCGTGTTCGTCGTGGAAAGGAACAGAGGCTACGATAAGAGCGGTACAAGAATACTTCACTCGCAAAATAGGTAGAACAAAGCTAAAATCCACGAGTACCCGGAGGTTAACCTGGACCATTGATTACCAGAAGAACTTAAACATGCATGGTTATCGTTAACTTTCCACGTGGTAGTTTTCTAGTAGAAACGACGCTTAGTCGAGAAAAGGTAAGTTACTCACCAAAGAAAGAAAAGAACTGAAATGGCTTATCAGGCGAGAAATAAATAATGAGCGGCAGCGGAAGCAAACTATTGGTTTGTGCGGTCCTCTACATACATCATCCAGCAACTTGAAATGAAAAGCAGAAAAGAAGATTGTACTTTCAGTCAGAAATTAGGGACACAATCAAGTTTCAGGAAACAGTAAAAAGCCAAAACTAAGTTTTTCTCACCAAGATAGGCAGCTGTCGTTCGTTACCCCGGTCCGGTTTATCATGGAGTCAAGCCACTAACCTAGGGAGACGCAAGGTTCGGCCGGGTGCCACCAGCCCTTGGGGGATCCGTCCACCGCCTTCGTGGTAGGTGGCGGAACGGTCCGGAGTCTTTACCTTCCTCCTCCTTTCTTTTCTATTAGGTGCTGGCAACTGTGGCAAATCATTCTGCTCTAAATATTGACAGAATATTGGAGTACGAAGGCTTTTTAATATTATTTTAAAACTTTGATTGTCATTTCTACACTGTTATGTACGATCTGTACAAAAAAAGTCCTGATGAATGCTTCAAAAAAATGTGAAGTTTTGCCGTAGGTTGGCATGTGTGCTTGTTGTGATTTGGGTGTTGTGATCGGGTGTAGAGGTTACGTCGGTTTCGTCAACATTTGATTACTTTTAAATGCTATGAAATGTTTTTAAAGAAAGGGCCACAGTTTAGTTAAAACAATTATTAATTTCTTCATCTAGTTTAATTATTGGGACGGTATGACGATGGCAAAAAAGTAATATCTTTGTAAAAATTAGCACTAACGAACGGGCGATCGTAAAAGCTGCACACTTCTTTAACACTTTAAACATATAAAAAATAATTTTACCGGGGTGTAAGGGTACTGAATAGCATCTCTCAAGTGCAAGGATGATCAGCATTATACTGTAGGAACGATTTTCACCTTAGAAAATACATTTGTTATAGTTTTTAGTCAGTCGCTAGTTCACTCAGCGCAGACGACGTAGCGGAGACGCTGGTCGAAGGGTGGGGGATCCGCCATGACAGATATGTCTGTCTCTCTCACACTATCCCCCAATAGCTCGTAGCAACGTCAAAATTTCGCAAAAGATCCAATTTTTGTTAAGGTACCGAGGAAAAAAATGTGCTGGTGATCATCAGCATTATATACCGAATCTATTGGATACCTTGATCCGACTCTTACTCTAAGAGAAATGTTCTCAAATCGTTGAAGAACTAGGTGGTGCACCAGACCTTGCGTCTCCCTACGTTAGTGGCTTGACTCCATGGGTTTATCAATTTTCCGAGTAAACTATGTGTTCTGACAAATTTCTCATACAAGGAAGAGTCAAAACACAGCAGAAAGCGGCAGGTGTACAAAATGGCGCGTAGGTTTAAATTCGTCGGCGATTTCGATTTTAGTTTAGTTTTTCAAGGTTTATATGTTGCTGCAAATTCTAAACTTTAATTTAACAAGAAAGGTTCAACTTTGCTTATAAAAATAATAATGCAATCCTTCGAAAGATCACTGTCGGTGTGATATGTGCTGCAAAAAGTGTGTTGTATGGTTGTGTTACACGTGCTGTTTATTCAACACTAATAAATTTGATGTTTTCCCCTACATTTTTATTTCAAAGTAAATGTCCCACAGAATCTTAGAAGGGACACTAAATACTACATTTTAAACCCCTCTTTTCAGAACATCCCATGCTACTTTAATTATTACATACTTTTTTGACGGATACAGAAAATGTGAATTGTGCATCTGAAAGGATTCTCTGGAGCGATAGCAGCTTGTCGGAAAAGCGACCGAGCGAGCGACATAATTAGTAGGTGATGATATAAACCCCATGCCCACGCCCATGGCACTCGTGGCGCAGGATGCACACTGCCCGGCCGCCGGCCGGCCCCCGGCCAGCTCCTGCTGGAAAGCGCCTGTCATCGGCGGCTAGGCTGCCCGCTCCGCACGGCTGTTGCGCGGCCTGCCACCGCCCGCGGGCGCTCCCCACAGCGCTCCCCGCCCCGCGCCCGCCCGCCTCACGGGTCGCTTTCGCGACGAGGTTGTAAAGGCGGTCCAGTGCGGTTCCAGCGCGGATATTCATGAAATCGCAAGAACACAGCATTCTGTAGCCTCAGCGGCTGTGTTTTTCACCGGGTTGAGGACACATTAGAAATCGGTTAATGAAAACAAACGTGCGGGACCACGATCCGCTTTTGAACCGCATGGGACCACTTTACAGCTCTGCGACGGCGGCGATGGCGAGGCCCTGTACGTTTCGAATACTGTAGTCTCGCTTTTTGTTGTTTACTTAATCCAGTTTTAGGAGGATTAAACCTGTACCGCGATGTCGTTCTGTCTGGGCGCTCCTCGTGCTGCTGCTAGCGTGACGGGCCCGGCTGGCGCACCCGGCGTGGCCGAGGCGCTGAGGCGTTGCGTTGCGTGAGTCACCTGCTCAGCGGGGCAGCTGCAGGTGCGCGTTGGCACCCGCCGGGCGCAGAGTCCCGCGGCCACGTCCTACACGTGAATGCCGCCAAAATCTCTGGCATCCGCCGCGCCCGCCCGTGCCTGTTGTGGCTCCGCGATGTGTTCCGGACCGTGGAGCGGGGGTCGGGTCGGGGGCAGGCGTGGCGTGGCGTGGCGTGGCGTGGCGTGCTCACCGCCAACTCCGCCTCCGTCGCCCCTTCCCCCTTCTCTTCTTCGCCTCTGTCTCGCTCCCACTCGTAATGTGGAGCCGCCAGGCGAGCAGCGGATGTGGGGAATTCCTTTGTGTGCGGCATCTAATTTCCCTTAATTAATGGTCACTGTGTGACTTATCGGGAGGCTCGGCCGCCACCTGCGTCCTGCCGCAGCTCACCTTGCAGACCTACTTGCGGAGCATCCATACGGGGATGCTCTGTTGCTCCGTACGGAAGGTCTTTCGTGAGACGCAGAGTCACGTGTGCTGGACAGTTTCCTCAGTATAGTAGTGTCGTGGACAGAGACCCGCGCTTGCCTGCCATGAGAGAAGACAAACATAAGCAGAGCTATGTTCCCCAGCGAAATACCCCGTCAGAGAGAGCAGGAACAGGGTGAGAGGGGGCGGGGGAGTGTCTGCTAAGTGCAGTGTAGAGACTTTCAGTGTAGGAGTACAAAAGATTGAGGGGAAGGTGATGGGGGAGGGGGAGACAGCATCGTATGTGTGTGAGTGTAAAAATAAAATGTCCGGGGTGGGGCGCGCGACACAGAGACAACCGTCGAGACAGAAACAGAACAACAGTACCGTCCATTGGAAGACGTGTGTCGTGTGAAAGGGGAGAGAGGGGGGGGGGCGCACTCGAATTAAGCCGCCCGGCGAGACAAGCATTTCACTGCCAGCACATGTAAGAAGTGTGTTTTGCGCAAATTCAAATCCGCGTGGTTATAACACGTCGGGGCACTGTTAGAAAAAATCCTGGGATTTCACGGAGGAACAATCGTGAAAAGTATTGCCAAAGTCCTTTGGGATTGGGAACTCTGTAGATTTCACGTGTCGAGTTTAGCTTTGAAACATATAGACGACTGAAAACTTCCACCTTCAAGATCTGTTTTAGTACACAAAAACTAAGAACGGAGTCCTCTGTGAATTTCTAATAGTGGTGGAAAGTGAATCTTCGGGAAGTCCCAAGAAATTTTTAACAGTGGGGTAGGCAATGTGCTACGTTACTATGGGACCCATGCACCCAACGTGTTAAATCTGTTTGTATTTGATGAGGTCAGCTGGTCCCCGGCGCGGCCCTCGGGTCCCCCCGGCGCCTGGCACTGCGGGGAGTTAATTGGGGTAGGCTGAGCGGGGTGGAGGGGGGGAGGATGATGGGGAGACGGGGGGAGGATCACAAACGAGGCGCAAAACAAGCCGCCTAGATACACAAATATCGCGCGAACGCCGCCCCTCACGAACTCTCATCATAACACACGGGGCGCCCCCCCCCCCTCGACGGCCGCCTTCTCTGCCGCCCCACTACCGAAAAAGAATTTCAAAATATTATTATTGTCATTATTGCAATACCTTGTCGTCGTTATGCGGCAAACGCAACCGTTCTTCGCAACAGTGACAGTCGTGTTTTAGGATTCTAAAAACAATAACTACCCTTGTCGTCAGCAAGGCTGCGATATGGTTTCCCCTTCGGCGTGTGTCCACTATTTTTCAGTGTCAGGCGGCTCGGCTGTCATCTCGATGTGAAAAATATCGGCGAGGGTGACGTATCTGAGCGCGTCGTTACCCTCCATCATCTCCCAGACGAGGCCGCTATGTTTTGTCTTCCCGACACCCTCCTGTAGTTCCACCCCCCCCCCCTTTTCCCCCGGCTCATTTCAATACAGGAGAAAACTCTTTCGTGTCTTCATGTACTTATTCCTTTCTTGAGAAATCGTAAGCTAGGCTATGTGGTACACTGAAACCTTGTGAGCTGAAACCGAGGGGGCCATCACTCGCGTAATCCTATGTACAGATGAGGGTGTAATCCCTATGTAATCCTTGTGTATTCCGTGTAATACTTGAGCAAATTTTTAACCAATATCACTAAATTTTACCTTTTTGTCCAAATTTGATGGTTTTGGAACCAGAAATTCAACAAAATTCATGTGTAATCGCTCATAATTTACGTGAGTAATCCTTGTAATCACGTAATCCTGTGTACATCCTAAATCGAAGTGGTGGCCCCCTCGGCTGAAACTATAACATCGTTTCTTTCTTTTTTTTCTTTAACCCTGCTGTACGTCTTTCCCTTTACAAGTTGCTGTGCGGTTTTGCATATCGGTGCTCGCCACGGGCGCTTTAAAACTCTGTTGTCGGTTCACGTTGGCGTTAATGTTGTCGTTGTGTTGCCCGCCTCCCCCCGGCCCCTTTTACTTGCGAGACGTATTGTGGTCGTGGGCCGGGTCGACGGGGTGCTTTTGGAGCCCCGTTATTAATGTGGAAAAGGGGTGGGGGTTCGGGGCGCCATGAATGACAGCGACACGGCGGCCAGGCCGAGCCTCGCGGGCCGAGCCGAGCGTTGCGTTTGGTTTATTAGGGATATGATGGAGCGGGCCGCAGTGCGCCGCATCTGTCAGCGCCGGCCGACACTTGGGCGCCTGCCACCCTGGCGTGGTGGTGGTGGCGTTGGTGGTGGTGGTGCCACCCTACTCTTGGTGGGTGCCGCAGCGTGCCGACCGCGTGCCGCTCGCCGGTGCGTGCGGGGCGTCGGGGCGGAGTGTTCGCGGTGTTCGAGGTGTTCGCGACGGTCACCGAGTGCACCGCGTGTTTCTCTACATCCCCGTATGAACATGACCCCCCCCCCCTCCTCTATGTCCTGCCGATCGTTCCCAGGGGACCGTACTACAGGTGGCTGGCGCCGAGAGGGAGGTCCCTTCGTGCGCGTAAGATTAGCTCTCGAGGGCCAGACCCACAAATTAAACGGTGTCTTTGATTCTAGGAAATTTATTCTAGGAAATTTAAGGACGCAGAAACTTATACTTGAATTCAATAAAGAAATTTTTGTTCACTCGTCGAACAGTTTCCCTCTGTTTGGGAATATTTTCTCGAAACAAAAGGCGCGAGTTTCTTCATCCTCAATTTGGATTGAAATTTCCTTGAAACCATTTTCTGGGTGCAGGGCGACGAGAGGGATGGACTCGAACACAGACCGACAACCTGCCGGGGCCTGACTGGGCGGGCATGGGGCGCGAGCGGGCATTTGACATGTGCAGTCATTCCTCGGTTGTCTTCCTAGTTTTGGGCTTCCGCCTCGGAAGATAGTCAAGGAAACACAAGTAGCAGGCCCCGGGTACACCATATGTTGCCAAATAACGGCTAAAAACCTCAAAATTGGAGTTTAGAGAGTAGGACGTAAAAAAAATGTTTTAGAAAAAGCATTACGATGCAATGAACATAATGAACGCTTTTCGAACAGAACACAACTCGATCGGAACAGGCGAACGGACCAGCTTAGACCTCTGCCTAAGGGCCACTAATCCGCTGCCCGCCTGCCGCCGGGGCGCTCGTCACCTGTGGTGGGGATTGGTCTCGGAAGACAACCGCGGGGAAGATAACCGAGGAATGGTGTTTGTTCACGCAGCCTAAACACCAGAAAGTCGGCGCGACGGCGAAAGTCTGCTCGAAGCTGTTAATCTCGAGGTAAAGTTTTAAGCAGCGGCAGAAGCTCCCCGCTGGCAGCGTCCCCCTCGAGTGCCAGCGCCAGGCCAGCACTCTCCCCGGCCCGGGGCAGCCTTCGCATGAGAATGGCTCGGCCTTTTGCATAACTTGCAGCGCCAGGCAGGCGGGGCCCCCGCTGACAACGAAGCCTCGCCGCTATTGTTCGCCTCGCCGCCCACTCGCTGCACCTGCCCGGTCAGTCAGCGCGGCTGCTGCTGACAGCGGACGGGGGGCTCAACGGGCCGACGGGCAGCAGGCGACTCCGGGCCGGGGGTGGGGCGGGACGGGGCAGGAGGGAAACGAGGTTGGAGCCCGGAGCTCCGCCGCGCCGGAGTCCGCGGGCTGCTGAGAAGGGGTGGCGACTCCGGGCCGGG
>NW_026267150.1:2673521-2676431 GCF_000697945.3 Frankliniella occidentalis
CCCTTGGCCGAAAAAAACAGAAGGGAATCAACGCCTCTTGCTGTATGAAACGCGCACCGTCCACGCAGACATGGGGATGCCGAGCGTCGACCACCAACCTAACCTCCCTTGCTGGTCGTGTGGCCTACCTCGCAGGCGCTCGAGGGGTAATAGTGACCGCGCAGCGCACCTGTGAGCGGCGGTCACAAGAGCCATAATAATGGAAAGAGATGCAGACAAGTGAAGATAGATCACGGCTGTTGTAAAATATGAGTTAAGAAGAGTCGGAAGGACGCGGCGATGAGAAAATAAAAAGTGATGCGGAGCGGAGAAGTGAAGGGAGTGGAGGGGAGGGGGCCAGTGCCCCTGCAGCATGTGCGGCGGCGGCGAGAACGCGCGATAAAGAGAAAAAGAGCAGAAGCCAAGGCCGCGGCGAGTTGGACAGCTCGACCCTCCGCTGCTGTGACATCTTACGCGGCAAAAACGTGGAAATTTCGCAGCGGGGAAGAGACATCGAGCGGGGCGGGGCGGGGTGCGGGGACGGCACCCCCCCGGAGGGCCTAACTGCACGCCGGCCGCTCGGTCCTGGCCGGAGTGCATTCCCTCCCCACTCCGGCGCGCCGCCGCCGCCGCCGAGCCGAGCCGGCCGTCGTCCTCTCTTGGTTCTTTTTGCCGCTTGCCTCGGCGCGGTCTTACGCTCCGCGCGTAATAGTAGTACTCTCGAGAAGGGGCGCGGGGGCGCGGGGGGTCGTAATTGTGTGAGAGTGCGTTTATAGCGGCCAGCCGGGGAGGGGAATTGGAAAAAAGGGGGAAGGACGGGAGGGGTAGAGGGGGCACGGCCCAAGAGCGGTACCACTGCGGCGCTGGAGCCCACCACTGAGTTCCAGCGTGGTCTTCCCTCCGCCCCCCGCCCTCTCTCTCTCGTTCTCTCTCACCCTCTCTCCCTCTCTCTCTCTCTCTCTCTCTCATCAACTACTGTGCCGGGTGCGGTGCCCGCGCTACGCACGGTCCGGCGATGAGGGGAGGGGGCAATACAATAACGGCCACGTGATCTACGAGAGGCGAGATGCTGCTGCTGCCGCTGCCGCTGCCGCTGCCGCCGCCGGTCCTGACAAGGGGACTTAGGCAAGTGTAAATTCCCGATCGTGTCCAAACTCGGTATATTTGCTTCTTATCTATGTAGGTGACGAATGCCGATCAAATTTTTTCCTGAGAGTCATGTGCCAAAACCCCCTATAAAAGCGTATAATTTCACAAAATACAAATTTCTACTTTTGTACAAATATTAAGTGATATTCCGACTCAAAATGAGCGGTTTTGGGGGGGTAGTTCCTCTGACACTTTTCGATTTGAGACCTCCTTCCGCCATTTTTGGCCCAAATTCAATATTTTTTCCATTATTTCCTCCCCTAAAGTACCCTAGAAATTAACACTCAGGAAAAAATACTACCGTCAGTCGTCATCAACATGGATAAGAAACAAATATACCGAGTTTGGGCAAGATCGGGAATTTACACTTGCCTAAGCCCCCTTGTGAGAGGGAAGACCACAGGGCCGAGTCGGCGGAGCGGCAGGCGGAGCGTCGGTGTGCGCCTGATGGCGCGCGAGCATGCATTCTCATTATGTTCCTCCCGTCGTATAGTGCCACTCTTTTCTTTTGGTTGCAAGATTACGAACGCCCCATAAGAGCTCTTTCCTTCTTTTTTTTCGCCCCCCCCCCCCATTGCGCAAAAGTTGGCCGCGCCGGTGGGGTCTCAGTCAGAAGAGAGTGGCATGGCGGCGCTCCCCCCGTCCCATTCAGCAGGGCGCGGCACGGGGGCGGCGCGCGGGGGAGGGAGGCGTGGCCCGGCGCCAAATAGCTCCCCGGCCAGCAGCCCCTCTCGCCGCGCGGGCGCCATTGTCTAAGATCAAAATACATAATACCTCTACAAATAAACGTCCTGGCGACTGGCAATCACTTAAGAATGTGGACCCCCGACAACACGGAGGTGCCTATATACGACGGCTGCTGACGGAGAGCGCGCGGCGCGCAGGGAGTCCGCGCCAGCGTGTGTCGACCACCGCCACGCCGCCACCGGCAACGGCGTCACCAAACACCCTCGCGGCGTTTGACAATCGGCCAGCGGGATAATCTCGCCGCTTTCATTCTTTCTCTCTCGCTCTTTTCCTCCCTGCCGCACGGCACTCGTCCCCCGCCCCGCCCCTCTCCCTCCCGCCCCCCGCCCCACCTCGCGCGCCGCACCTCGTTAACGTGATCGATAAATATAATTAATTCCCAGGCGAGAGTGCGTTAATGAAAGCCTTTGCTCCCGCCTTGTTTACTCGCGGTGCGCCGGTGAGGCGAGGTGCCCGCCCCGCCCCGCCCCCGGCACACCAGAGAGAGAACGAGAGAGAGAGAGAGAAAGAGAAAGAGAGAGCGAGAGAGAGAAAGAGCGAGAGATTGTGTTCATGTGAAGCACAGGGCGAGAGAGAGAGAGAGAGATCGTGCGAGTAAGGGGGAGGCTGTTTTCGAACGAGCACCAAGTCCTAGCCCCGCCCCGCCCCACCTTGTTCATCTTGTTCACACCCGAGGGGCCTAACTGATGATGATCCCGGGGTGAGCCTGATCGGCAGGGCCGACTCGCCTCCTTGGGCGTTTTACTGCCGAACGTCGTTCCTCCTCCTGGTTCCCCATGCTCCGGGCCGCCGCTCCCCGGCGCGGGCTGTCCAGGACTTGTCCGGGACTCGTCCAGGAGGTTGCCGGGAGCGCTCGGCCCCGCCACGCCCATGGGCCTGGATCAGGATGGTTGCGTCTCGGATTTTTACGACCGTCTTTTCGGTGACCTCCCGACTGGCTCCCTTGGCCGAAAAAAACAGAAGGGAATCAACGCCTCTTGCTGTATGAAACGCGCACCGTCCACGCAGACATGGGGATGCCGAGCGTCGACCACC
>NW_026267150.1:2676481-2681558 GCF_000697945.3 Frankliniella occidentalis
CGGGGGGAGAGGGGGGGGGGGCTGCTCGGAGCTCTGCCGGCCCTCCTCATCCTCACCCTCAGGCCGCTCAGACCTTCCCCACCCTAGCTCCTCGGGCGACCTGGGCGACCCCATTGGACACGGCGTCTGCGGCGTAACTTCATATTTCAGGGGCGGACACACACTCGGGCATTGTCTCTGTTGCGGCGCGGCCGCCCACGACGAGAATACCGAACTGTATCCGAGTCACTCCGAGCGCTGGCCTCGGGCTCATTAGCCGCGCTCATCGGCATCGGCGTTCAAACTCTTCCGAACACCCACCGCCACCGCCCGCCGCGCCGGAGGGCTGCATGACGCGGTCCTGCTTGACTCGCCTTTCGTCGCGGAGGCGGAGGGTTGACGGCGGCCTGGGGGGGCCTATGCGTATCGACCCGCTCCACCGCGCAAAGGGCAGACTGAAAAGTGTCGTGACGGGACGCCCCAAACTAAGCGACGAATAGAGTCAGATACGCGATAAATGTGCGCTAGTCATCGGCCAAGAGTGTCGGCGTGTCGGCCTGCCCCGCCTCGTCCTGCACCGCCACCGCGTCCTCCTCCCCTCTCCTGTCATCCTGTAGCTAGGCCGCGCGGTGCGCGCGCGCGCCGGCGGGTTGCCTACCCGCCTCCGGTACGGCGTTCTCGTCGTGGTTACCCAACGGCAACGGCGCGCGCCCCATACGCTCTCCCCGCTGCGTTGGCGGCGACCTCGTGCTCTCCGCCGTGCTGCCGCCGCGGGGCTGCGCGCGGCTTCGGTGCCAAGCCAAATAACGACGGGCAAGGCGGGGTGGCGGGGACGGGACGGGGACGGCAGCGCCCGGGCAGAGCTCCCGCCTATTGTTCGCCCGGACGGCCACTTTAGCGCCACCTGCCGGCCCTCTGTCACCGCCACGGCCGCGGGGCGGGCGGGCGCCGCGGGGCCGAAAACAAAAGTATTGTCAGCGGCGTAGCCCGGCTGTAGCCTGGCTGTGGCCCGGGGCGGGGTGGCGCGGGTCTCTCTGACGGCTGGATTTATTCCTGCGGCGGAGTGCGCACCTCTCGCCCCCCTCTTCCCCCTCGTCTGCCACGGACAATAAGGAAAACTCAGCCACACAGTTTTTTTGTTTTGTTTTTTTGCGTAGGACGCCCTTTCCCCATTTTGCCCACGCGCGCCGCGCCCCCGCGGCGGAGCTGAAAAGAAACGGGCGCCCCGCGCGGCCCACGGCAAAACGCGCGGGGCTTTGCGCGGCGTTCAGTGCGACGTGGATATCGTGTTCTACCTCTCCCGCGTACACCTAATATAATTTAGAGCCTAACGCCCCTAACATCGCCGCTGTCAGCATCAGTCAGTTTGAGAGCGCCCCCCAAGCTATTGCTGCTCCCTTCGCTCCCTCCCCATCGACCCCGTCATTTCTTTGAATAGTTGCGACTGTTTGGGTCGCGTGTCATCTTCTGCTGATGGAAACTGTCCGCCTCGACGAGCGTCTTTAAAATACATGTCGCTCCTTTAAAAAAAGAAAACTTTCCCCCAGCAGCTTCGCGCGCACTCATCAATTTTCCGCGCGTGCAGATTTTCGAAAGTAGAAAAAACTAAAAACAACAAATCATTCAGTCGGACGCATCAGCAGCAGGGTAACGACACAGTCCTGAAACACTAGACAGACCGCGACAGTCGTGCTGAAGTGAGAGGGCTGAAAGCCTGAAAGTCAGGGTGCGCCTAGTAGCGGCCCGTTGATGGATGCGCTTGGCGTGGCGTGGCGCAGTAAAGGGGGAGGGGGGGGGTGCAGAGGTGTCTGCGGTTCTCTTTCTCACTACCGTGTCTCGTCGTCTAGGCTCAAAGCACCCCCCCCCCTCCCTGCCGCTTTTCCCCCATCCCCCTGTAGAAGATCTCGTACGTTTTGTCAGGACTGAGTGAGAGCGCAGCGGCGCGGCAGCAGCCAGCGGCACGGCACGTCAGCGGGATTCCAATTGGTCGGAACCTTGATATTCTTTTCCCGCGCCGCTTCCCTGTTTTTGAGTAATTATGCTTCGCCGGAGGGAGACCGTGAAACGGGAGGGGAGGGGAGGTGGGAGGGCTGGTCTGTCTGAATGAGGAATTTGTCATTCACTCACACCACCACCACCGCCGTCCTTCTCCTCGGGCCGCGTCTGCGTCCGCACAGCCCGCCCCGCCCGGACCGGGTCACGTGGCGCCCAGCAGCAGCAGCACGAGGACGCAGAATGAAAACCGACTCTTTTTCATCACGAGGTGTGTGGGCATCGTAGTTTTCCACACACGACTCTCTTCTCATCGGCCTGATTTTCAAGGATTTGACTTATTCGTGTGAGGGAGGACGCGCTATCCTTACTGGTCAAACTTGAACATGCACATGTTGAACAGGGGCCTTTGTACGCTATTGGTGACCTTCCTGGTCCGAGTACATGGTCTTGCGGGTCAATTCCATGCCCCGGAGTCCTTCTATACGCTTGTTTGGTGCGATAGATGATGAAATGCGTTTTGTTCAATGTGTTCAAAAACTGTTCAATATCTGGCTTCCACACGAAGTGATCGAAATGGGATACGGGCCAAAAGTTTCCAAATGGTTTCAAGAACCTATATGTTTAAATTTCCATGCTTTTACCACAATTTGCCCGATTGTTGCGAGAATTTTAGTGTACCTCTTGCACTATGGGACGGGGGAGTGTGCTGATCAGATCAGTTTAAACTGAAATTATAACCAAGTTCTGACTATTGCTGGAACTCCAACGACGCGGTATTAATTGGACGTTCGGGCGGTGCCGCCTTGTCGATGTCGTCATACTTTTCGTAGCCCCACGACATAAAGGGAGGGGCGTGGCGATGTGCGGCGGGGGGGACCTGCCCGACAGTCACCGAGTTAGTTTATGGGACGGCCGAGGGGGCCCCCGCGCGACCTGCCTAGGGCCTAAGTGGTGGGCCCCACGGCCCCCGCGGCCCCCGGGGCGGCGCGCCCCAGGGGAGCCCCGGGTGGGGCGAGGATCGGCCACCATAGGGTCCTTTCTGGAGGGGACCTCCCAGGAGCCGGGCTTGGCTTTCATAGAGATCACCCCACCACTCTATCCACCTGAAAAACTTCCAATCAGGGAGAAGTGTCTGAAATCTCTGCACCGGGGGTAAAGGCTAATACTCCCGCAGTATTGCGGGTTTGCATACCCAAGGGGCTATAGCGCCTTACGGGCAGATCGGGTTGACAAACCCGCAACACTGTGGTGTATTGCCTTTACTGACGGTACAGTCGGTCAGTCCAGCCTTGTGTCTAAAATCTCGGGCTCTCTTTCGCTCCCATCTTGAATGATCCGAACTCTGACTGCACAAAAGTTTCGAATGAAGTGAAAGCTGCAGGACAAACCTGTGTGTGTGTGAGAGAGAGAGCCGGGCACCAGACGGAATGGCATGCCTTGCGGGCTGTACGGGTGTCCGCCTTGCCTTCCAAAACATTCGTGGCAAGCGTGGACGATGAGTTATGCGACGCTTTGGAAAAAGGCAGGTACGTACTTTTATGACAAACATGCGCATTTTTCATTAGTCTCCCCCCCCCCCCCCTCACCTACTCGCAGGGGCCGAGCGGCGCGGCGGCGGTCTTGGGAGTGCGACAGGTAGAGGTGATGGTCGCCCTTTTGCCCTCTGCATAAAAAATAATGTGGTCCACCTCCCGAGCCGAGGAGAATATGAAAGAATGCGTCAAGTGATGCTGGGGCCCTCCCTTCGGGGGGCCTCGCAGGGGCCTCAGCAGGCCCCGCTGGGGCAGGGCGGGCCCCTACGGGGGCTGTTTGGGGCAGGTCACGTCACGGCTGGCGGTCTGAATCGGGCCGAGCGGAGCCGAGGGCAGGGCGCGGGGCGGGGGGTGCGGTTCATATTTATGGCACATACATTCATAATGGGGTCCAGGAGGCTTGCACGACGTTTGGCGGCGGGGACGGCTGGGCTGGGCTCGGTTGGCTGCTGCGGTGGCCAGGGATGACCCACCCCACCCCGCCCCGCCACGCCCCCAGACCCTTGCTCTGCTGGTCCAGGGGGCTTTTGATGCCCTTTGATTTGGGTGATGAGCATTAATTATCGAGTCCCCGGGTCCAGCGGAGGGTTCGGTCTTAATGCGCCGGCAGCGCAGGGCAGCGCAGGGCAGGGCTCGTCAGCGGCCGGGACGTGTCGGCCCAGGAATGCAACCTGACGGGGGGGACAAAATATGAAATAACGACCAGAGATATAAAACGTGTGCGTGCGGCTGTAAAAGTCGTCGGTATCTCGTCGAAAATGCAATGTCAACGCCGGTAATTGCGTGAGTGTGTATCGCTGGCCAGGAGGCCGGTAGCATTGCGCCGAGGGGCAAAGTGTTTGTTCTCTAATTTCAATCGCCGCGCTATGCGTATGGGCTTGTGCTCGCGCGCCTCGCCAACGGCTACCATCCTGGCCCCCCTATGGCCCTCCACGGCCGCCTATGGCCCTCCGGTTCCCGTTACCGTCCCGATGCGCTCAGCGGGGGGTGCCTCCTGGTGGTGCCTATGGGCCCGGGTGCCTGACTGACTGACTGCCGGTGCTGGGCGCGACGGGGCACTATCACTGCTTGTGATGCTGTCGGTCTGGTCCTACATGGTAGGGGCCTGCTGCTTCTCCTTCTACGCTGTATACAATGAAGCGAGCACTGCAGTCTGCTGCCACACTACTACACTTGGCCTCAATGGCGGGGCGCATTAGATAAAGGGCCCCTGCAGGCGTGCAGGGCCGCCGCAGGCCTCGACTGCTCACTCCACTAGCATATCCCGGCTAGAGTCCAAATCCCGGCCGAATCCCGTTAGCCAGGCACATCTCGCGTAGTGGAGGTGGAGAGGGCCGCGCTTCCCCGGCTCCCCCGCCGCCCGGCCCCGCCGCGCGGCCCTCGGTGTCTCGCCAAAGAATCCCGACGTCGAGAGTCCTTCGCCTAACGGGTTTATCTCTGAAAGTTAAAAGGAATGAAAAACTTTTACGAAGGACTCGTCGTCCCCCGGGCCGGCAATGTCCTGAGGTGAGGGGCGGATCAGGTGAGGCTGAGGGGATAGGGGATAGAGCGGAGGCCCCATGCTGGGGGGG
>NW_026267150.1:2686638-2693305 GCF_000697945.3 Frankliniella occidentalis
CCCTTGGCCGAAAAAAACAGAAGGGAATCAACGCCTCTTGCTGTATGAAACGCGCACCGTCCACGCAGACATGGGGATGCCGAGCGTCGACCACCAACCTAACCTCCCTTGCTGGTCGTGTGGCCTACCTCGCAGGCGCTCGAGCAGCGGCGCCCCCGGCTCGCACGCACCAAGCACCACATGTGCGTGATACGTGGCGTGATTTCGGCTACCCCCCCTCCCCCCCACCTCTCCTCCTCCAGGGAGTACTTCATGCCGAGACAGGCGACGAGCAGGGCGCGCAGTGCCCTCGTGGCCAAGGACGAGTAATTGGCTTCACACGCTGGCCTCCTGGACGCGTCCTGGACGCGGCGGGCACCCTCTGGCATGGCCGGCGGCGAGGAGGGACGGGTGCGTGGAGCCCCAGCCCGGCCCTCTGCCGCCGTTCAGCAAGCGCGGGGTGGGCCAGCTATTTCAAGAATCCCGAATGGGAGACATGCAAGGGCGCACGGCGGCTCCCGGTGATTCAGGCCTTGCGCTCTCCCCCTCCCCCGCCCCCGGGGAATGCCTTACTCCTAATTACCGTGTTTTATTTGGGCGCCTAAACGGCCTGCTGCCGTTGGTCCCTCTGGTGCCTCGGTTCGGAGCTGCCGCGCTGCCGCCGTCGGGCCGGCCGGAGGGGGTGGGGTGGGGGCGCTCAAAAGTTGGTTAGTCACTGCCAGCTTCCTTGTACCCCGGGTAGCCCTGCCTGATTGCTATTGAGCTATTCACCTGACATTCCTTCATTATTACATCACAGTGGTGCGGGCGGCGGCTGGGGCATGTTTGGGGCGGCACGTTGTGGCGGCATGTAGGTGCGGAACAGGGATGTGGCCGGGGGGGGGGGGGGGGCGCACGTACCTAACATACTTTCAACGGTATGGAAGGCAGCGCGGGCTTTCAATCGCCAAAGTTATGGGCTTTGCCCGGTTTGCTTTCTACCGCGCTCTACCAGCTCTACCCCACCCCTTGCCCCGGCTACGAGCGTGTAAGCCTATTATGGCCGCTGTAACGTTTATTTCGGCCGGTTTTGCAGACTGTTCCAGTGAAGGCCGAGGGTGAGTGTGTGAGTGCGAGTTGCTCTGGTCTGCCCTGAGCGATCGCAGCACCGGAGTATGGCGGCCGTACTACACCGCGAGCCCCGGTGCATACGTATGCAGTCGTTACGACCCGCAGCGCAGCAGGGAGAGACCACAACGTTCAGACGTACTTCACTTAACTTTGTGGCAGGAAACAGCGCGAGTGATATAGCGGGCCGTGCAGGCCAGGCTGGCGGCGGTGTGTTGGCTGCTGCTTCTGCTGGCGGTTCATATGCGGGGTGGCTGAGTGGCCCGCAAAGCCCGCAGGGGCCCAAAGGATTATGCTGGGTGCTGCCACTCCATGCTGCTGTTCAAGGCCGTCCCGGTGCTCGCCGCGGGGACCGAGTCCGCCGTCCCTGCTGCCGGGTAGGGCCTGACCGGCTCGTCCAGACGGAGAGGAATGTCCTCAACCCGTGGCCTCCATGCCACGCCACGCCGCCGCACCTCCACCTCGCCTCGATCCGCGCGATCTGGTCCGGTCCGGTCCTTCGGTCCGGACCAGGCGAGAGTGATCATAAGTGGTCGTAGGTATACGCGGTGGCAGTCGCAGGAAGGTCCCTGCCACCAGTAGCAACGACCGCGCGAGTGAAGACCCAGGTGTGTGCACAGCACAGCCGTCAGCAGCTCCTGGGCAATGTGGTACTACTCGGGGGGCCCTCTGGCGCCGATGGGAGGAGGGGGGGAGGGGAGGGGGAGGGAGAGGAATCAGGCCCATACGATAATGGCGCCAATTTGCCTACCTCGCACGCACGAACACGCGGGCGCACTCACACATACGCACAGGCCATCTCATGAACGCAGAGTGCTAAGTGGACCCTCGCAATAAAAGCTTATCTGAGACGGCAGCAGGCCTGTTCAATGATGGTGTCGGAGTGGGGGGGGGGCTGATGGGGGGCGAGGCTGGACTGGCGCGCCACTCGAGGTCCGGCCCCAGCGTTTAGGTCCCCCCTCGGTGCCTCGACGACGACTGCTTGGCGTGCGTCCCGGACACGCCATGGCGGCCTCAAATGGATGCGGCCACCGTGGGTGTGTCCTCGCTGCAATACACACAACATACGTGCATGGCGAAAAACACCCCGGAGCTGTGGGCACCCCGTGCGTGTATACTGCACCGCTACGCCTGCGTGCCGGGCGGGTCTGCCTATCCCAGCATCAGGCGCCCTTCGACCGAGCCCACTCATGCATGCGCTACGCGGGCGTCCGTCCGTCTGGCATCTGGCACAGCAGATACGACTCTTCGACGGTCACTTTACGTCGTGGCTGCGGCCGCCCGCCGCCGTTTTTGCCGCGCTGTGAGCGAGCCTCGCGATGCATCGACACGAAGCGCGGCAAGGGCGCAGAGGGCGCGCGCGCGGGGGCCGAGCGGAGCTGGCGGAGCGCAGGGGTCAGCGCCTCCGGGGCCGCGTGCGCGGCGGCGGCGCGCAGCGCTCCCCGCGCCACCCTCGCGCCGCAAGCCTCAAAGCCGCAGACCTCGCCCCCTCCGGACGCAGCCCGTGTGAGTCATGCCGACGCCTGGCCGCGCCGCTGCGCCGCTGCGCCCGGCCGGCCCCGGTACCTGTAGTACCTCTCTCGTACCGATTGGACGGCGGATAAGCGCAGGGCTGGCTGGGCTGGCCGGGCCCCGGGCGCGGCTGGCTCGGCTGGCGCGGCGTGGCGGGGGGCTTGTTTACGCCGCCGGCCCGGATTCATTTCATCACCCGGCCATCGCACTCCGAGCGCGGCCGGAGCACGGCGGCGGAGGGCCGGATTAACCCTCGGATGGGAATACTGCTGGCCTTGTCCCGCCTTGGCCTGCCCCCTCCTCCGCCTCCTCAGATTATCTGTTTCTCGAATGGAATGCTCGTATTCTTCGAGTTTGCCTTGGCGAACCGTCCTCTCTCCCTCCCTCCCCCTCGCCTCCCCCACCTCGTCCCCACTTCGTATGGTCCTGCGCGGCCCTTACGTGGCCAGGTGAAAGGAGGAGGAGGAGGGAACGCAGGGGGCGCGGCGTCTTCCCGGACCTCGCCAGGTCGCATTCAGCAGCAGCGGTCTCCTCCGGCGCGCCTCCGGGACGCCTCCAGGACGCGGGGCCCCGGAGTAAAACCAGGAGCGGATGCCTGGCCGATGGCACGGCCAAAGGCATGCCCGTGGCGAGCGCGGCGTGTAGAAGAATGCTAATGAACAACGCCGGCGCCCTCCTCCCGGTGTCCCGGTGTCCCGGTGCCCTCCCGGCCCGCCGCCCCGCCGGGGCCCCGCGAGACCCCGGCGTCAGCAGCGCCCCCATTTGAAGAAAATTAAAAAAGGGTGGAATGGACAATCACTACGTGATGTGCACAAAAAATTCACATATCATTATCGCATGTTGCGCTCACCACGTTATTCGGTTCTGTTCAGAGTACCCTCCGCTCTGGAGCAGCAGTATGGCCGAGCACAACAACCCTGGACCAGATGCCGACTTGTGCCGGTTGGGTGTTTGCGGCTTGCTCTCGTAATTTCATGATAATCGTTTGTTTGCATAAAAACCTGTCCCAGGACCATCATCTCGCTGCAGCATAGCCGCAGCGGAGCGACCGTTTGGCGCTTGCACTGCTATGCTGCCCGGCGGATTGAAATTGGTGCTGGAAAGTGGCTTTGCTTGCTTGCGACCGCCACCTTCAGCAGCCTGGGCGCGGCTTTGCGGCGAGAGAACTACTGCAAGACTACTGGCTGCGCTCCCGCGCTATAGGTGTACGAGTGCGCCTTCGCTCCGGCCGGCTCCCTTTCTTACTTGCAGAGCGACGCTCAAGTGCCTCCGTGGGGGCACTTCTTGACGCGAGGGTGACGCCTCTCCTCGATGACAGGACGGTCGAGGTGTCGGCCACAACAAAGTGCGACATGACAGCCCGCTGCGCTTAGCTGCGCTCCTTAGTGCACCGCCGATTGGCCGCGGGTGGAGGCAACCGTCCGAGAGGCACTTAGGGTGCGGCGAGACACCGACACTCCGGGCGGACCACCCCACAGGCAGAGGTGAGGCGGCGGGACGGGCAAGTCAGGCGGAAGGGTTGAGGTCGGGCGGGCGGGTAGGCGTCAAAGGCGCGTTGGCCGCCGCACCCGAGGCCGGCGCGCGAATCTGTGCAGCCTCAGTTTTTTGGGGGACTTGGTGCGGCAGCGTCGGGCATGGCTTGCACTTTGGTAAGCCACCACTAGAGGGCATCTCTGATCCTTCAAATGACACAAAGAGAAGGGATGGATGAGCTTGTATCCTCGTTTGAGACGATAATAAAAAAGAAGCAACGTGAAGTAAGGTCTCTGATAAAGTCCACCGTCAAAGAGGTTGAGTGCCTTGTCCCGTCAAGGAGGCGGAGGTGAGGTGACACTGGTGACAAGGACTCCTTCTCCATCAAAATTTGCCTCACCTGCGGGCCAGGCGGTGGTGTGGCGGGTTCTCTTGCGTGTGGGCGATGATTGTGAATGCTGCTATTGATGTTGGAGCCGAGCGGGGCCCCATGGTGGGGCCCTCTGCTGGCAACAGACTCCCCACACCTTTACACACTCACCTCGCCAGCTCACCCTCTACGAGCGTCGGAGTCCATCAACCTGCAGGGCGTCCTTCGACTCCATTGAAAAACACGGGTCCGGGCCTATTGTGTGCCCAAGTACAGTCAGCCCCAACCCCTGCCCGGACCGACATCCCCGTCGTCGGCCGACGCTCTGTCGCTGCCCTTCGCTGACCAATCCCTCGGAATTACACGCACGTTTCCTCGGCCGCCTGCCCAGGAGGGGCCTGCGGCGCGGCCCGAGTTCCCTGCACAATGATGCGTCAGCCCCATGCGATGCACTTTGCGAACGCCTGCTGCTGCTCTGATTTCGATCGTCATCCTGATTGGGGAGAGGAGGGGGAGGCGGGGCTGCTGGGCCGGGCCGGGCTGGGCATTCAGCCCCAAGGCACAATGCGATATTTAGTGCCACCTTTGTACCCATTGTGGGGCTGGAGGGCGGGCCCGCCGGCCCGGCGCAGCCCGGCGGGGCCCCGGGTTGTGTGAGCACTCGAGGACCTTTTCGAAACATTCGAACCGGTCCGAAGCGGGGCCCGTCCTTCAGCGACCGCGCATCCCCTTTCTCTTTCTCCCCTATTCCACGACACGACCACATTTTTATTCTGAAGTACATCAGATTGAGAAGCGCTATATTTCCAACAAGACCAGTGTTTTTTGCACGTGGACCTCTGCTCTGGCTGGCCCGCGGCTAAAGCCCAGGGCGGGTATCACAGGATCAAACACCGCAAGCAATCTGGTGGTGTGGCTGAGCGGGGCGGGGCGGCGTGGGGCTAACGCCGCGCTAACTCACGGGCAGCAGCCGCCCGCTGCACCTCCCATAGCCCTCTCCGACGGCGGCAGCGGTTTTCTGGCATTATATCGCTCTCCCATCTCCCTCTCTTTACTTCACTCTCACACCCCCCTCCCCTTATCCGTCGAATTCGATCTTTTCTCTCTCTGCCGCTCCGAGGTGATGCTCACAAAATACATACTCTACGCTCTTTGGCGTGGCCTT
Source organism: Frankliniella occidentalis (assembly GCF_000697945.3). NCBI lineage: Eukaryota > Metazoa > Arthropoda > Insecta > Thysanoptera > Thripidae > Frankliniella > Frankliniella occidentalis. The sequence continues at coordinate 2,692,245 of NW_026267150.1, forward strand.
GCGGTAGGTTAGTGCTGGGGGGATGCCACGCCGCCTTACGTGATGTGTTGTTTATCTCGTGTGGGGCTCCCCTACGGCCCCCACGCGATAGGGCCCCGCGCCCCGCGCCCCGCGCCCCGCGCCCCGCGCCCCGCGCTCGGGCACTCCGACACCCAGACGGTCGAGAATGCGCTGGAGCCGGAGATTAGGAGGACCGACCCACTCCAGTGGCGTCCTCACCTCTCAGCCTTTTGTCTCTCTCAAACTCGTCGTCTGCTACGCCGCCGCCGGCTGGGAGGCCCCCCGACTGCAGCCCCATGGCCGGCGCCATGAGCCGGCGCGTCGGCCCGTGGAGGCCGAGGGTGGCGGCCGTGCTGGGGCTCGTCCCGTGACATGGCCACATTGATAAGAGCCCGCTCCAACACGGCGAGGAGTGGGCCCCGCTCCGGGGGATGCCTCCCCAAACGAGTTAACGCCCGCGGTGTACCAATGCCCCCACCACACCACCACACCACCCCTATCAAACAGCGGCTCTCCCCTGCAGTCCCCTTCCCCCCATAGTCATAACTTGCAGCTCCATCACCCACCCTGTGCGGCCCAGCAGCAGGCGAGAGCATGGCGAGAGTGTCCTTGCCGTCATGCCATCCCACCCCTCGGCAGTGTTCGGAATAGGACCTCATGGGAAAATCCAGTACAGGAACCTAACCATGCGCATTGGACGACGTTTTTCACATTTCGGGCTACCCTCTTCGGTGAAGTTGAAGCTTGAAGTGCTCTCTCGCAAAAGTATAGTACGCAGGAGCCTTCGTCGACTTCTGCCGTTGGGTTCTGCTGAGCGGGGTCCATACCCCCCTCTGCGCTGCAACTCGCGTATCACTTCTGAAAGAGACGAACGAAGAAAGGAAAACACTGCAGCCTAGAGACCATAGGCATGCCGGGAGTGGGGAGGGAGGGGCTGGGGCCAGCCAGGGGCCAGCAGCCTGCACTGCAGCCTGCTCACCTCTGTGCCTAGCCGTGCGATTGATGGACTCTTGGAAGGGAGTGGCGCTAATAGATCCCGGGGTCCTGGATGGGCGGGCCCC
>NW_026267150.1:2693355-2694508 GCF_000697945.3 Frankliniella occidentalis
TCTCTCTCTCTCTCTCTCTCTCTCTCTCCTCTTCTCTATCGCCCCATCCCGGCCCCGGAGTGCCCCGCGGTGGGCCTGCCCGGAGTGCCCGGACCCGCCCGGACCCGCCCGCAGGTGCGAGCATCATCCATTATGTTTTCCTTTTATTCCGTGGTAGCGTGCGAGGTGGTACTCGAGGCCGGTCCGGCCAGGAGGAGCTGGCCCTAGCCATTTATTTTGTTCGTGGGCAGTGTACGGCTCCGTGAAGAAGGAGAGCCGAGGCGTGGAGTAGCGAGAGAAAGAGAGAGGGAGAGAGAGGGAGAAGGAGAGAAGGAAGGGATAGAGAGAAAGGGAGAAGGGGCACAAAGAGCCGAGAGGGAAGGAAGGACGGCAGAGAATATAAAGACAGAATACGACTCACACATGTGTATGTGTGTGTGAGAGACAGAGAGAGAGAGAGATTGAGAGAGGGGCAGCGAGGGGGAAGAACCGAGCTGTGTGGACGGTGAAGAAAGAGGTGGACGACGGTAGAGGAGGGAGGGGAGGGAGGGGGGGGGAATCAAACGAGAGAAAATAAAAGACAAAAATGGTTCTGAGAAGAGGGAGCACTGATTTGATGGTGGAGGTGATTGTGGTATGTGGCGTGGATACCTCTGCGGGGCGGCTGCTGCAGCCGTGCGGTCGTGGTTGTTTTTGTTGCTGTCTTTTGTTCTTGTTGTTCTTGTACAGGTGGAATTCCATCGCGTCTCCAGCCGGGAAGGTCCCCCCTGCTGCCGGCGCTAGCACCAGCAACGGCCGAGTCGAGTACCATACACCCACCCCCTGCCTGCAGTACTTAATGAACACACAGCTGCCAGGCGCGACCACGCTGTGGTCATGTCTGTCTCTGTTGAAGGTTCTCGGGAACTTCGGGTATCATCGGCCATTAAGCACAACAATCTTTAACGCTTTCGGTGTGCGTCGTGCAGCCACCCAAAGTCTCAAAGTCCGAGGACTGCCGTTGGAGCGTGGCGGGGGCTTGGCGGGGCGGGGCGGAGTTGGGCGGCGCGGGGCGCCGAAGATCTAAAGGTGGTTGGCGTTACGGAAGAGGAGTTGGCAGCCCCCAGTCAGTCGGGCCGAGCCCGAGCCGGCGCGTCGCGACGCCCAGACGTGTTAGTAGAACGGGGGGCGGGGC
>NW_026267150.1:2699538-2700260 GCF_000697945.3 Frankliniella occidentalis
GAGGGCGGGTCGTAGCGACGCCCGGTTATTGTGGCGCCCCCCTCGAGAGAAGGGGGGAGGGGGGCGCTGCCGGCCCCGCCCCGCGGGTCACACTTTTGTGTGTGCGTGTGCCTATTTCTGACGCTTACGGCCCGAACGGGCCGCCGTCCAACCTGCCGCCGCCGCGTTCGACCCGCCGCCCCGCCGCCCCGCCGGTCAGTCCCCCAGCACCATTCAGTGTTTGCGAGACGGGGTGGAGACGCGGGGCAGGGGAAGGGGGTGAGCCACCCCGGGCCGGACGGCTGCATGCGAGTATCGTTGTGAGCAATAATCACTCTTTCTTGTCAGAAATATTGGTCGGTACGGGTTGTGGAAGAGTTTTAAGATTTGCGTCAAAGACGAAGAGTCTAATTTTTGTGTTGCTTTTTTGTCAGATCGCGGGCCTCGCGGGAATCGCTGCGGACTGAGAGCCCGATGCCCCTGCACGCCACCTGAACTGCCACTCGTCTACTCGAACAAGGACACTCCGATTTCTTTTTCCTCATCCGTGTTCTTAATGAAGATGAGATTTCCGAAGAGCGGGTGGCCCTCCTTGAAGCGAACACACGAGTGTGTGGGGGCCGTGCTTCTCGTTCTTCTTTTTTGTAGGGGGCGCGCGGGCAGGCAATACAATGCTCCGACCTTGTAGAGGCCCGTGTTTTCACCGCGACGGACGAACACGTGTTGTAATGAAGAATCTCTGA
>NW_026267150.1:2708293-2708915 GCF_000697945.3 Frankliniella occidentalis
GGGCGGTCCTCGGGGAGGACGAGAGTGCCCGTGCGTGTGTGTGTGTGGTGAGGGTCCTACAGTCGTACGAGCGGGCCGGGCAGCTCGGGGGCTGGACCGCATGAGTGGAGTGTGCAGAGGGGAGGAGGCGTGGGAATGATGGCACACACAATGTAACCTGCTCCGTGTAGTAAAATATGCGATAATAACAAAGGGGGCCCCTCGAGCGATTCCCTGAAATAATAATCGTTACGATTATTACGACGGCGTGGAGATTTTTTTAAGGGTACTATTCGGCGATATGTGCTGGAAGGAGGTGGCGATGGTTTTGCACAAGACTGACGACTGGCGGCGGCGTCCCGTCCCGTTCCGGTGGTGCGGCTCTAGGTGCGCGCGCGGGCCGCCGGCAGCCTCGCCACCGCACCGCCGCCGAGGCCGACAAAAAGAGCGTCGCGAAACGGCGTATCAGATGCAAAAGGGCCACACGGCCAAGGTGTCGCCCGGTGTCGCCCCCGCACAAAGGAGGATGGGGGGAGAGGGCGCTAGATCACCCCACCTCTCTGCGGCTGGCCGGCCAGCCCGGCCTTTTGTACTTGTGGCACCTCCTCGCCGACCGGACCGGCGGCGGCGCCCACATCATGCC
>NW_026267150.1:2712960-2715879 GCF_000697945.3 Frankliniella occidentalis
TCTGTCTGTCTGTCTGTCTGTCTGTCTGTCTGTCTGTCTGTCTGTCTGTCTGTCTGTCTGTCTGTCTGTCTGTCTGTCTGTCTGTCTCTCTGTCTGTCTCTTTTTATCTTAATTAAAGACGAAACTTTTTTCGTCCTTTGTTTTTGTTGTATTTGGCCGCGACAGGACGGCCAGGTTCCGGCTCCCAGCCGAGCAGGACCGAGCGAGCCGAGGACTTCTGGAGTAAAACTTGTTTGGTGGCGATCGTGATGGCGATGAAGGACCCCACTCTTGTCCACGTGCAGGGCTATGGCTCCTGGATATACTTACTCCGCTGGGAGGCTAGTGCGTCACACATGACACCCATCTAAGTGTAAAAAGAAATAAAAACAATAAGGCAGTACTGATTACTATAAAAAGTAAATCATGTTGCAAACTATGGAGACTGTGCTCCTTTTGAAGTGTGGTGGGTGAGACGAACTCCTAATACCACTGGCAAACATGGCGGAGCACATACACTTACATTATGGGAGTGTGCATTCTTGGCGACGTGTCTGAGCTGCGTGAACAACCAGTAGCACTGTTTGTCACCGCCTGCCCAGGGACGACTTCGGTGAAACGGTGGAAACGTCAGGGTGACGTGGGGTCAGTCCCAGGAACAGGCTCAGGGTGCTGGACCTGACCCCGTCCCACGTATCCGGTCCTATCCGCTTAGGCCTCGGCTCGGCGGGGCCCTCTAATCAGCGGAGGGACGACTAAACTGACACCCCTTCTCATCCCCGTCTCTTTCCGGCGAAAAGCAAAAGTTGCCCACTAAATGTAGCTTTCCTGGTCGCTGATGACAGACGGGCCACTGGCTGCTGATCCCGCTTCCAAGGCAGAAGTTGATCTGCTTGGAGCTGCCTAGAAGACCAGCTTCCACGGACCGCTCCCGCTCGTCTTCTTCGTCAGAGATCGTTAGGATCTTTATTCACGGCCACTCGGAAATGGCGCGGATGTCGACTTACGTTATGTCCCAAGCCAATAGCGCAGGTGGACTATGGTCCAGCTGCTGGTCCAGAATGTTGACAGGGAGATAAGAGTCGCAGGGGACGGTGAAGCTGCGGGGGTTTGTGGCCGAGGCGAAGAAAACGCTACTAGGACTAACTAAGTAGTACTCCATGAACCGCACTACGACTCTGCTCCAAATCAACAGTGTACGGGGTGGCAATGCACCAATTATAAATCCACAAATTTTTAAACATAATAACACAAGCAGATCCATTTCATGCTAAAACGGCGGCTGGCTAGGAAACGTCTTCTGGAAATTCGTCGTAGTTAGGCTGTACCGCCTTGCGCGCGCGTGGGCGGGTTGCATACTCGCACGGCGGCTCGGAGCCACGCCACGAGAAACTTCTGCGGGACGGTAATTTTCCCTGATCCGACACCCGCACCACTTCTCTGCAGGGGATGTTTTTCGTGTTTTTCTCCGGAGCGCCGAAGCCCCGCGCGCGTCTTCGGGTAAAAGTGATGAGCCCCGTCACAATAGAGGCGAGCACCCTGCCCCGACATAATCCCCACTGTGCTGCTGCTGCTCGGCTTCTTAGGCCCCAAGGTCCCGGCCTGGCTGGCGTCCGCCAGGCCCGGCGCGTTCGTGGTATTCCGTCGTCTCTGCTGCGCGACAGGCGACAGGTCGGCGAGCTGCAGGCTGCAGCAAGCTGCAGCTCAGCAGGCGCAGCGCAGCAAGGCGCAGCAAGGCGCAGCAAGGCGCAGCAAGGCGCAGCAGGTCCCCTCACTCATTGCGGTGCCATTGCAATGCTGTTCTCCGGCTCGCTCTTCGTCGTCGTCGACGTCTCCTCACCCGGAGAACAACAGGCAGTCTTTGCTCTCCGAACACAACAGGCCGCGCCGCACCTGGCGCCCGTCTCCTCGTCGGCCAGCCAATCACGTCATAAACAAAAGCGTTGTTCCGTGAGCAGCTCGTCTCCTCCCGTTTGTTCTGCTTTATGGAGCGCGCGGAATGGGCCCGGTCGGCTCGGCCGCCTGATATCGGGAGGAGGAGGAGGCTGCTCGCGCCTCGCTTTGACACCTCGGCTTTGCACTTGGAGGCGTGAAGCACGCGCCCCACCCCCCGGCCGGCCGCCGCCGTGCACCCGCGAGTTCACGCCGCGAGGACGCCGATTCTCTCATGCATATCAGCATAAATCGAGGTACGCGGCAAACAAGGTTTTTATCCCCTAACCCCGTGCATCCCGAGGCAAAAAACAGTGAGAAAGAAATAACAGTAAAGGACCAGAGAAACTGCAACAGAGTTGAGAGGAAAGGATCGGGTGAGGGGCGCGAGGGATACGGCGAAAGGAAGGGAGGGAGAGATGGAGGGAGGGAGACGCTCGCGCCGACTTCGCGGAAGATCGTGCGCGCTCGGCGCCAGCCCCGGTCCACGCCACGGATGCTGAGACAGAGATGCACGAGCCTGGCCGCCGGGCGAAGCATATACTTGCACCATGCTTGCACTGCCCCCCCCCCCTCCCCTCAATGCAGCGGACCGGGGGGGACCGGGCCGCAAGCCACAAGCCGGGCGAGCCCCGAGTCACGACGGCCATGCTTGGTCCAGGCACGTCGCATTGATAACGAATTGGCCGAATACGTGACTTTCCCGGAACGAGTACGATCTCCGTACGGGGAAAGAGATGGGAGGGGTGGGGGGGTTGGCGTGGTAAGCTGGGCCGCCGCGCCCGCGCTGCCCTCCCTCGCGGCCGCGAGCGGCGCAGACCCCGAGTTTATTTCCCTGCGTTTGGCTTTGGGGCTTCCCCCTGTCGGCGAGGATGGCGTGGGGCGATGGCGGGGCGGGAGTAGGCTAATGGCACCTTATCTGGCGGTGAAAGGCACTCCCGGCCCAAGTGCAGGCCCGGGCCCCGGGCCCTGGCCGGCGGCTGGGGTGGGGCGGGGCGCGGCGGGGCG
>NW_026267150.1:2715929-2718354 GCF_000697945.3 Frankliniella occidentalis
AACATTCTGGGAGCTAATTTTTATACGCTAGCACACGAAGTGAACCGCATCCGACCGCATCGGAACGCGCCTGGCGCCCGATCCGTCTGCGCGTGCGTGGAGTGGTACTGCGCAACGCGAGCACGCTGCCATGCCAGGGGCCAGCGACATGCATGTTATTATTGCGTTTGCCGAAAGGCGTCTCTGCTGGGGACACGCCTCGTCGTCGCTGCAAGTACATATGTGCGACCGCGAGCTTCGTTTGCGATGTATCGGTTAGCTGATGACAGCGCGCGTCGGCGAGCGACCAGCCCCAGCAAAGAGTATTCCTTGGCTTAAGTCACCTGAAAGTACCTCAATAATTTGCGTCGAAAACTCTACAGTTTTGTTTTGTTGTTCTCTTATTGCCGCGTCGGGGCAAAACGTCGTCAATTTTTTTTTTTAAACGTTTAAAAACATTGTAGACTTATAGAAAGAGAACAAACCTTTTCTTCGTCGCGTCTTCACAAACTATACTTCGAGACCCCTCGCCGGGTGCGCGGGCCGGTTTGGTGTGGACGCCGTGTACGGCGCCAACGCTAGAGGCCTCCGGTGCAGCCGAGCGCGACGCTGGCTGATCCAGCCCGTACCGTACACCGTACGTACTCCGTGAATCACGAGTATTATAACGTCAACTCGTGCCCTAGCAGCAACGCCCCGCCACATCACGGCAGCAGACGGAGGTGCCTGTTGGACCACGCGCGAGCGCAGGTACGGCACTCACTCGACAGGTACTTTCACACCTCCCCCGCCCGGGGCAGGCCTGCGCTGGGCCAGCGCAATGCACGTACTCGTGCCCGCCACGCCACGCCGCACCTACCTATACGTCTGTAATCAGGCAGCAACGCGCCCGTCCCGCCCGACCGGGCCCCAGTACCCTTCGGGCATCCTCGTTAAATTCTTGTTTCTTCCCCCATTTCTCAAGTTTTGTTATCCCCCTCCCTTCCTCCTTTCCCATCACTCTACGTCCTCGTCTTCTTCTCCCCACACCCCCTTTCCCCTTTCAATCCCTTGAACTTGATCCCTGGGGAGTGAGAAACGACGACTTATCTCCGTCAATAACATCGGAATACTGTACAACACAACGGTTTTGTTTTTTTAACTGAAATATCTTAGTGTTGAGATCTTTCGGTATTTCATACTTGAGTCTGTGAGACACGTTGGGCTTTTATCTAAATTACGAAACCAGGTTACTTTCAAATTTCCCCTTTACATTCATTGACGCTGCGTGAGCAGTCGGCCGTCGGCCCGCCTAAGGACGGAATAATCGTTATTTATACCGAAATAAACAGGTGTGTGAAGAGAAGAAAACGGCTTCTTCTACAAGAACCTACTAGGCGAATTCTCAGAATTCGGCGTGAGACTTGAACCAGTTTAACTTGTGGCGCCAGGGAGCAGCACACGGGAGGCGCCAAACACCAATTAATAACTACGGCTGTCACAATTTTCATAAGCATAAAAGGATTCCACTGAAGTTTGTTCTCTTTGCAAGCGTGATTCTGCACAAAATACGAACGTTTATCGTTGACGGTGACACATGATCCCCCCTCTCCCCTCCTCCCATCTCTCTTCGGTTACCTGCGGTAGGCCCCATCTGTGCCGGCTCAGTCACTCAGGCTGCCCCACTTAAGGGGGGATAACAACGAAAATTGCTCATTTCATTAGGCAGCGTGTGTCTACGCCAAATGACGTAATGAGAGGGTAGCAAAAGGCCTTTGCGTGCCGGGCTCCAGGGGAGGGAACCGTTCGTCGCCCAGTGCCCAGTGCCAGGGCCTCGATTCCTGTGCGACGGCGCTGACCAAAGCTGTCGGGTTTGCTTCGCCTAAACGAGGGGGTACATATTGAGCATTATTTAGACTTCTGACGAGAATCGCGCGACTGCGAGGGTGTCCGTTTTAAAAGAAAATACTAGCCCGGATACAGGAGTGCGACCGCGTTGCCTATTCGCACGGGGCGCTAGGGAGCCGTAGTAGGGGGTAATTACCACGGATGTAGAATAGAAACTACGTTTCTCAGAATACTAACTCCATGGTAAATACACCCGCGTGACTCAAGCTCGGGCTAGTTTACTCATGCGCGGGCTGGTTTATTCATTTGCTCCAACTGGGCAAAAAGGGCCACTTGAGCCGGAGGCTGAAAGCACCTCACATAACCCCTCGGCCAGCTTTACTGGTTTGTTTGAACGCGTCGTCGTCGTCCTCCCCCTCCTCCCCCGGCGTTTAAAGTTCTCTCCGGGGCTTGGGGGCGCTCGCGCACGCGCGCGGAGGCTGTCACACTAGATCCGAGCCTCGCCTCGCCTCTCTGAGACTCGCTCCCTTTTCTCCTTTCGTCCCGCTCCGTGTTGCGCTGTCATGCCGTCATCGGCCACGTCGCCGGCGCATCACGTCGGAGTACGTTCTTACGTACG
>NW_026267150.1:2725344-2727619 GCF_000697945.3 Frankliniella occidentalis
GAGCCCGGAGGCCCCCGGGCCCTGATGGCCAAGGCCAAGGGATTAGTTGTGGTCAGCCTATTGTCCTGCCTGCGCCCGGGCTGGACCGCCGCACACAGACGCATGAAAGGAAAGGCAACGATCCCCTTTTATTTCGAGCGAAAGGAGGAGGGGCAAGGGGGGGGGGGGTGCTGAGGCGGCCGGCAGCAGGCCGGCCCGAGAGGAGAATTAGTCGACAAAACAAAACAGATAACATTGTGAGAAAATTGTGTTATTCTTGGGTGTCGGCGTTGCCGTGGCCTGCGCCAGCGCCGCCAGCGTGCGCATGATGCGCGCCCGGCGCTGGGCCCGCACGTTCCGCACACGGCTTGCAGGGGGTTGGAGGCGCCCCAGGCGGACCTAGGCGGACCTGGTCGGGTTCGAGGAGGTGTCTCCTGTTACCGGCCCCCTGCTGACGCGGGCCAGGGCTGCACTAGAACTTCGGCGCCCTCCCCTTCCTCCCCCTCCTCCCGGGGTTCCCGCAACATCGCCGCGAAGGAATGTGCCGCCCGCCGCGCCTCTGGAAGTGCGTACCTCATGTCGTTTACAGCCGCGATAAACACGTCTCTCTCTTTCTCCCTCTTTCTCTGCCTCGGAGTGTCGTAAAAAGCAGTATGGCGGCGCGGGGCGTTCAGAGGGCAGAGATTGTCAACGCACGGGCTGGCAGTCCGCTTGCCTGCCCGAAGCACTTTCGATCGGGCTCAGCCCGGCCCGAACCATTCGGGCCGGGCCAGCCCGAAACCCGGTCCGCCCGCTCGAACCCCGCCTAGCCCCGCTCAGCCCCCCTCACCTGCGGCGAGCGCTGAGCCGAGGCCGGACCGAGCCCGAAACCTCGGCTCGGGCTCGGGTCAGCGGCTTGTCGCTGCCGCGCGGCTGCCGGCGGGTGAGCTAGCCCGACAGCCCGTGCGTTGACGATCTCTGTCAGAGGGCCTCACTTCGGAGGAAAGTGGATAAGGATAAGGGACAGGTAGCCCGTTCCCTTTCGTTTGTCCACGCTGCTGGCGGCCATGCTGCGGGCGGCCTCAGGGCGGCCTGACCGGGGCGGAGCGCGAGGGGGCTGACGACGTGACGTCGAAGGGCCGGCCGGCCGGGGCTCAGCTCTTCTGCGTACTTACTGACCTGGAACTGGACGGGGACGACGGAGAGCTTCCGCGCGAGGGGAAAGACCCCGCCCCGTCCTGCGAGGTAGAGCGGAGGTGGCCGAGGGCCCTGTCTGCTGTTCTCGAGCGACTTTCTATCACAGTAGCACCCATAAACCCACACCGCCGGGCGCGACACCCGTCCCCCAACGACAGGCAGCCCAGGGGTGTGCATACTACCGGGAATATCGAGAAATGAGCTCGACGAAACCGTCGACATTTCGCAGAATTTGTTTTTGGAAGCTTGATGACGGTCGCCACGCCAGGCCTCCGGCGGCCCCGGAGGCGCCGCACCCGGAGCTCCGCGGAGCGGTGGACGCGGGCAGTGGTGGTCGCCACGGTCAGGCGCGTGTCCAGCGGCCGTATGGGCCGCTCATGGGGTCGCCATATTGCCATGAGGAAACTACCGGACCCCATAAGGTCGGTATGGCAGCGCGGCGTGGAAGCCAGGAGCCGCCGCCACAGTGACGCCATTGGGGCCCGGCAGCCCGACGGACCGGTCGCGAACAAACGACGCGCTCGGCGGCCAACACGGTGGCAGCCGCGGCCGGCTGCAGCGGGGCAGGGCAGGACAGGACAGGGCGAGGCGGGGCGGGGCACCGCGGCGGCACACTCTGCGGTAGCTGTTGGCACCTGGAGCCAGGCGCCTGCCTGGAGGCTCCAGGCTCCGCGGTCACGCCACGCCGCGGTCACGTGATAGCGCCATGGTCAACGACACGGCGGCACGGCGCAAGCCGACCTATCGGCTGAAGCTGCTGGAGCGGGGGGAGCTGGAGGCTGGCCCATGGCTGGCTGCCCCTGGCTGGAGCAGGAGGAGCTGGAGGCTGGTCCATGGTTGGCTGCCCGGGGCTGGAGCAGGAGGAGCTGGAGGCTGGTCCATGGCTGGCTGCCCGTGGCTGGAGCAGGAGGCGGTGGAGGCTGGTCCATGGCTGGCTGCCCGTGGCTGGAGCAGGAGGAGCTGGAGGCTGGCCCATGGCTGCCCGTCGCTCGCCACGGCTCCTTCCGATGGTGGTTGCTGCCGATGGCTGCAGCCCATATCTGATGGTCGTGGCTGCTCCATGGCTGCCCCATGACAGGCCCATGGCGGCTGCCGATGTCTCTGGCCCCAGGCCGGGCGT
>NW_026267150.1:2727669-2734477 GCF_000697945.3 Frankliniella occidentalis
GTCCATGGCTGGCTGCCTGTGGCTGAAGCAGGAGGAGCTAGAGGCTGGTCCATGGCTGGCTGCCCGTGGCTGGAGCTGGAGGAGCTGGAGGCTGGCCCATGGCTGGCTGCCCGTGGCTGGAGCAGGAGGCGCTGGAGGCTGGCCCATGGCTGCCCGTCCCTCGCCACGGCTCCTTCCGATGGTGGTTGCTGCCGAAGGCTGCAGCCCATATCTGATGGTCGTGGCTGCTCCATGGCTGCCCCATGACAGGCCCATGGCGGCTGCCCATGTCTCTGGCCCCAGGCCGGGCGTCATCGACAAGTCGCGGCGCGGGGCGGCCGGCTCGCTTCAGTGGCTTGCTTTGACATTGTTGTTGCGTCTTTTCTTTTCTTTCCTGTCCATTATCTCTCTGCTTGTCACAAACTTCACGCAGTCCGCGCGTAGCTGCGCTGCCGCGGATGATAAGACGAGGCGAAGGAATCTGAATATAATCGGTCGAGGCTGCGGGGCGAGGTGGGGCGAGGAGGGGTCGCGGCTCTGCTCTGCCCGGCCCGGCGCCGTGGATTTGCGTGGCCGGTGCATCGCGGTCATCATGAGCGATTACCAACGCCAGTTTGGTATCCCGTTTAAAAAAGTCCGTTAAGATGTTAAGCCTGAAGTCTAAATAAACATGCTGCCTGCCGACCAATGCGAGGTTTTCTCAGACGAATTTTGTGATCGTTCTTTAGTACAGTAGGGTACGTACTGTACTCTACTCATAACGTCAACATCCGCGAAGAAACATTCCGTCTACCTGTCGCACGGGAATGAACGGCAACCGTTTCGTGGTAAAAGCGGTATTTGTATTCGAGAATTGGGTGTATATATTTATCCGTTCTGCCGGGGACGCCTTTTGTCGTGGAATCCAGACCTGATATGTTATCTAAGCATATTTGTAATAGGGCTGGGGTTGGGTCGGGGGCCCGGCCGGGCCGCGTGATGGTAGTAGAGAATGGGCCCCGACTATAGTCCTATAGTGGTGGCGGCGGCGCTGGCGGGGGAAGGGGGTGGACAGCGGGAGGGGGTCGTTTTGTGTTTGTGTCATCACGGTTTGTGCCGAGTGTGCGTCGTCTAGACTGTGGGAATGGCAAGCTGGGTGCGCGCCCCGGTGGTGTGGGGAGGAGGTGGGGGCCGCGGATAGCGGGCACCTCATCGCGGAACGCCTCCGCGAAGGAACGCCTCACTCCACCCGCCGACGCCGCCCGTCTCCCTCCCCCTCTCACCCCACCACCCCTTGTCCGTCCTTGGGAACCAAAGCGCCCTTCGCGACGAGACAAAAGCGTCGCATCAGCCTGGTGGCGGGGCGTGGCGTGGCGGGGCGGGGCGGGGTGGGGCGTGGCGGGGCGGTGTGAGGCGGGCGGCGCGGTGACAAACGTAGTATTTCCGCATAACTTCGTCATGTGATCCCGCCCTCCTACCACACATGTGAATCGCGTGTTGTGTGCGCACCGCGCGACGAACAGAGAAAACCATGGCGCAAAACTTCAACTGAATAACATTTTGTACACGACGGTTTGCGGGTTTGCCTAACTCGCTCCCGTAAGACGCAATCGACCCTGTGTGCAATAACGCAAACACTCGTGCGAAGAAACACCCGGTATTTAGGCTTCCAGCTTCATGCAGTACGAATACCACTCTGGAGCCTCCATACACAGTGTGTCTTACACGCTGTTCTTCTTCTTTAGGGTGGAGTTCTCCATGTGTGTTCAGTGGGGGTCTCAACAACAAGCCATCGTCGCTCTATGGCTCTACGTCTAAACTAGCTCCTATACCTTTGGAGAGGTGGGGAGGAGGGCGACGTAGCGAATGAAAGGGAGAGACATACGGTGCGAGAAAGAGAGAGAGAGAGAGGGAGGGAGAGGGAGGGGAGGGCTTATACGCCGAGCGCAGTGAGCCGGCCAGACTCCAGATAGGGGCCACTAACTCCAGACCGGGGAGTCCAAAGAGGAAAACACATCTCGCGCGCCGCCAGCGCTCACGCTCACGATAAAAACCGCATTCCCCCTCCTCTTTCATTTCAATCCGCATTCCGGCGTGTGAGAAGGAGAGAGGGGCAGAGAGGGGGATGGGAGCTCGGAAGGGCCGGGACGGGCGGGGGCCTGGTCCCTGGTCCTGCCGGGTGTGATACATGGTCCAGAGACACCCGGCGGGGTACCAGGCACCCACCGGGCACCTATAGTACCCGCCAACCTCGACTGGAGCTCGTGTAGCCGACGCCGGTGCGGTCCCGCCCGTGTACAAGGAGCTCTGTACAGCTTGTTTCCGTGCTGCGGTGCGAGCCCCAGAGAGTGCCTTGCTCACGCCATTGTCCACCCGGGAGTGGTTTGGCCGCGCGTCACGTTGCCCGTCACGTTGTACTGGAGTCTGCCAGGCGACTGGCGCGCCCCGCGCCGCGAACCCACCCCAATTTAGGACCGCGAGCACGTTTCCGTTTCGTCACATGTTTCTACGGAGAGTGGGCGCCGTCTGCGGCGGCGGAGGCGTATAAAACCACACACATTTTCCCGGCCGGTGGAGCCACCTCGCTGGCGGGCCTATCGAGGAGCGTCGCGCGACAATTTGCTCGGATAGTCTTTCGTTTGGCTGCAGAAACTCGAGCTCGTCTGCTTTGCAGCGGGATTGGCCCGCCCGGCAACGGCTCAACCCCAAACCCTGCCGTCGATGTGCCGCCGCCGCCTACCACCCCCCCTGGCCTCAAGGGCGTCGAGTTACACACCTTTTGTATGACGACTCGAAACGGGAATTCGATATATATTCCCCCGAGGACCTGTAGTTGTGTGTACCCTGAGCAGCAGTGTAAAAAACGCATCGTCTTCGCTTTTTATGATGCCCTATCTCACTCTCTCTCTCTCTATCTCTCCACGCCCTGCTCCCCGCTCGCTCGCTCTCCCTCGAGCTTCTCTCCACCTCGTCGCGGAGACAAAAGTAATGGGTCGCCCGCAGCCAAGCGCGGATTCTTTGTCCACCTGCCGAGATGATTCCCCCCGCTCCTTTTCATCACGAGTTACTTTGTATTCCGGACAGTGTAGTCCCCCCGCCGGGGCCCCGGCAGCCAGTCTCTCAGCGTGGCGCCTCCTCTCCTGAATAGCGCAGTGAGAAGTAACGCCCCTCCGGGCCTGCCGGGCCAGCCGAGCCAGCCGTGGCAGGTAGACGGGCCGAGCCGAGCCACAAACTTCACACCCAGACCATCCTCGTCGTGTTTGTACAGGGGATCCTCACGAGCAGGCCAGGCCTGGGGCCCGTGGGCCCGGGCCGCGCCGTGGAGGAGGTGCACACGGTGAGCACATACGCGCGTAGAGGGACGTTTACTCAAGCGGGACCACCGCGGCCACTCGGCGGGGCGGGGCGCTGCGGACAGGCGGCCTGCACACGTCGCAGCGCGCGACTCTCACTGAATGGCTCGCCTTGGCCTGCCAGCCCCGCAACGCTCCCGGACCCGGCGCGTTGCCTACCTGCCAGGCGGGTTGTGGCAGGCATTAGCTTACGTTAGCTCCGCAGGAGGATATTGGTGAAGGTATCAGGGGAAGAGTCGCGGCTCTCATCCAGAATGGCTCGCATTTGCCTGCCAGCCACGCAACGCTCGAGGGCCTGGCGCGTTGCCTACCTGCCAGGCGGTTGCCTTACGTCAGCTACAGGTGGTTATTGGTGAAGGTATCAGGAGAAGAGTCGCGATTTCTCACGATCTCCCCCCCCCCCTTACACCTTATTCCAGTTCACCTAGAGTTCACCCGCGTCGTACTATTATGTCTCAAGGTACTTCACGAGTACTCACTTCCCGTGTTTACCTTGGGTCTCAAAATTACCTCTGGTTTTGTCGACGATGCTTCTTTTGCGCGTCTCCCGGGATAAGGACGGAGCCAGCGCCCCAGCCCCACATCGGCGGCGCTCGCTCGCTGGAAGTCCCCCTCCCTCCAGATCCAGTCCAGGCGGGCTGCTCCAGATTCAGATCCAGATTCAGCATCCAAAGCGCATCGCATACCTGGTGCTCGGCTCGCCGGCGGAGGGCACAGCCGCACAGCCTGACCAAGGCCTCGCGCTGCGGCCTTGTGCGCCGCGCCCAGCCCATTTCTTCTTTCTTTTTGCAGTTTTCTCTCCCCTCCCCGCCTTTTCTTGTTGTTTATTCCTTATCCTTTATTTGTGACTGGTACCCGCCGGCTCGACTCGCTCGACTCGGGTTGGGCCCTCGCGCGATCCCTCCGGGGAGGCGGGAAGGGAGGGCGGGGCAGAAAGACAGGAGAAGGCGGTACTCGCCAAAGCGATGCACGCCACAGCACGCAAAGATATACGCCAGGGCGACTGCAGCAGCGCTCTGTTCGGCTTGTGCCGTTTTTCATCGAACTTTTTTCTTATTTGCCTTTTTTGCGTGCGATGATGCAGTCATCGATAAAGTGTTAAAAGGCCCAGCCCGACGTCACTGAGAGCCTTACTCTCTTGAGCTGCCGGCCGCGCTCCCGGGCCCGGCTGCACGGAGCTGATGCAAACACAGGCAGGGTGGTCCGACCTAGAGGTCCGACCCTGTCCAGTCCGCCGAGGCCCCGGCTCAGCAAACTCCGCACCGCCTACAATAACATACGCACCACGGCCCTGATGGGGTGCGCGCTCACCTCACTGATGTGAGTCGAGAGTTTTGGCTTCGTATGCGGTCGTTAGCGTTTTTTTCGGTTCGACTTCACAAAAATTCCTCACCCGGGGCCCGGTCTCGGGCCAGGTACATATTCTTCTCTCTTCTTTTCTTACACCGGCCCGGTGGGGACCGGCCGGGGTGCCACTCTGAATGACTGCGTCGTGCGGGGGTGCATATGGATGGCGCTGTGCTCCGCCTCCGAGCAGCGCTGTCAGGCGCCGCCCCCGCCGCCCCCGAGGAGAAGGTCGCCCATACAACTGTTACACCCGCTGCTCCGTACCCCTCCTCGCGCTTCAGTGATCGTGAAATCAATAAGCAGGACAACAGAGCGGTGGGGGACCTCTCCTACAGCAGCCGACCCCGCTTCCACACTTTACACAAAAAGAGGGACGTCGGAGAATGAAAAATAAACGCCATCAACCCACACGCATGTGCGTGTACGTACGACGGGACCCCGCTGTGTAGTAGTTCTGTGCGTGTGAGTGTACGCGCTCGCGCGCATGTGTGTGTGTCACTACTCTATGTAGTACGCGGCAGCACCGCTGGCACATTTGCAGGTGCAGGTGACACTGCTATGAAGCCGCGCGCCCTCTGCGGCTACGGTGCCGCTGCGACACCCAGAAACTACACCGGACGCTGTGTGGCTTTGCAGAACTTTATACGCCGACACCTAGGAAAGTTTCATACCCGAGTTGCATAAAACATGTCGGTGCCATGGCGTGGCGGCCGTGGCCCCGCCCCTGCAGGCTCCCCCGGTGGTGGTGGAGGCCCGTCACCGTCACCTCTTCTCGGCACCTCAGCGGCGCAGCTGGCGCAGCTCCTCGTCTGGTACTTACAGAACCTCTCGCCACGACAACCGCGGGTACCCGCGGGCAACCCCGGGCCGGGCTATCCCAGCCGCGCACTCTGCGCGTCCCGTCCACCGACCCGCCCGGTCGGTCCCGGGCCCCGCAGCACGAGCCAAGAGGGAAGGCTTGGCCGGCGTAGTAACGCCGTACTACAGGCCGCAGGCCGCTATTGTGTCCAAGGGAAAGGGGTGAGGGAGGGGGTGAAAGGTGAGGAGGAAGACAAGAAGCGAGCGAGAGGGGGGGGGCAGTGGCCCAAGTCGTGGATTCCTTCGAGGGCCCCGCGCCGCGCCGGCCCTGCCGCACGAGATGGGCCTGATGAGGGGCGGGCGGTGGGGCGCGGGGCGAGCTGATGCTGCGGCGCGGCGGCCTGGCGGCGGGGCGGGGCGGGGCGGGGCGGCCGGGGTGGCGCGGAGACAGGAGAAGGAGAGGCTGTTATACGAGGAGAGGGGCGCTGGACCGCCACCTCGCTATGATGCGGTTCCTGTGCTGCCGCTGCGCCGCGCTTAGCTCTGCGCTGCGCTACTCGTTCGCAGGACCGGGCCTGCCAATAACGTTGCACGTGCGAGCCTGCATGCAGCCTGCAGCACGAAGTGTCGTTTTACGTTGGCAGCGCCTGTGTTCGCCGAGCGTCGTGCCGCCGCGCCGCCGCTGCTGCGCTTGCAGAACGAGCCTCACTTAGGCCCCCGACAGCCCGCACCGGCGGTGGAGGCGCGGTTGGTCGTGGTTCTCGGCTGGGTCGTGGTGGTGGTGGTGGTGTAGTAGGACAGGGTAGGGGGTAAGGTGGCGGGGCGGGGTGAAGTGGGGCGAAGCGGGGCGAAGCGGGGCGAAGTGGGGTGGAGGAGCGTTCCGTCAACATTTCGCGCACGACCCGCAGCGACAGAGTGTGGCAGTGTGCTGAGGGGTGGGCGAGTCGAGGTGCTCCCGCTTTCTTGCGCTTGGCCTTCTCTATTTTCAGAACCCGAGTGCTGCAAACAAAAGACATACTAACGCCAGGCTACACGTTGCGCCCTGGGGCCCCTGGCCGCCGGCCCCGCCTCGCCCGGCAAGAGACGCAAACGACCTGCGTACTCCTCGCGGCGACCAGACCGTTCCACGCATGGAGAACGTTTTTAGGCTCGGAAAAGGCAAGGGAACGACACCAAACATATGAGGGCAGAAACAGAATCCTCGGGAGTAGCTGCCGAGGTAAGGAGGGACGCCGCCTTGTGCGTCCGTGCGTCCCGGGCGGCCCCGTAACCCCCGACCCCAGTCACCACGCCCATGCCCATGACGACCCGAGCGCCGCTTCTCCCTGGGTACCTGCCCGGCCCCCGCCCCG
>NW_026267150.1:2734527-2736666 GCF_000697945.3 Frankliniella occidentalis
CTCGTTTGCCAAAGAAGCCCCTCCCTGCCCGCCCGCCCGGAGATCTTGCCGACCGACCAAATCGACCGAATCCTTTCGGGCCACTTTGAAAGCGTATCAGATGTTCGCCCAGGGACCCGGATCAGGATCGGGCTCTGGTGCGGAGTACGGGGGAATGGGGAAGAGGAGGAGGGGATTCTCTTCATAGGAATGTCCCGCTCAGGTTCACCCGGATTCACGGGGCATAGGGGACACTCCGCCCTGGACCGAAAAAGTTTGCCCGACTCCCGCAGTAGTACTAGCAGTAGCAGTCCCGGCCCAGCTTGAATAGCCTCCCACGTGACACCGCGTTCCTCTTTTTATCGCGCTTTTGCACATTATATTTTCGCCGGGCCGAGAGAGCGATGGACCCGCACTTTTTGGCGAGTCGTTTACGGCGTGTCACCGTCATGTGCGCGTGATGGTGTACACGTGGCAAGAGCATGCGTCATGGCTAGGCGCGGGGTGGGGTGAGGCGGGGTGGGATGGGGTGGGGTGGGCAGCCGCACCGGCAGCGGTGTTAGCACTGGCACACCACAAGTAGCCCGCGGCCACTATCTGATGAATCAGTGTATTTTGGGAGACAGTGGAAGATGCCAATTGAATGGGCTAGTTTCTTTTACGAGTATACGCGTGAGCGGTGTTTGTGCTTTTATTCTTTTCGAGTAGTACGCCATAAGGCAAGAGAAAGAGCAAGAAATAAGGTGGGAACGGGAGGAAAGATAGAAAAGGGCGCTGGTTATTGGGTCTCACAGTTGTTACATCATCACCGTCCAGTCTTGCTCGGCCCTTGTCTTACACTACTGTACCATGTCACCGCCCGCTATGTACTTAACAAACCAATTTCAAAAAAAAAAAAATCGTGATGGGGTGGAATAATTCTGTAGCCACGTAGTCACAGATTATAGGGCACATATGCATGTAACCCTTAGTGGGGCGGCGCACGGCGTCCATAAACCACATAAGTATATTATGAGGGCAAACTTTTTTTTGCAGCCTCTTTTATAGCTTAATGTAGTACACATGTTCTGTGTTTCCTGTGTCACTGCCGGCCAGGGAGAAAAAAAGGGGAGGGGGGGACTCATAGCCATAACACCGTACTAAATGTATACCGGGACCGGGTGCACCAGAGCGGACGCGCCGCAGTGTTGCGGGTTTGCCTACTGCCACGGGCCACGGTGCCCCTTGCTGCCAAAAGGGGTATGCAATCCGACAACACTATGTAGCGATAGCCACCTCTCCGATATACACTCCTTGCATGCATTTTAGATCTCTTCAACTTAAGAAAACCCCCGCTGCGCCCTGACTGCTCTGCCCTGGTAACGTAATGCACCTAGCTTGTGGACGCCCCCTCTCTCACCTGCGGGCTGCGGGCGGTGGGCCCGGGGCCCGGGCGCAGAAACCCAGAGCCCAGAGACGCACTGCTGCCCCGTGAATCAGCCAGCATCTCCCTCGCTCCCAGCCCGTCGGAGTCGGGGCCGGGCGCGCCGGGGCGTGGCGGCGGGTGGCGTTGCAAATACGAGTAGTGAGGAGAGGTGGAGGTTACCCGGCTCGACGCATAACTTTGACCGGGGGCTTTCTGACCGCGGGGCTCGCCCGATCTGTCCGGTTCGCCGGCCGGCGCGCCGTCGTCGGGCGCGCCCGGGTCGCGTCCTGTCCGTACCCGCGCGCCAGAGCTCGCGAAGCCTGGCTAAATATTTACCGCGACCGATATTTGCCGATTCCCCGCGAAAGGGTTTTGCAAACACAATCGGCGTGGCGCGTCATTCACCCGGACGGCGCACCCGGGCCGCACCAGCCCACCGTCGACACGGGCCCAGCCCCGCCTCGCCCGACAGATTTGATTTGATTTGATTTGATTCCAATTTTGCAGCGGCTCGTCTCTTTCAATTACAGGACATCGAGTTATCGCTCTGACTGACGCGTCTCGCTGATCTCATCGCTCGAGCCCACGCTATGCTCCCGCTCCACCCCACCCGCCCCGCCGCTAAGGTGTGAACCTATCACCCTGCGCGACGCCGCGCGTTGCCATTCACAACGACCGCCGCAATTTTTGAGCGTGGCTATACACTGGTGTACTACGCCAGGGGGCCCCGTCCTGTACCGGGCGAGGCGGGGTGG
>NW_026267150.1:2737990-2753357 GCF_000697945.3 Frankliniella occidentalis
GGGGGGGGGGGCTATGATCCGTCGACAGGTCGGGCTCGTCCTTGCGACCCCAGAGGTCTAAGGCAGCAGGCCTGCTGTTCCTGGAAGGAAGGCCCGGGGAAGGGGGGAGGGGGAGGTGCCCCTGCCAGGCCGAGGAGGCCCTGGAGTGACCTATCCCCCTGACTGGCATTGTCTCGGGGCCGCCACGCCCCTGCCTGCGATAAGCAAGGCTCCAGGCGCACAGGTATATCGTGTATCGTGTGTGTGTCTTCTGAAAAGAAGTCTGGGGTCCGGCGGCCGGCGGCCTCGACCCTGTCTCGGAAGAAATGGGGATTTGCTCCATCTCGGGCTGGCTGGTCACGTAAACCAAGGCTGGTCTGGGAGGTGCCGGGGTCGCCTCCCGCTGGGGCGGCCAGTGTGCCTCCCTCAACTGCTCTCCTACCCTTGCACGACTCCTCCTCCCCTTCTCTTCTCTCGCTTCAGGGTCTCATTAATTTTGTTCCGCGAATCTGAGCTAAGCGATGCGCCCCTCGTGCCGAGGCTGCCGGGAATTTAGGCGAACTCGACGCGGGCTGCTCCTTGAAGCGTGAGGGCTGGAGCCGCGGTGGCGCGGTCACCGGGGCCGGCGTCAACATGTTGTGTTCAGTATCGGCGGCCTGGATCGCGGGGCGGCGGGGTGGCCGCGGGCGGGGCGGGAGACTCTCGCCGTCGCTGGGCTCGGTCCGGGGTCGCGGACGGCCGCCCGCCCTTGAGCATGGAGCCTAGAACACGTGTTCTCTACCCCGCTATCTAAACACAATGTGTGGGGTGGGGCGGGGCGGGGCGTACCGACCAGTCGCGGCCTGCTGCGTCCGCCTCGCCTCGCCCCGCCCGACTCGACCCCGCCGCCGCCCCGCGCTTACCGCGCCCCCACCGCGCAGACTATAAATAGCGAGATAAGGTGATGTCAATGCGCGGCTGTGAGTCACTGCTGCCCGCCCGGCCCGGCCCCGCGCACACAGCTTGTGCACAGCTGCAGGCGGCGGCCCCGGCGGCCCCCGCCCCCCGCGACCTCAGTGTGCGGAGCGGCGGCGCACTTCCATGTTCCGGTGCGCGCGCGGCTGGCGGCGAGTGCTGCTCATTGCTCATCGTCCCTCTCATTGAAGTTGCGCCATACCACCGCGCGCCCGCCCCGCCCCCGATTGGACGCCGTTGACGCGACTCCTCGTATCTGCTCGCGCCCGGCGGCCCCGCGCGGTGGCAGATTCTGTATCGCTTTATTGTATTGAGTCACGTTCGCTGCTCGTTATCTCGTCTGGCCGCCCTTTTATTTGTTATTATTTTGGCGAGAGGTTTCGGTTCGTCTGTGTAATGGTTTTCCCTATAATTTTTTTATTTCCTTACTGCCGACGTTCCGTTTCGGCTGACGGCCCGTCGCTGGTTGACGGCGCGCCGCCGCCCCACGCTCCCCGCGCGCTGGTCGAAATGCGACCCGGAAGTTTGCCCGGATCCTGTGACATGGCGGCGGAGGGCGGCCACCCCCGTCCGGCCCCAGGGGCATAAATTAAGGGTGACGTGTGTAAAGGGGTTGAAACGGACGCGTTCGAAAACTAACGCCGTTCCCCTCCTTGTGGCGCGGCCGCTATGCTGGCGCCGCAAGGCGAGGATTGGTGAGGGGGAGGGGGCGGAGGGAGGTCCTGGGAAGGGGGTAGTTTTCCGTCGGGCGCACCCTTCACACCCACCCCTCACGTTGACCCCGGAAGCGCCGGGCTGGCGGGCTCTTCTCGCGTCACCTTTCGTGACGGCCCGAGACACGCCCCGCCCCGCCCCGCCCCGCCCGGGGGCCCGCCGGGGGCCCCGTGGGAACGCGGCGCTTGGAATGTCAACGCGTTGCGTGCCGTGGCTGAGTGGACCAGATGAGTTCGGAAAACGATGTGTGTGCAGTGTGATGATGGTGCGTGCCGCGCTGGACTCCAAACTGCAAGCCCCCCCCCCCCCCTCCCTGCGCGCGCCCCGTGCCGTGAACGCGGGGGAAGGGGGAGGTTCTATTAAAAGCTTCCCTATTCTTTTCCCTTTTTCATATTTCGTAATCTCTGCGAGACGTCCGGATGTAAGTAGTTGGGCGATAGTCATCTGCTGTGTTCATAAATAGCACCCCAAAATTTTCTTTCCCTCTCCGGGCAGGCTGGCGGGGGCTGGAGCGCCTGTGGGTAGGCCACCCGCCGCGGGCGCCTGCCGTCGGTTGCCTAGCTCCCCGGCGCTCCGCTTGGAGGGTTGGAGCTGGCGAGAGCTGGTTGGCGAGCCGTGGAGAGGGAGGGGCGCTTCTTCCTCTTGGCGTGTACTCCGCTTCCACCGGGGCTCGGCCTGGTGGGTGGCGCGGCGGGCACGCGGCCCCATTCATGGCTCCCGGGGCGGGGCCGGGCGGGGCCGGCGGGGCGCAGGTGCTGTGCAGCATTGATCCTCCGCCCCCGCCCGCCGCTCTGCCCCCGCCCTGAGCGCCGCGCGCCGCCCCCGGGGGGCCCTCCTAGCTCCGGCGCGCTTGCTCCGCGAATAGGTCTGCCATTCATGCCATCCGCGGCTGTAGGACTGCGAAGGGATTCACGCTTGCGGCCCCCAAGGGCTGCTGGTCCTGGTGCGCCTTCAGCCTTCAAGCGTGTGGTCCCCGGGGCTGGGCTGGTCCTGGTGCGCCTTCAGCCTTCAGCGTGTGGCCCCCGGGGGCTGGGCTGGTCTGGTGCGCCTTCAGCCTTCAGCGTGTGGCCCCCGGGGCTGGGCTGGTCCTGGTGCGCCTTCAGCGTGTGGCCCCCGGGGGCTGGGCTGGTCCTGGTGCGCCTTCAGCCTTCAGCGTGTGGCCCCCCAGGGCTGGGCTGGTCCTGGTGCGCCTTCAGCCTTCAGCGCCGCTGATAAGGGGCGGCCCACGCTGCTATCGGGCCGCCTGCTGGAGGGAGAGGCGGGCGCTGCCGCCGCGCTCGTAATGGAGTTATTTCTGCCCCCTTTTGTTTGGGCCGCGCGGACGACGACCCGCCGCACCGAGAGCGGCGCACCGCTATTTTGGGTTTGGCCTGGGCGGGCGCGGCAAGGCGAGCACGACAAGGCGCCGCCCGCGCGACACCGACGGCGCGGCAGCGCGACGCCCCCGCCGCGGCTGGAGCAGCCGGGACACTCAGGTGGTGATGCCTTGAGCAGGACCCGGGGGTGCCACGCCCTGCTGCTGTGCGGTGCCGAGCTCAGCTCAGCTCAGCACATGTCGTACGCGACGGTGGAGCAGAGTGAGTGGCGGTCGTCACCTTATCTCTTTGACACACACGCGTCTGAGAATGAAATGCCGCTCTCTTCTCCGTGGTGTGGTGCTGCACGCCCCCCGGTTGATGTCGTGGTTTCCTTTCGCCGCGACCTCGCCTTTTGCTCCTATCGGCAGAGTGGATTGGTTGAATGGATGGTGTGGCGGAGCGGGGGCGGCGAGCGGGCTTATCGTGGGGCTCGTGTGTCCCGGGGGCGGGCCGGGGGCGGGCCGCGGGAGTGATGAATGGGTCCGCCTGCACTTAGAGCCGAGTGCTGCCCCTGCTCCCCCGCCCCCGAGCGCGCAGCCACGCACCCGCTTCGTGCATATCCCATGCGGCACTTCCGCTTGCCCGGCTCGGCCCTGGAGCGCCCGCCCTCCCCCTGCCCGCCCCCCCGTCCGGGGTGGAGGCGGTGGTTTTAGGGGCGGGGAGTGGCGCCCTGCGGGTCTTCCACGCGGCGCTGTGCGGTGCTGAGGCCCCTCCGCGCGCCCCGCCCCGCCGCCCCCATCCTCCCAGGGGAGGGGCCGCCTCCTCCCCTCCGTCCCCCCTCCCCCCTCGCCCGGAGCAACTGGAGGAGGGGTCCCCTCCCTCGCGCGCGCTTCCTACTCACTCCACGCACACGCCGCCCCCGCTGCCCCCACCCCCTCGTTGGGCCTGGCTTTGGTGAATGGGCGCTCGCCTGGTCGATATACGCCGCAAGGGCAAGGTCGCCTCCCTTCGCCATCCCGCCTTTTCCTACTCCTCCTCCTTCTCCTCTTCCTCCTCCCCGGCCCTTCTCCGTGACGTCACTCCGAACGCTGCTTCCGTTTTTGCTGGCCATGTAGGGGATGATGATGGTGATGTGGTCCGATCTGGTGGTTTGGGTGATGGGGATAACCCGGGTCGGTCCAAGCGTCCAGCGGCGCCGTGCTGCGGGAGGTTGGCGTGTCTACAACGGCGGCGTTGTAATCGATGCCTCGTTGTTCCGTGTCCGGAGACGAGGCGGCGACGGGCCGGGGCAGGAAGGCGGCTCACTCGCGCCTAGTTTGTTTGATTAGGCGCGTACAGGGCGGGGCGGGGCGGGTCCGGGCCGGCCGCGCTGTCGAAAGCTCTGAGGGATCATCTCGGAGATAAGATAGCGCGGGCGGTAGCTGCTGGTGTCCTGCTATCGGCCGGCCGGCTGGGCTGGGCGCTGAGCTGGGCCTGCTTGGCGGGGCGCGGTACACTGAACAAGCCTTGGCGTGCTTTTCTGTTACGTGTGTTGCCTTCTTATCTGACGGACGGGGCGCGGGCTTCGTACGTTATTGCGAAGTGACCGTTGGCGACCGGACTGTCCGTCCGTCCGTCCCTCAGCAGCAGCGACACGCGATGAGGAAGGCGGCCGAGTCACTTTCGCGACGACCTCTGCCACGCCGCGGGGGCGTGGGGCGTGGGCCCGGCCCACCACCACCCTGCGCGCCAAGGAAACGGCGAGGCCGAGAGAGAGAGGCGCGGCCGGGCGGAGGAAGGACGAGAAGCGGAAAAAAGAGACGGGTGGGAGGGTGTGAGAGGCACTCCAGGCCCTTCTCCTCCAGCCCACGTCCGCGGGGGCGGGTGGTTGGTGGAGTGGGATATTTTCTTGGAGTAAATGTCTGCCGTCGTGGGTGGTGGGGAGGCGAAGAATGGAGAGGGCGAGGATGGATGTTTGGGGTAGAGATGGTGTTTTCCAAGGCAAACACTTTCGCAACAACTTCAGCGCGCCGTCCTTTCAGTGAGTTTCGCCGAGCTCAGAGTATTTCTTTTTGTTGCTCGTCTATAAAAGTATCGAGCTTGTTCAACACCTTTTGCTTCGTAAAGTTTCCTTAAAGAAGTCATCCCTCAGCCCCCATAACATCCCCCCGCGGTGCCTGCTCGTGCTCGTGCTGCGACCTTTCTGTCCGTTTCGTGTGGCGCCCCGTGCCCCACCCGCCCGCGAGCTGACCCCTGACCTTTCGCGCGCTTCTGCGCGGCCTTCTCTCTATCCTCCCTAACGGCCCTTGTGTTTGTGGTCGGGGCGGCCGGGGGTAGGAGGAAGGGGCGGGTGGTCCACCTACCCACCCCTGACGACCGCCGCCGCCCGCGCGTCCATTTCCAGCGCTGTCCTGTGAATAGTGGCGATTGTGTCCGAAACTCTGAGCATCAGCCTGTCGCGGTTCGGTTCGTGTCTGGCACCCTCGCCCTGGACGCGGGGGGAGAGGGAGGGGGGGACTGGGATGAGGGCGCTGAACGGATTAGCACGTCTCCTAGACCGGATCGGATTGCGGATCGCTGCGACCGCTCTGTCGGCCGGCAGCAGCCGCCCGGTCCACGAGGCTGACACGATCCGGATCTACTCCGAGGGGTCCCCCACTTCCAAAATAGGTGTACAACGAGTTGCCGAGTTGGCGAGTTGCCGCGAGTAGGGCGCGAGTTGGGATCAATTTTTAGAGAGTTTTGCGCGATTTTGGCGCGAGTTTTAGCGATTTTCACGCGAGTTTTCGCGAGTTATCGTGAGTTTTCGCGAGTTGTCGCGAGTTGAACGCGAGTTTAGCGCGAGTTGGGCGCGGCTAAGTGTACAACGAGTTGACGAGTGGGGGACCCCTCGATCTACTCGGCTCATCTCGGTCTCGGCGTCCTTGACTAAGGCCTTTGGCAGGACCAAGCCGTTAGCATTTGAGGGGAAAGTGCGATTGTGTTCTTTTTCTCGTTTCAAGTTTTCTCGTTTTGGATCTTCTTGGCGTCAGCTCGAGGTTGTTTATCAGTTTGACATGGTGTGTTTTTTCTTCTCTTTGCAGACTTTGAACGAGATGTTATCCGCGGGACTCGCCGTGGAGCCGCCTCATCGGGTCGGCCATGGCCTGGGCTCCAGCCTGGGGGCGGGCCTGGGCGCCGGCCTGGGGGCGGCGCTGGGGGCTGGCCTAGGGCCCCCCTCTCACCTCCCCATGCTCAACGCCTTCACCAGCGGAGAGTTCCTCCGGCCGATGCCTCCTCATAGGTGGGTGTAAGTTGATCACGCCATTAGGGAAGGGGTCTACTACGTATTCCATTTAGAGACATAGTTTCGCAGCTAGAACACTCCATTGGTACATAGTCCTAGTGTTTTAATTGTATAAGTAGGCATTTTATAATGTTTAGAGATTAAATATCCTAAATTGTTTTTAACTTTAATGTAGCCTAGAGTTATCCTTTAGTCTGAATCTTGTAGTGAATTTTATATTTTTTCTTGCTTTGCGTTTTTATTTATTTTTTCGATTATTGCTTTTTTCGCATAGACCGGGAGAGCCTGGTCCTGGCGCTGCAATGTTTTCCCAACCTGATTTGAGGTTTTGGCTGCACCACCAACAGCAGCAACATTTAGCAAGGTAAGCTTTCGCTTAGATTTTAAGTTCGTTTTTTTTTTTCCCGTCTGAATCTAGTTCGTATGTATTGTCCCATTTTTAACCCTCCTAGTGCATGCCGTGTGCTTCATAGAGCTCACCGCAGTGCCTTTCGTCGCCGAATCTCACTGTTTCTACGTTGATGTTGCAGGTATGCCGCGAGCCAGTCTGTGAGTCACCACCGCCTGCCGCAGCAGAGCCCGACGCCCAGCCCGCAGGCGGCCCCGCCCACCGTGGCGCCCCCGGCGCCCTCCCCCGCCCCCGTCAACCTGAGCGCTGGCCACAAGGACGACAAGGAGCGGCACCCGCACGGCGCCACCATGGGCTACCACTACTACCCCATGGCAGCGCCCCTGTACCCGCCCGCGCCCTACTCGCCCTACGGCTCGCGCCTGCAGCCCCAGGACGCGCCCGCCGCCTACTCGCCCCCCGCAGCCTCGCCCGCGCCCCTGCCGCCCCCGAGCCACCCGGCCCCCAAGCCGGCCGTGGCCTCCAAGACCTTCAAGGTGCCGGTCCCCGCCGGCCCTCCCTCCAGCAGCAAGGATAGCTCCAAGCACCGCGCGCACCAGCCCAAGCATTCGCCCATGTCCACCACCACCTCTACCACCTCCATGCTGCCGCCCCTGGCCTCGTCGACGCCCATCATGACGACGACGGCGACGCCCCACCACCCTCTGCACTCCTCGTCGGTCTCGCAGGACTACCTCCATCCCGCCTTGGCGCCCGCCCTGTCGGGCGCCTCTGTTCCCGCTCCCCATCCAGCACCCGCCACGGCCGCGGCCGCCACCACCCTGCCGCAGTTCTGGAAGGGCTCCTTCATCAGGTAAGTTGTCGGCCGAGCCAGGTTGTCAAGCGTCGTCGCTCGCATATTGGCAGTTCCGTTCACGAGGCCTCTCTTTTCCGACAGGCTGGCGTCCGGAGAGCTCAAGAGGGTGCAGGAGATGAAGGCCGAGGACTTCGTGGCCTCCGCCGAGCGGAACCCGACCCTCAAGGCGGACCCCGCTACCGTAGTCAGGATACAGTCCACGCACAGCTGCAGGGTGTCCATCGCGCTCAGCGTCGGCGGCACGGAGGTGAGTCTAGGTCTAGGTCCAGGTCCTTCCGCGGCGCCGACAGAACACGTGACGTGACCTTCAGGGCAATACGAGGCGAGGCGAGGCGGGACCCGTCGTCTCGGGGACATGCCGCGGCGCGGAGAGGGCCTAACGGCGCGGCCCTCTGTTCGCTTCGTGATGTGCCCCCCCCCCCTCCTCCCTCAACACACACTCTCCTCTCAATCCCACTCCTGGCGCGTTCCTTACCGCCCCGCCCGCCGGGCGCAGGCTGCACGCTGCAGGTATGCTGCAGGCAGATGGGTTAATGACCTCCCTTCCCCCTTCTCCCTTCTCTTCTCGCACCTCTCCCTGGTTGCTGCGGAGAGTCGCTTAACGTCGTTGGTGTCACACACACACACACAATCGCGCGCGCGCGCTCGGCTCTCCTCTTATGCCCTGCGGCCGGAGAGATGAGATGGGAGGGGGGGGGGGGCTCATGCCGAATTCCGTGGCGTTGGCTCGACGTCTCGACGTGCTGGAACCAGAGAGCCCCACGTCAGCGTCAGGACCACGGCACATCAATGGCCCCGAGGCTTCCCCAGTCACGCCGGGAATGCGCCACGGCTTTCTTCTATTTGATCAAAGGGCTCTTCGGGACGGCCCGGCGCGCCGGTCGGTCTGCTCCCTCCCCTTCTCCGGCCGACCGCGCCGAGATCGAGATAGCGATCCCAATAAATTACCTTCCCGTTTCGAATATTTGAAGAGTGTCGGACCTCGCCGTCGGCTCGCCTCACTCACACGTGCGACGTGGAGTGAGTGCATGGTTAAGGGAAGGGGTGACGCGGATGGCGACCTTTGCAAGGTCAATGTATCGAGTCGAGGGAACGACAGAGATGGGACTCGGAATGTGGTAGTCACTGGACTGGAGTGTAGTAGGGGGAGGTGGGAGCGGGCGGTGGGGCGGGACAGGCGGGGAGGGAGCAGGAGGAGGGAGATCAAAGATACGCTCTCCGTGGAATGCGGATCGAGATTGAAATGAAGATTCAAGTCGGTTGGCCGCAGCCGCTCGCGGCTCTCGGCTCGGCAAGCAACTGACACGCCGTCTGATGGTCCGACGGGGACCAGCGGCGAGCACTCCATGTGTTGCTTTTGTGTTCTCTCGGAAAATTCGCATGCAGCCTATCACAAATTTGGATTAGGTGATGCATAAATTTCCTGTTGAATGGTTTCTTACCCGTTGCCTCTCTTCTTGTTTCAGTCGGAGATCGAGACCACCTCGGAGCACCCCTTCTTCGTGTACGGCAACGGCTGGGCCTCGTGTTCGCCGGAGCGGTCGCTGCAGTTACTGGGACTGAGCTGTCGGACGCTGCAGGTCGGAGACGTCGTTGTGTCCTTGACGCACCGCCAGCAGCAGCAGCAACCACAACAGCCACAGCAGCAGCAGCAGCAGCAGCAACCTCCGCCACCGCAGCCGCCAAAGGCGACCCAAAGGTCTCAGGCCTCCACTGGTGCACGGGGAGGACGGGGCAAGAAGCAGCAGCAGCAGCAACAGCAACAGTTATTACAACAACAATTACAACAGCAGCAACAGCAGCAGCAGCAACAGCTTCATCAGCAACAACTCCACCAACAACAACAGCACCATCAGCAACAACAGCACCAGCATCATCACCAGCAGCATCAGGCCGTCAACCTACCACCACCCACCGGCCACCCTAGAACACAGCATCTCCCCGGCCCCGCCTCCACGCCCTCCGCCTCGGACTCCTCGGCGGCGTCCATGGCCGGGAAGAAGCGGCGGTGGTCGGCCCCGGACCAGCTGGCCGCCGCCGCCGCCGAGGAGGCCGCCGCCCAAGCGGCCATGCCCTCCAAGCTAGCTAGGGTCCCGGAGTAGCACGGGCAGCCCGTCCTCGCTCCCGTCCGGGAGTGACGTGCCACGCTGTGGCACGTCGACGAGGGAAATAAAAGAAACGAAAGGTGGCTAGACGTGTTGCTTGAATTCGCTGGACCGGACAACGGGCCCTGTGCGGGCAGGAGCCTGGCACGACGTTCTAGTCACCTTTGTCCCTCGTCGGCGTGCTGGGCTGGAGTTCCTAGCACTCGTACATTGTGCTGTACATTGCCTTCCGCGCCGCCCCGCGCCGTCACGCTATGTCTGCAGCGCGTCATTGTGATCTCACTGCTTGTAGGGACTTTTGAGCAGAGCGATGTGATAGGAAAATCTGGGACTTGGATCTCTCGCTGATGTATAGCAGGTCCCAAAGCCACGTTTCGTGTTGATTAGTTTATTTAGCAAAGCGTTCGGGAGCGTTTTTGGAAACTCTCGTGACATATTGTCACGATTGTGTGAACGCATCCAGTGATTTCCTTATGTATTGACTGGACTTACTGTCTGGATTATTTCTTCTTTTTTTTTATTTGTCATTGTAGCTCATCCAGTGATTGAAGAGATTAAGTTATTCTATCTGTTAAGAAAAAAGATTTTACTGGAAGAATTAGCTCATCAAACCTGATAGAACTGACAACATTATCGGGCTCATTTGACGCTAATTAGTACTTAGTACTTTTCTAGAGTCATTCTCCTTTTATCATTTATGTAATGCATTTTATTCAATCGTACAAAGACTTTTATTTTTGCGTTGGAAAGAATTTCGTGTTAATGCTTACTTTAATTTGTGACTGAAAATTGTAATTTCTGTCTGTTATGATTTATTTTTTTTCAGACGGAAAAAGAAACAACATCTCATTTAAAATTAATTTTTGTGCAATCATAATTTTTTAGTACATTCTATTCTGTGGATGTAGAGCTTCTGCTCAGATGTAGAGCAACTGTGCCAAAACCATTGCCATATGACGCACAATACAAATTGTAAGTTATTTTAGATCTGCGGGTGAGGTGCAATGGGTTGTTATTTTTTAATTAATTTTATGAAGATTGTTGCTCTTGCAATCAGTGGAGGAAGATTATTGTAATTTTGCATCCAGAAATTACCTAAAGTGTTCCCTTCCTCTTTCTCTCTCTTCATCTCTTCTTGCTTTCACCTATTTTTGAGAATATTGACCAGGAGCTTAACATCCAAAGTACCTATCTTACTATTTTCTGTGTCCATTTCAAAATTACGCTGAGGAGAGAGAAATGTCTGTGGTTTGGTGCATTTTTGAGCTGTTTTGCTCTAATCCTGTCACCTAAGGTGAAGCTAACTATGTGCCATGCAGTAGACTTTAATTGTGAGCAGCAGCTTCAACCAAATTAAATATGTAGCCATTATTTGTAGTAAGAGGTGGTCTGTTGACTGATCTCATTGCCATTTGCTTTGTTGTCTGATCATGCCTCTGTCATTCTCAAATGGCAAATTGTGGTGCTGTTTACTTCTGATAGGAAATTTTAAATTAGATTGAGTATGTTATTGACTGTTGGTCATTAAATTTTAAAAAATAAATGATTTATTAATTGTTGACTATAGTCTATGTGTGAAAGAAACACAAATGAAATGCATAATTATTGAATTGTATATATACAAAGGCATTCTGACCTAGCAGTTATGCTCTTTTTGTTTATATTACGTCGCATGTGGTGATGTCTGTGATTTATGATATTGGTAATCTTTTTGTTGCAACTTGAGTTAAATTTCATGTTAATGTTAATTCTTGGACTGATGGGCAGGAAATTCTGAATGAACAAGAATTGTTCATTGTGGATTTGTATCCGACCATGGTAGTTGTGTATTTAATGATGGAACTGATTGTACATATTGTTTTTGAATTATGTAAAGTGTTACCCACTATTAAAGCTTTGTTAAATTAAAAAGTAAAATAGAAATTTATTCTACTTTATTTCTTTTCCTAACTGGACACACATTCCTACTTTAGACGCCGTTGGAATTCCAGCAGAGCTTTTAAAAATATTTTGGGGATCCAATCTTTGTAACATCTTGACTACAAAAACAGAACAAATTGTAGTTTTAAGACTTTATTTGTCTTCCTCCTCAGCAAACAGTTTACACAATCCTTTAGTTCAAGCCCAAAAATCTCATTTTGCAACTTAGGCTTTGATGTTATTGTGTGCCTTCTAAAAGTTTAGGGACCATTCCAAAACAAATTTACACTCGTTGAGACTCTACATTACATTCATTGTTCAGTTCATGCAAAGTGAACGAGCATGTTATGTAACAGAAATCAGTCACAGTTCCTCACAGAGGAAATACAGTGCGACATGAAGAGATTTAGTCTACCAAGAAATTCACTTGTCAGAAGTCTTTTCTGGTAGAGGGTTTCGAGTCTAAACCGTCTTCATTTATCTCAAAGACACACACATGTATAATATAAATATATTACATCAGAAACACTAAATAAAAAAGATAACAGGCTAGCTCTCGCAAGAGGTCTGCCTCCAACAATTGAGATCTACCTAGGCTCATTTACATACAAATACATGGTACCAGAACAAATTACTCATTTCAAAAAACATAATCTCATTAACACTGGTAAAGAAATGTCAGAGGCATAAAAGAATATGAACACCAATTCAGTAGTATGAGAAGAGTAAACAGCTGCATCGTAAATCAACTGAGATACTCTAGACTAAGCATTTGACAGAAGGTTGTTCAAATGAAATGATAACAAGACCCTCAAATTGAGGATTAACAAGTCATCACAACATACTGAGTAACATTTCAATGAGTGTTCTAAATAGTCTCTTAAAATAGATCATAAAATTAAGCACATGGTCAAACCTATCAGCACTAAGTTGCAAAACAAAATTCAGCACAACCTTACCCTTGACAGGGCTTCATAACTCTTCTCTTTTTTTTTTCCACTTTAAAGGTAATTTTCAGTCAACATAAAAAATATAACATAAGTTAATACAAAAAATGACACAACATCTGATGTTTTTAAAATATTTAACATTTGTGCATTGATAATGAGCTTAGAGAAAGTATATGCACAGTTTGGAATCGTGTAGTTATCAACTGTTCTGTCAAGTACATTCAGTCTGTCATAAATAGTTGGTCTTTGACCATGATATCTGAATTACCCCACAGCCAGGCAAGAAGTCTTGTAATGCATTGCAGGAGCTGTGGCAGCCAATTATCTAAGTCGATATCACAATTTTTCAATCGTCTCCCTGAGCACGCTTAGCCTTCCTTGTCCTGGGGCTGGTTTTCTGTGATCTTGGGCTCATTTTAGGTGCTTTGGGAGATTTGTCTAAATAAGGAAAATTATAAGTTTTTAGAAACATATACACTTGATAGAAATTTTCTTTCCACAAACCTCATGATATTGTCTACTTACTAATGCTGTTGAGGGTCTCACGTGGGAGCCAGTCATAGTCAACATCGTTGGGATTGTTGGTTCCAGTCTCAACAGCAGGGTTTTTGCGACCGCCAGATCGGCCACCACGAGAGCCGCGGCCAACAGAGTACAGGAATTGTTGACCCGCAACAAGAAGAAGAACCACGCACGCAGCAAGGAACAAGTACAGGAAGAAGGTTTCACCATCCAATCCCTCTTCAATTTCAATGACGTTGACGGTTTCGTTGAAAACAGCTTGACGGTAGATAACACCAGCCTTTTCAAGAAAAAAGAAAAACAATGTTAGTAAAAGCCTAGCTATAAAAATTAAGCAAGATGCAAATGTTAATATCTTACAGCGTCTTTGTAGTGAAGGTTGACCGTGAATCCGAAAGGACGTCCGGCAAAAGTGTCAGCAGGAATGAAGGAGTACATGATTGTTGACTCGTGGGAAGGCTTGACAACCTGCTGGTAAGCAATGGTAGAGAAGTTCTGCATGTAGAAATTGTAGTCCATTGCGTATCTGAAAGACGCGTCAATCAACTCCAAAGTCATGTCCTGTTTGCCCTTGTTGGAGAAACCAACAAGGAACTCAGCAATTCTTCCAGCAGGGAGATCTGCAAATAAGGAAAAAAAGTTAATAATGTGAGTATGATGGCAAATCTAAATCTATGAAAGTAGGTCATTTGCCATTAAAAATTTGAATGTCTGAGTTTTTATAAAATAAGACAGTTCACTACTTCATTAATAATTAAATACAGATAATGAAACAGTGAAAAATTGTGCTACTCACCTAAAGAACTGCCTGGCACAGTAACAGGGTTTACAAACAAAATAGTAGTTTCAGCATCTGGCGAGGCTTTTGGTCCTGTATCATCATCTCCATCAGTAACTCCCTCATCCTTCACGGCAGTATCAGCCTCCTCAACATCAACAAGCTCTTCATCATCATCCTGGGCATACGCCACTAATTTGTTTCCTGAAATGTATGAGATAACGTTTAAGACAACTGAATCAGTATATCCACCTCCAAATGACAATCAGCCAGAGCGTAAGAAATAAAACTGTTTAGAGGTCTTGAAAACCTGAATTAATCTTGGTAATAAAAATTTGCTTTAGGGTCAGATAATCAATTTTAAATGTACTTCCGCTTCAATCATATGTTCAACGGAACTAACCTATATTCTTGAGTATGATAGGTTTTAAATATTTATGAAAGAACCAAGAATAAATTGAGTAAATACGAAGTTAATAAAAATTGAACAAATAATTACGAAACAAGAATTCGTCAGATAATGAGGCAATCACAAAAATATCAAATAGGAGAAACAGTAAGTCAGAATGAACATCTGGGACACTACTCGTCTCTTTTCCAAGGAAACTTAACTCATGAGATAATTTTCCTACAAAAAGGGTATATTTTCTAAATTAGTATAATCCTTCATTTTAAAATGCAGCCAACGAAATATTTGGAATAGCATTTGTAAACAAGTCAGTATATGCCACGTATTTTGGTGAGGTCTCATCACGGTCCAGTCGGTGTCTGAGTAACCGGCACCTGTAATTCCAAACTCCTGTAAACCCGGTACTTACCTCCATTTACGGTAAAGAGGACGGCCGGTAAAACCAGCAAGACCAATAATAAGAGTTTCTGCATATTTGCGGCAGCCGAATCAAACCGGCGACGTAGCTCACACGCACAGTGACAGACAGACAGAACGGCCGAGAGTGGGAAGGGAAGAGGGTTAGCGGACGCCTTGCCCGGCTGGATGGTGCTGCTGCTGCTGCCGCTGCAGCGGCGGCGGCGGCGGCCGCGGCTACGTCATCAGGGACGTGGAGACGTGGAGCTTGCTGGCGGCGGGCCGCGGGGCCGCCCCGCTGCCACAGCACCGCCTGCACGCCGCGTCACGCGGCCGCGGCGCTGACCCGACGCCTGTCCGCGTTTCAGCCGTCAAAGGTGTCCGATCGTCCATTGACGTTACTTTTCGCCCTGGCGTCGCGGCCCGGCGCACGTTTCGGGCCGCGAAAGCCCCCCGCGGCCGTCGCGGGGCCCGACCATCACACCGCGCGCAGGTTGCAGGCCCTGCGGCCGGCGGAAACGGGCTACGCGTTGGAACGGGTGGAGGGAAAGGACCGCTGGGAGGGAAGGCAAGGCGGCCAGGCGCCAGGCCAGAGGCGCCAGGTCGATCCAACCGGCGGCGTGCGCCATCCACGCCCTCGGGCAACATGCGAGCGATCATGAAGCTCATGAAGGCGACAACGAGGGCTGACTTGTCGCGGGGAACGACACGGTGCGGCGTAACGCCAACGCCCCCGCGAGGCGCCACGCGAGCCGCGGGCCGAGCCACGCAGCAGAGAGCGGAGCGGCCGCGCTCGGTCGTGCTCGGTCGGATGAGAAATACGGCGCCTGCCCCTCGCCCCTCGCCCCCCGCCCCCACTCCACCCCACCCCC
>NW_026267150.1:2755017-2775483 GCF_000697945.3 Frankliniella occidentalis
ACTTCCCCCCTTGGTCGTCCGCATACATCATAATCGAATTGTATGGCAGCCGTCCCGTCCCGGGCGGATTATCACGGATCAGAATCAGCATGGCTGCCATCCTCCTGCGAGGGCTGCGAGGGACGCGAGGCGGGGCAGGTGTCCTGAGGGGGCCCCGAGGGGGCCTGCCACCCCCACCCCCGCCGACCCGCCCGCGGCCCGCCCTCGGCCCGCCGTGCCCTCCGCGGACAGAGTTTATAAAAGGGCGCCGTCAGAGCTCAGCGGACTCTTTAGTTCGTAGACTAGTGACCATGGAGTACCCCGAAAGCGCGGACTGTTCGAACGGCACGGCCTGGCTGCCCGTGGCGGAGGCCAGGTGAGTCAGGCGGGGCGATCCTCGCACCTCTCCGACGACGGCGACGACAGCGACAAGCAGACGGTTCCTTCAGTCCGTTTTTTCTGTGCGTCAGCCCGTGCGTCCGTGTTGTGCGTGTGTGCGCCCGTGTGTGTATGTGTGTTTGAAAAAATTGCATAGAAAAATT
This sequence comes from Frankliniella occidentalis, assembly GCF_000697945.3. Classification (NCBI taxonomy): domain Eukaryota; kingdom Metazoa; phylum Arthropoda; class Insecta; order Thysanoptera; family Thripidae; genus Frankliniella; species Frankliniella occidentalis. Next base: position 2,755,539 of record NW_026267150.1, read on the forward strand.
AGGAAATTAATACCCCGTTCCGGCAAAGGGTCGTTCCACGCTACTCGCAGATTATGTCACCAAGTGCCTCTGGCTGGAGAGCCAAATGTACCAGCGGACTGAACAAATCATCCACTTCTTTAGTTATGCTGTACCGCACGCAGGTGTATGGATGGGTTTGCCCACAATCTCTGGCTGTGACGCCGTACAGCGCCCAGCGAGTAGGAAGCTAGCCCACCCCATATGCGTACGGTACCTATGAGTATAGTCGTATGTATACAAAAGTGGACAGTGTTTTTCAGTCGCCCGGTGGATGGTGCTTCCTTCAGACGCGGTGTGCGGTGGTATAGGGAGATGCTCGGCTAAATTACGTATAGTAAATTTCTGAGGCCGTATTGTATCAATCCGACGGAGGCCCGGCGCCGGCCGATTTGTGTGGTGAGCTCCGAACACTTTCCCAATACTTTGGTGTGCGCAGGATCGGCTCCGGGGTGTCGGGGCCCTCCGAGCAGCGCCTCCTGGGTTGGAACGTCCCCCCGGACGAATTGCCGCACATCCCCACGCACTGGCTGGTGTATCCAGAGCCCGACCCCCTCATCAACTACGGCCTGGGTGTCCTGTACTGCTTCTTCTTTTTCTTCGCAGTCATGGGCAACGGCATCGTCATCTACATTTTCCTCACGTGAGTCTCAAGAAGTCGTAGCTCTGTCCTCCGTTCTACTTGCGGCTTGGTATTACATTTCTTATCTACAGGTCAAAAAATTTGAAGACACCCTCCAACATATTCGTGGTGAACCTAGCAATATGCGATTTTGTGATGATGGCCAAAACGCCCATTTTCATCTACAACTCGTTCAACCTGGGTCCTGCCAGCGGCCCAACGGCCTGCCTAGTATTTGCGACCATGGGGTCCTTCTCCGGGATCGGCGCCGGTGCCACCAACGCGGTGATCGCCTACGACAGATACATGTTAGTATTTTTTCTATGCAGAAACTACTCAAAAATACTTGACGTTCAAACCCTAAAATTCGCTCGGCAATGATATGGAGATCAAACCTGCTCAATTAAACACTCACGCCGCCAGGACAATCGCCAAGCCGTTCGGCAGCAAGATGACGAGGGGCAAAGCCATCATGATCATCTTCTTTCTCTGGATGTGGGTGACGCCGTGGGTGGTCTTCCCTGCCACGGAGATTTGGGGCCGCTTCGTCCCAGGTAAAGTCCCGCTGGCGGTGGTGTGCTTCGGGGTGCCGCGCCGAAGATGCAGCGTCTATTGCTGTTCGCAGAGGGCTTCCTGACGAGCTGCACGTTCGACTACATGTCGGACACGGACCACATCCGAGTGTTCGTTGGCGTCATGTTTTTCGTCTGCTACTGCATCCCCATGACGATGATCATCTACTTCTACTCCCAGATCGTCAGCCACGTCGTAGCGCACGAGAAGGCTCTGAAGGCCCAGGTGATGTATAGTTAGATGGATTTATGAGTCAATCACACCCCTACCCCCCCCCCCCCAAAAAAAAAAACAACACAAAAAAAACAACAACAAACACACACACACACACACACGCACAAACACCGTTTTGTAATACTGCCTCTCTCTGTCACAGGCAAAGAAAATGAACGTGGAATCGCTGCGATCGAACGTGGACAAGAACCAGGACTCGACTGAGATTCGCATCGCCAAGATGGCCATCTCACTGTCCTTCCTGTTCGTGCTCTCCTGGACCCCGTACGCGACCGTCGCGCTCATCGGTGCCTTCGGAAACAAGTATGGGTGCACTCTATCAGGCGTGGGTCCAGAGGAGGAGGTTTTGGGTTCGACTGCACTCCCTTCCTCGACTCCCTCTGACGCAAGCTATCGCTTCTCTTTCACACGCGTTCGAGGTGGCTGATTTGCCCGACCCGTTTGTGTGGTTGGCCTGTACCGCATGCACTGGCGGGGGAAGTGGTGTGTTGTGCCCGGAAGAAAGACGCTATGCAATTTTATGTTCAGAGTCAGACCGGAGTCAGTCGAACCCTCTAGTTCCAGTACCGATAGCCGCGTCACATGTCGGCGCAGTGAACCACTACACACCAAAATCTTATGAACGTTTTTATTCATATTTAGTCACTATTTTGGCTTGACGGATGTCATTAGGGATGTCATTGACATCAAAATGACTTTAAAGTGATCAACCTTTTCTCCTTGGGTGGCGTATTGAAACACGCGGAGCATGTTTACGGACTTCAGTAAGCTATGAATAAAACTCCCCACAAGAGTTTAGTGTGTACGCCGTAGGGTCTCCACGAGGAAGCCTTGGTGGAATGGCGGGTGTAGGTGTTTCCACAATGAACTTTCAACGTATAACGGCGAGGCGACCCATGCTAACGCCTGCCACGCGCTGGGTAGGCCAACCCGCCACGCAGCTAAGTGGAGACGGCGGCCCACCCTGAGCGCCTTAGTGTGGGGGCTGCCGGCTAGGCTGGCTCCGGCTCCGGGTAAGGAGGGGTTTGACGCGCATCGTACCTTCGCACCAACTCGGGCGAGCAAGAGATTGCAGGTGCAGAGTCTCTAAACCTGTGTCGGTCTTTCGTAACTATTTTCACCCATCAAAGCATACGTAGTTATTGCTTCAAAAGGGACGTCGGAACATGGAGGAACTCTTTTCTTCGACCATTTTCTGAAAGGTCAACGTTGACCAAGTCGCTGTCATAGTGTCAGAGCTCTGCAAAATCGCCTTTCCTGACCGACCGAGATAGGTTTAGTTCCTTAACTCTCTCGGACAGGCCGCCTCGGTCAGCGCTGGCCGTGCGCTAGGTGAGAGGTGAGGTGAAAGGTGGTGGGGGTGGGGGTGGGATCCCTCACTACACTGTCCCCTCCTCACCTTGCAGGCGCCGTCCGCCTCGGTCGGTCAGAAAGGGTGATTTTGCAGAGCTCGGTAAAAGGTGGAGCAAAACTAACAAAATGCGCTCTCTGCGCTAATTGTACGTATTCTTTTAAAAGCACATATCACACATGCTCATTTTGGTGGCCTAGTTAGGCATTTTTGTGCCTCAAGGAGCACAAATCTTTCGTGCTCACAGACAATTGTCAAACTCCCCAGGGTCTGTGAAAAGGGAGAATCATCTACCTAGCGACCTCATATTGAATACTTCTCTCTTCTCTCTCTCTCTGTCTCTCAGGGCGTTGTTAACTCCTGGTGTCACCATGATTCCCGCGTGTTGCTGCAAACTCGTCGCCTGCTTCGATCCCTACGTCTTTGCCTTGAGTCACCCCCGTTTCAGGTAAGAATAGAAATAAAGATTACATATGGATACCTGAATGTTTATTTCCATGCAGCATTTAAAGCCTGTGAAATTCAACAGTATATTTGGTACGTATATGGTAGAGCTACAATCTTTGTTCAGAAAAGGGCAAGTTATCACAGATATAGAGATAATATCTTTCCTGAATCTAACATAGTAGGTCAAGCAGCCACAATTGCATGAAAATTATGCGGTTTCCTCTTCTGGAAACTGAACTTTTTCTTAATTAACAAAACACATTTGTACAAAAAGTACAGTTTTTTTATAAAACAAAACAAAATCCACACAAAGAAGAAGTTGATTACAGATTTCCTGGGAGTAAGTTTAGGTATGTGAAGGACAATTTGGTAGAAAATAATAGATAATCTAATCAGTAAAATAAGACAACACTGGAAATATCAAAAGCCTAAGGAACTCATTCAAAATTCTCTCTGATCAGTAATACTTTTAGATTACGATCTATAAATTATTTTGTGCTAAAATACCAGGTGGCTGATTAACCCCGCGCACTTCTGTAGTTAGACTGTACCGCACGCAGGAGTCCGGGCGGGTTGCCTACTCGCCCGGCCCGTAAGGCGCCGTGGACAGGGGCGATTGGCAAGCCCGCCCGCCCGCACTTCACTGAAGTCTACAGTCTAACTACAGAAGTGCGCGGGGTTAATCAGCCACCTGGTATTATCCATTTCTCATATGTAAACCGATGTTTTGTTTGATAAAAATATTTTAAGGACTAGAATTACAAAGGATGACTAACATCACAAACACTTTGCTTAGGATAGTGGCGCTCCAACAACAGTTGATTCAGGTGTTAAGGTGTGAATTCCCAAAACAATCTCAATGTCCTTCATGAAAGTTCACTGTTAATGTAAATCACATTTTAATTTATGATTTCCATTAACAATGAACCGATCTGAACATAGTATAACAAGAAGGCATGTGACCCAAGCTACGATATAATGTTATACAATAATATAATTAAAACAGATTACTTACAATGACAAATAGAAAAGCCAAATCAAGTTCAATATTAGTTTCAAAAGAAATGAAAAACTGTTTACCCATGGTTTACCATTGCTAGTTACTTCTCTAGAAGAAGGCATGGAACCTAAACACTTAACTAAAATTCATAACATAACTCTAATACTGGACTAAACATGATACAAGCCCCATACCTGGAGGTCTCATGACAGACTTTTGATAAGATTATTGGAATACATTGATTACAGATTCAGTCACTAGAGACTCCAGGATAATGTCAGATTGTAGACCACATGGGCATAGAACATTAAACTTATTTATTAAGGTACAATCTTTGCAAAAAAAAAAAATACAGTATATTACGGGTTTCCTAAACTGCCCATTGTGAATACTAGAACAAAAATTAAAATGTAAACAACAAAACAAAAATCTTAGTTTGAAGATCAGGATGAAAATTTGTGCCCATCAAATGAAGAACTAAAAATTAAACTTCCATCAACAATCATTACAGATTACAGAGGGCACTTAAGGAACTTCACTCCCACCTTACAAGACATGACTCAATTCAATCTCTCCAAAACATTAAAGAAAAAAAAGTGAGGGCAGAACAAGGACTTTTCTTTCTTTTCAAATATTACAACTATATAAAAAAAAAAAGAGCAGCAATAAGTAGAATTCAACAGTCTCAAAAATCGCTTAGCTACCATAAATAGTGTCTGCTAAAATCTGAAATTTCAGGTGGCACTACGTCATTTGTTCTTTGAATAAAATTTCAAAAAAATATGTAAGCTGCCTTCAGAAAAGTAAAAGCATAGTTCTCAACCTCAATAACTATACATTTTTTTTTTTAATAGCAAACCAACAGATTTGTTGTCAATGTACTTTGACTTAGTCATGCTCTGAGTTATATAATTGCTCATAGGCAAAAGAAATTTGGAGGTAGATAATTTAACATATTGAACAAAATATCTGACCTTATTCTGGAACACTGATAACTGTAATAGATCACAAATATTATACCTAGGCAGTGATGGAAAAACAAAATTTACCAATCAGTCCGATACAGAGCTGAATATAAGACTAGTAGATAGTTAAAACAGAAGATTAATTTTGCTCTGTATGCAGAAAAAAACAGGTTACATGTTCGCTTGAGAAGACCCAAATGTTTCAATAATTTCATGCTTTCTTCACAAAACACTGTAAAAAAATAGGAATTCTCTCTCTGTTAATAATAATAATTTATCATCCGCTACTACCCCAAAATCACACACATTTTTCAAATAAACCAAGCAATTTTACAACACTGCTGGTTTATGATGACTAAAGTCACACCTCACCTACACTGAACCTACTAGGCACATCTACACTTCAAATATACAATTCCTATATCTTTTTTATCGTCTTGACCTTCCTTGAGGCATAAGCATACTTCGAGGGCTAGATCGCTTTCCAATTGAGACTTGCACAGGCATAGCAAATTCTTGCATTGCAGCTTCCTCTGAATCCTGCTCCTCTTGAATTGCTGTTGGCCACCCATTTTTTATAGCACAATAAAGCATCCGAGCCATTCTGTAAGTCGCAAGTTGCTGTGCAGGAGGTAGGGATGGCCAAATTGCGAATTGAGTCAACACATAATGTACCTGGTATTGCTCTGCAACAGCCTCAGCAGGAAGTTCAGAGAAACTTACTGCCAAACGCGTGGCTAACACTTGAATTTCGTGTTCATCCCGTGGTATGCTCCCTGAGGGCTGCGCAGGCATAAGGCTGTACCAATCAAAGGTCTCTTTTCCCACCCTTTGTTGGCTCTTTGAGGAATTATTAATCTGAGAAGTAAGGGCGTTAACAATCGCTTTCATATGTTGAAGTTGTTGCTCTAAAGGAGTAACAGCTTTCATTACACATGCGTCAATATGTTCCTGAATAGGATTTGAATTTGATTGAGCATTTCGGGGTGCAGAAGGTGGTACAACACCAACACGTTCTGATAATGTGGGCATTAAGATTTGCTCCACATCAGCAAGAGAAAGTTGCTTTCCTAGATCCCCTTCAGACTCATCTAACTTCCTCTTCAGTTTTTGGAGGCCTGGGAGAGAGTAGCAGTGGTCTTTTAAAAAAGCTCTTCTGACTGGACTAGGCTGCTGTTGACTGGAATGAACAATAGGAGAAGCAGCAAATATTGGAGTTTTCTCAGTGAACCCTTTGTCCAAAGTAGCACTACTTGTTAAAACACTAGATGAAGTCATACGTATTGGTCTCTTCATTGGAAAATTGAATTTTGTTGGAATTGCACTTGCATTTAAAACTCTTCTTCCATTAGCAGCTGAAGTGTAACAACTATCTTCAAAATGTTCAGAGCACAGGTGGTGTCCTTTTGTAGGAGAAAAGTTTGCTCTTCTCATTGCAATAACCCATTTTTTGGAAAGTTCTACATTACTTAAGGGAAATCTGCAGAATAAATAAAAATTTTCATTCATTAAAAAAAATAAAAGGCAGAACAAGTGATGCATTAAGTGGTACACACCATGCATACTTACGGATGGAAAATAATTCCAGATCCCTTCTTGTAGCGGTTGCTACAATTAACCGCTGAACATGTAGCTAAGCCTCGACGGTTACTCATGGTCCTTCTGAAATATGAAAACAAAAGTAAAGATTAATTACTTGCTTTTCTTGCAGGCTTGAACTACAAAAAAAGATGCCATTCCTTGATATTAAAGAAGATAAGCCAACAGCAAGTGAAACAGCATCAACAACAACCGAAGCCACAAGTGCAAACCCTGATTAATTGTTGTCTGGTACTGATTCCGTAAAAGACTTTAATCAAACATTTTGTTGAGAAAAACAATCAAAGGAGGACCTGAGAAAGATTGGGAAGAGTGGCACCGATTTCACTTCACAGACCTTGCATTGGAAAACGGACATTGATTTGAATATTTCTGTAAAAACTAAGCCCTACATAAAAAAAATCTTATTGCAATCTTCAAAATGTAAAAAAAAAAATATAATTGAACTCCTTGTAGATGATAGAAAATGTTTATATTCCAAGTCAAAATGTTGTAATATTTAAGCTTTGTGCTCTAGTGATTTGCTCACAAAAATGTAATGTATAACAAAAATCCTTGCAATGGAACACACCATTTTCATAAAATAACTTCAGAGCACTTACATTGTTAATGAAACAGGGGCATACCATCTAGCTAAAATTGTGGCTGCTCACTGCATATAAAATAAGATCAGATAATCAAACAATGTAAATTGTTAAAGACTTGGGTGGGGTATTTGAGTCTTTCTTTTGAAATAGCCTGAATATGCATGAGATAAGTTTACCTGATAACTTCAAATAATTCAGGAGCATTCAAAGCTCACAGAAAGAGGTAAAAACTGTTTTATATTATAATTTATGTTTTTTCATTTGCTGGGAATTGGGCAGGGAGTGGTATCAAGTACGAAAAGAAAAGAGTGTGTTTGTTACGTTTTATGTAATGACAATTAACGTCAATATGAAATTATTTGAGAGCTCCAGCACTTCCATAACACAAAAATTATCATTCTACTGTTGAAATCTAGGCATTGCAAATAATTAAAGTGCTTAAGACAAGTACTAGAAATGCTGACTTAAAAGATAGTTTGTCTTGGGAGTGACTGAAGAGAAGAGACTGGAAAGATAAACCACATACTCGAGACTCAAACTAACTTGCGCTTGTTCAAAAGGTATTGATAAAATTAAATTCCTTATTCCTGAACTGTCAATGGTTTTGTAGAGTATGGAGGAAAATGTACAATGATAATGAGTTAATAAAGCAGTGTTGGAAAAGTAAAGTGTCGGTGTCAGAGACTCTCAGATTTGTACAAAAACCAAAATCATGGCATACAGATGGAAACATGTAAGTACAGTCGTACTGAAAACTAAATCCACTCTTGCTATCAAAAGACCTTTTCGCCCACAATTTGGCAACAACACAAATCTCTACAGTAAAATTTTAATTTGGGCAAATTTTCAAAAAGCAAAAGCACTCGGCACTGGCAAATTTTCCAAGGAATCCAGTGGTGATAAGTAATTTTGTCGACAGGCACTCAAAATACGGTTTACCTCAAGTATAAAATTCTACTTGCAGCATTGCCACGTTGTTGGCGAACAGGTTTAAATAGGTGTCAATTTCAAAACACGGACCTAAAAACACCACTTTCATGCACATAACCTAAAGCGAAAAAACAAAAAAAAAACAAAAAAAAACTTGCATGATCAAATGCAAGTCAGCTAGTAAAGACTACAGAGATTTCTCCTAAAACTCTATGGAATTTGATATTGTGGAAATCAATAATAGTAGAGCAAATCGCAAGAATGCACAGATAGCTAAGCAAAACTATAGACAGAACCAGATAATTGGATATGTTACATGTAAAGAAAGAGAATGGAATTAGTTATTACAACCTTGCGAACATACTTACAAACTTATTTAAACTGACATCAGACAAAAGAAGCTATGTTGCGAAAAAGTAAAGATGATCAAAATTCACAAGAATTGTATTTTCCTTGAAAAATGTGGCACCACGATATAACAACACAAAACACAACGACAACACGACATCCAGAAATGTTCACAACACCAACATCAGGCTGGTAGAGAACTTGGAGTCTATATTTTAGGAAGGGTTGCTACGAACAGATGATTGCAGCTGTTTATGTGACTGTACAGATCTTGTGGGGTATGTTCTTTCTTCCTTGCATTACAACCGATATGTTCCTCGATATTCTGAACCCTTTCGCGTAGGAAACACGCGAAACTAGCATGTTATGTCTATAATTATGTTCCTGAGTAGTTTAATCCCATTTTACAAGGAAGACCAATGGCGACCAAAAAATGTGGTTCCCAGTATTTACACCATCCTAGGCCGCGAGATGTCATGTTTCAAAATGGCCTCCTCTATGTAGCTCGTTCGCCTACTAAATTTGTGTGTGTTTACCTTTATCGAACGAGTTTTACTGATTTGTTTGATTGATTTGATGAAATAGTTCACCCTGCCTTCAGCAGCCTTCAAATCAAGGTTAGTGCTAAGATTAATATAAGGTTCTTGCTGTCGATTATGCGGAGGGCCGGAGGGCCTAAGTGACTTACGCCCGAGTGTCCCTGTAATTTTGCCTAACGCATGAATTTAAACCTACAGTGTATCTTGTTTTGTTTTCGATGTTCGACTGGAACATTGTCTTATTGCTGGCCTTTCCTCTACCGTTGACATTTTTATCAGTTTACTTGGAGGTTATAAACCTGCATCTATAAATCGGCGTCTGCGAAGCCTGTGAAATAGCTATAAATTTTATTTAAAGTAGGGAACAGATTGAATTTACATGCATTCTGAATGGTGCAGCGCAACTTGAAAATATTTTGGAATTGTGTCAGGTTAAAACAGATTGCCTATCCTCTGTGATCATACCTGTCAGTTTGCCTTTAAACTGTGGGCCTTTCCTGTCACTGTTAAGGTTATATATGTGTGTTGTTTTCATTTTTTTTCTTCCATTTTATTGGTGTTAATGAAGTTTACAATCTCTCCTACTGTTCTAAGCATATACTTACATTTTTAAAAGTATTCTTTTTCTTGTATAGTTCTTTATTCCTAAGAACATTTGAATCTTTTTAAAAATATATCTTTTGACATTTTCCGATTTATGCTTTTTAGTATATTTATTTTTATTAGAGGCGTAGAAGAAAAGATTTTCTCTCTGAATAGTTTACTGCGTGTGGATATTTAGATACTCATTTAAAGCTTGCAAGTTTTAAGCTTTTGTAACTTGTAGCAGTTGTGCTTTACTGTTTTTATGGCCTATTTCTGACTATTCCTTCTCAAAAACATCTCAGCAGAAGGGCTGTGATGAGTAGAGTAGGAGTACAATGACAACAACAGCAACAGCTTCAGCAAAACTGAAAACAAGAGATAAAAGACGCACTGTATTATTGGTCCATCTCTTTGAACCATACTGACAGGAATGGGGGTGGGTCCGAGGCAAGGCCAAACCAGCCAGGTTGGACAGTGCATGGCCTGGCTCGCACAGGAGAACCAGTACAGGCCGCCGCCCAGCTCTAGCCCTAGCCTAGCTAAGCCAGCCCTGCGCACGGCGGGCGCAGGACAGGGAGGGGGCCTGCTATTTAGAGACAGCGGGTCGGGGCTGCGCCGTGCCTGTTGGGCCAGTGCATGCATGGAAACTCTTGAACAAACTGCCATTCAAATGGTAAACTACAAGTCGACGTCAACTCACCACGAGTGATTATTAGCAAACTGAAATATGAAATCAATTTAATAGCAAACCAAAACATTGGTCAAAATGCCATTTGTAGCACACTTTACTCGCGCCTTATTGAGGACAGCTTTATTTTGCGCGTCGGGAAACGTTCAGGTCTCGTATCTTTAGTGACCGTGTGATTGGTCGACTTTATAATTTCTAGTTATGGGAGAACTAGAATGGGAGAACCAAAGACGATGGTCCAAATAGAAACCTTTGGGGGAGCTTGGTCTCTTTTCTCAATTTCGTCCATGCGTGACTCTTTGGCATTCAGTTTGCTGGCAGTAGTAGTTTGGAAGGTAGGCCCTCCCTCCGTCTGCAGAGCAGTGTGGAGTTTTTTGACCGAGTGCCAACTTTGCTCACCCCGCTGGGGCGGGTTAAGCTCGGCTCGGCCCGGTCCGGCTCGGCTCGGCGCTCGGCTCGCAGCTCGCCCACCCACACTAATCACATCAGGTGTTGCTTCGCTCTCGCGGCTCTCTTCGGGGCGTATATTTCAGGCGCGTTTCGTGCGAGATTATCGCGAGCCGATCATCGGCGGGCGGAAGTCGCCATGGTCGGATAGAGCACTCGTCGCCAGGGCTTGAACTCAAAGTCATGACTCAAGTTCACGATTAGTCCAGGGCGTGAGCAAGCACGCCTGGCTATCGGGGACAGACCCCGTCGGTGTCGGCGGCCGGGGGGCGGCGAACCGTCACAGTACTCCCGACTCCCCCGGCGGCGGCGGCGGCGGGGCCGTCGTGTCGCCGTCGGCTCGCGACTTGTTAAAAATTGTTTCCCTATTTTAAGACGCCGGGCGCGCTGGTGGGGGGCGTGGGAGTGACCCAAGGCGCGGCGCGGCCGGCCCGGTGCACCCGCCGAGACACATGATTTCCTTTAGTCATGGCACGGCCAGTCAAAATAACAGACGACATCGCGACGCATCGTGTGGGCCACGTCGCATCTAGTCGCTAGCGTGCACGCTCGCACGCACGCACGCTCACGCTCACACCAACACCAACACCCGCTTCTCGCTCGCAGAGCTCTGTGAGTGAGTGGTAGGGATCGTCGCTACGCTCCGGGCCGAGCGCCTGCGGACCACGGGGTAGGCAGGCCCGCCGGGCAGCTCCGTGCGGCGGGGCTGCCCAGCCCGCCCCCGGCCAGCCGCATGGACACGGAAGCGGTGTACCCTTCAACCTCCTTATCGCTAATCAACATCCTCCAACATCTTACAACCTCTTTCCGATTCCTTCCACCTTCTTCCACCCCCTTCCACCTCCTTTTACCTCCTTCCGCCTTCTTCCTCCTTATACACTACCTTCCACCACCTTCCTGCTCCTCCACAACCTCCTCCACAACCTCCTGCATAATCTCCTCCATAACCTCCCCCATTACCTCCTCCACAACCTCCTCCACAACCCCCTCCACAACCTCCTCCATAACCTCCTCCAACCTCCTTCAACCACCTCAACTGCACCCCGCAAGGAGCAGGAAGCCGGGCCGAGGTCTCTCCCGGCCACTTGGGTGAGGTCCAAGATCCCTGATTCACGGTGGAGATAGTCGAGTCATTGATGCAGCCATTTGCCGGCTCGCCTCCTCGCCCCTGTCATCGGAAGTCCATCGCTGTCATCCCGCCCGGGTGCCATGAGACAAGACCATGTTGTGCAGCACACTGCAGCACTCGTTGTCAACCGTTCTCAACCCAGCGGCATAGCCTTGGTCCATGAGCTGCAAGCAAATCTGAGGATTGCTTCGTATAGTTGGTTATGTCGGAATAGTTTTGTTTAGTACATTGAAAATAAAACATTATCGACGTGTCGAGTTTGTCAATAGTATGAAACTATTTCCCTATTTCCACTCTGCAATTGACTGACGAAGCTTTGTCAACCAGGGTTGAGTGCAAATAAGCTCGTCGTAATCAAGTGGATGACGGCAAAAGCAACCTGGTGGTTCGGAATGCGGTTGATGGAACAATCAATCAGCTCGCGCGTTATTTATTATGGAAGTGTGTGTGGGAAACCCCCTCCCTTGTGCAGCTTTGCTGCTCCCGACGGGATTTGATTAGCTTGTTGTCTCAGACGAGGGGTGGCCGAACGAAAGCACAGCGGCGCCTCTGCCAAAAGCCGTTGTGGGGGTGTGGTGGCGTGGCGTGGCGGAAACCGACTGGTGGTGGCGGGGGGGGGGAGTGGGGGGTGAACATCGGCGGACTATCAATCACGAGCTCCGGAGTGTCAAGCAATTTGGTGTGAAACACAAACTTGCCGTGGCGGAATCTTTTTCGCCCCGATGTTTTATGTCCGTCGACTACTTAGTGCCGTCCGCACCAAACACTTTTATACGCATTCAGAAGTAAAGTGTGTAGCAGGATCGAGCAAGGATTGTTAGTCAGTTGCAAGCTTCACTCGAGGCTCGCAAGGACCCGCATGGAAATAATCCTGAAAATTACGTATTTTATTGAGTTGTCAGAATTAACTCGTTTTAGACTTTGAGCTTTTAGAATTTTCCTCTCAATTACTGTTGAATCAAAGGCAACGCCTTGCATATACGGCAGTTTTACGTAGTTTTGTGAAAACGCGCCATGGCGATAGCACCCGCATATGTGCTGAATTATTGACGAAGTCGTGCATATAATCATTATGAGACATGTGCATCACAACAAGAAATGCGTGCTGCACACCGAGCTGTACACCTTTCGTAGTGGATAACCGGGGATAACCTCTATTGCAAGAACATTTCAGTTAACCACTCAGATAATCTAAAGGAACCTGTATAAGAAAAGTGTGCGCACCCGTCACCGGGCCGGGGGGGGGGGGGGGGGGGGGGGGGGCGCTCGGTTTCACAGGAAATACCTCGTCGCAAACCCTGCTGCCGCGATGTTTGTCCGTTTGTCTCTGTCCATCCTTCGTCTTGTCATCCCCTCTCAAACGGCCACTCCCCCTCGCCGCCAACCGCCCCTCCACCACCGTTCTGGCCTAATAGCCGAGATTCTCCTCGTCTAGTTCTCTCCGGAGGGTGGAGGGAGGGGGGTGACATTTGTGAGCCGGCCGCGTAAACAACATATGGGTCGAGCCCAACAGGCGCTGCTAGGCGCGCTGCTGTGTGTTATTGCGACGGACTTCCCCGCGCCAGTGTTGTCCTCGATTCCATTATCGCATGAACAAAACGAGCTGGAAACATGCAAATGTACCGTGACGCCACTAATTGTGCGAAATTAAAGAGCTGGGGTTGAGCGTCCGGGTTAAAAGAAGAAAGTATCAGGACATAAACCACAAACTTGTTCAGCAGTTAAATATTTGCTAATACTACTGCCAATTACTGCAACCTCATTTCATTTTACCCCCTTTTCTGCGGTGGAAGTATACGCTTATATTTTGTTTTGCAATCTCGAGTTGCGTTTCAGAGGGTTGGTAGGGCGCATCCTGCCCGGCGGGCCGCGACCTCCTCCCGCGCGCTTTATGAGGAAGGGTGTCAAAGCAGTTGTGCCACGTGAGGGACGGGACGCACTCGCATTCTAGAGAGAAGTGCGGGGTGGTGGTACTAGAAGAGCGATGCATTTAGAAAGAGAGAGACACTAGCCGCACCCTTCCTGTGGCGCGTGGATGCAACAAACCACTACCCAGTCTAGGCCGCCTGTCGGCGCAACTTAGTCCGAGAGCCTTGCGACGTGGTCCACGACGCCGCGCACTGCGCTGTACCCGCCCCGCCGTTACCACTGCGATGACACGCATCGCGCGATCAGCTCTTTGGAATGTTATTGATCTTTACGACGCGCCCACCGCGGCTGAAGGCTTCACACGCTTCACGCCTAAGTTCAGCGTTTCGTTGAGGACTGGAATGATCTGCTCGTTCCAAGCAGGGTCGAATGTGGGCCGTTTGGTCATTTAAAGGCGTGTCCCACGTGAGGTCCTGGCTGGAGTCTGGATCAGGGCTATACCGGCCTTGCCGCTGCGTCGGCCAGCCTCTCCGCCGCGCTCTCCCGCCGGCTGCGGGGGTGCGTGACCTGTGTGGACCCTCTGTTGTGGCCCGGCGGGCCCCTCCGGTCCCCTTCTCATCCGCCACTCGCCTCCGCCTCCCCGTCGCCCGCCGCCCGCCGCATCCCTGCCCAGTCGTTGCACAACTCATTAAAAGGATGGAAATAACCCGACTGTGTGTCTCTCTCCGTCCCCCACCTGCCCCTCTCCTCGCCGTCTCTCTCTCGCTCGTCCGCTCACCGCCCCCTCGCACTGGCCCAGTTTTCAGTTTAGGACTAGCGGGCCGGTGTCTTTCCCTCGTGGTGAGTGTGGGGGGCCCGGCCCGGCAGCGGCGCGGGCGGTCTTTGACTCTGCGCGCCTTTAGGTAGGCAGGCCAGCCGCAGCGGGCGGCACAGCGGGACGGCCTACCTTGCTGCCCCCCCCCCCCCCCCCCCCCCCCCCCCCCCCCCCCCCCCCCCCCCCCCCCCCCCCCCCCCCCCCCCCCCCCCCCCGCTCCACTCAAGCCACGCCACCGGTCCGCTTGTCTGCTGCCCGGGCTGGTCCGCCTGTCCCTGTCTGCTGACCACCCCGCCTGTTTCTCGCAAGTCTTGATTTTTTGTGATTCTTTTTTCTTCGGCGGTGGGGTGCCCCGCATCGCCCCCAGCCCCCACTTCCCTTCACGCCGGGCCGCGCAGGACTGATGAAGAGGGCGGGTGAGAGTTGAAAAATATGACACGGAATTCTTCCCTCTTGTTCGAAATTTATCAGGTTGGCCGATGACAGGTTTGGCCTTGACTCGTCTCTAGGGGGAAATGTCGGGGCGCGAGAGGAGGAGAAGGAAGCAGGGGTGTGGAGGGGGTTCGACCCGCCGTGGTGGGGTTGATCGGAACCCCTCAGGGCACTCCAGCAGATCGGACTGGTTGTGCTCCTCCCGGAGGCCGCAGTGTCCGAGGACCAGCCGGGACCATTTTCTTTTCTCGCCTCATTCACTCTGTTCGTTATTTCGGCCGCCGCAAAACACACACCTCTCTCTCTCGCGCGCTGCTGCAAAAGTTATGGGGCGTCTGGCTTGAGACGCTCGCGCCTGCGTGTCGTCGCTTCATATACACTGAAACACTCTTAATGAGAGCGAAACATTGTTCACTGGCGGGACGGGGCAGGGTGCACGGCGGGGGCGAGGGCGGGGGTGGCTGTGTGTGCAGCGGGCCGGCTGGCGGCGTTAGAGCCTAGCTCTGCGCTTGTTTGTGGCGTTTACGCCGATGATTCACCCGCTCATGGCGTCACGGGTGACGTCTTGGCCGAGGTAGGCGCCGCGTGCGGTCGCCCCGCCACGCCCCGCCACGCCCCGCCACGCCCCGCCACGCCCCAAGGCGCAACTCCGGTCTTTATTTTTAACCGTACGAGACGTGTGCGCCCCCAAACAGCTCCGCCGCTAGCGATTCCTAGAAAGCCCTCTCTCGCTAAAGGGTGGGAGATGGGGAGGGTGGCTGCTGCAGTTCGCAGTGATCGCGGCGGATCCGCGCTTCCTTCAAAGATGCTGTGTTTTTCTTCATTTTTGAAGCCGACATACGTCGTGACTGCCCCCGCGCATATGCCCTATCCCCGCAGCATGACCGGCATGGGACATGGGTCGTCGCCTCCTCACCGTTCTGCGAAATATCTTTTTTTCCCTCTTCTCGTATGTCTGAAGTTTGGTGGAGTATGAATGTTTACTGCTCTTCTCCCGAGTCGCCCACTATGAGGCCGGGGCGGTCGGCAGCAGGCGGGTGGGATTCCCGGCGCGAGAAACATAAAAAGAGAAATTGTCTGGTCGCCCCGCTGGTCGCTGAGTGTGTGAGGTGATGAGGCCGTCGACCAGCCACCAGCCTATCAGAAGAAAAAAAAATCATTTCAAGTTGTTTAAATACAATTCTGCTCGTCCAGTTGTCGCGTTACGAGGGAAGAAGAGTTGGAAAAAAACAAATCAACGCTGTTTCTTTTAAATTTTGTCCGTGTTCGTCGCCGAAAAAAAATCTTATTGAAGAAAAAGGGGCGTGTGGGTGGGGGTGCCTTCCGAGGTGGTCGGGTGTCTTAATACCCTCGCTGGACGGGCGCCAAGTGACTGTGTTGTTGCACACTCGTCATTCAAAACACACACACACACTCACACTCGCACTCACACACCAACACACTTACACACTCACACTCACCGGCCCAGCACGCGGTCCCTCGGAAAAGTAAAAATGACACATCTCTTTAGCACGCCTTTCGAGTTTCACAGTGAAGTCCTCCATTCGCCCAGACGAAGCTGAAGCGTAAATCAAAGGGGCAGTGAAGACCTTGTGCCTGTAAATTGTGTCCGTACAGCAGTTGTCTTCCACCCTCCTCGCCCATACCCTTTTGCATCACAATGCATCCCTTTGCCCTTCCATCTTAATGGAATCTCGAATAGAATTTTGTAGAACATAAATTCAAATTGTTATCCAATTATTAATCTCCGCTCTGTACGGTGGGTCTATAGAGACAAATCCTTTGAGTCACTTTAAGTTTTAAAAGGAGGTAGTGTAATTTCTGTATGATCGTCCTCTTATAGAATGAGCTCTTCCTTGAATTTTTGACATGAAGGTTAGAACCATCCTAACCTCTAAAAGGGGACAGAAAATGAATAATCCAAGCCACAAATCTATTTAACCATAGGCATAACTACGTCCAAGCTCGCGATTCTTTAACCGCTAACGCATTTTCGTTTTTCTTTCTTGTTTTTGCGCCTACATTTAAATGTCACCGGGGTAGTTTATAAAGAAAATCTTTCCTGAGGAAAGGGAGCGCGGTCGCTCTTGGCAAGAGCCTATACTGTATAAAGGAAGTGGCGCCCGCAGTTTGTAATTGGCACGCAGAAGAGAAGGGCGCATTTGTGTTGAATTGGGACCAATTTGCCGCCTAATGGAAAATTGCGTTGCGACCTGGCTGGCCGGCCTTCCCCCGTTGTCGCGTTGCCCACATCTCGCACGTCAGACGGCGCCGCCGAGCCCGGGCGCCTCGTCGAAGCTGAACAATCCTCGCGGACAGAGAGCGTCTAACGACCTTGTGTGACATCTTTTGGCTTGGTTCTGCCCGACGGACAGCGGCGTCCGTTAGGCCCGGGCCGCGGGCCTCGCGCACCGCACCCGGCCGTCCAGGGGCGGGCCTGGTGGGCCAAGGCACAGGCGGGTATAGGCGGTGGAGTTCTTCGGCCTCATCCTCATCAGTAAGGGCAAACTCCCGGTGACAAGCTTCACCTCATTGAGCGTAACAAACGCCATGCCCCGCTGGGGTATCAGAGGGGCCCTCCCCTCCCGCCTCCCCTGCAGCTCGCGCTCTTCCCGCTCTTGGCTCTGCGACCTGGGAGAGGGGTGGGGGTGGGGTAGTCAGCCCTTTTCCTATTCTCGCTCTGTCGCGGGGACAGCCCTCGCGGGCTCTTCCTGCCACTGCTGCCCGTGTGCTAGCTCTCCTCGCCGCTCGTCTGGCTCTCCTTCCGCTTTGCCCCGCGGCGCGCCGCGCGCAGTGAGGTAGGCCAGGGTCGTGGCGGCCGCACATGTGTGATGCAACTGGGGGCGCCCGGGCGGGGGCCGCGCGGGGCTGCTGCTGGCGCTGGGCGGGGCGGGACATGTTTACGGCGACTCGGGGGAAATTCTTGGTCCTCACCTGAGCGGCGCTGGGCGCTCTGCCGCGGCGCGACGGTCGCCCCGCCAAGTCCTTCAGGATGTCCCCCAGTATTGTGCTTGGCGCCTCAACGTCGCTCTTTGTTTGCCACGTAAAAGGGCTGTCACTCTGAGGGGGAGGTAGGTAGGGGGGGACGCTGCCGAGTAAAATGATGGCAATATGGTGTTGCTGGGGGTTTATTTCGCGGAGGCCGCACTCCTTTGCGTGTATTGTAATTGCGCGGTTGCATGAAATGTCGCTAAAAATTTTCGCACCCCGGCGTATGACGCGCGGCGCCGGGGTGGCCGGGGCGGCCGGGCCAGACCGCGAGGCACCGCGGCGAGGCTCCGCGGGGAGCCGTATGTCAAAGTGCGTTGCCCCGCGAGAGCACCGCCCCGCGAGGCTTGGCGGTCGGAGGGGAGCCCGCGGTGGAGGGAGGGGGACTGTCGGGCCCCGCCGAGTTGGACTCATTGAGGTACTCTGCGTTGGAACCCCATTAGCACTTAACAACGCCCATGGACACCCGCATTAACAATATCACGGGCCGCGAGGGCGGGCGCGCCTCCTGCCGCCGCGCCGGATGCACCTGCTGCTCGTCGGGGGGAGGAATGGCGTTTGTTTTTCTGGGACGGGGAGGAGGCGGAGGGGCGCGCGGGACGCACAACGAATGGCGAAAGTGTGTAGCAGCCGACGACCCGTTCCTCTTTCGCCGCGCCCCGCCACTCCACGCCCCGCCGCCGCGCCCTGCCCGCCCCTGAGAGGGAGCGCGCCTAGTCTTAATTTGGAGCCGCAGCTGTCCCTTATAGGTTAGCGCTGACAGCCCGGTCCGTCCCGTCGCCGCGCCGCACCGGCGTCCCCGGCCGCTCGGGGAGGCCCGCCAGCGGCCCTGGTAGGTAGGTCCTCTAGGGGCGCGCGCTGCTGCTGGGCGCGCTGGGCGTCGGCATCCTCGGCGTCGGCGCCCACCCGGGCATCGTAAGGGCGGCGGCCGCCGCGTCCACGTCGCCGAGCCTGCCGTTGCAGTTGCACCTGCATCTCAAGGCGCAGTCGGGCTCGTTGTAGACGCACTGGCCCTGCTCGTCGCAGCCCACGCACATGCAGTACGCCACCTGCTTGTCCACCGCCTTGCTGCACACGGAGGAGCACATCCAGCCTGCAACAAGTCGCGGGTGCGATTGCCGTGTTAAGGATGCTGCTGCTTCGGCTTTGGGATTATCATCCCCAAAGTTCTCCCGTCGTTACAAAAAGTGACAGACAACTTCAGCCTTCTGTTAGTTGTTTCAGAGCAGACACCACGGTGTTGCGGGTTTGCCTTCGGTCTCCGCCCGTAACTAGTTTCTGCTCTGCAACACCCGGTTCAAAGCTCTCGTAGCGCCTGACGGGTAGGCAACATCCCGGCTGCTGTGCGTGCGTGTGCTGCGGGGTGGCCTACCCCGAGTCTCGCAGGCGCCATGCTCCCGTCAATTGCCCGACGAGTCTGAGAATAAAAACGAATGTACTTACCGTCTGTCTCCCTTGCTCCTCTGCGCTCTCGCGACGCAATCTGCGGGGGCTCCCGGCGCGCGGTCACTCCTTACCCCTGTCCATGTCCATCTGCGCCAGGTAGGTGGAGCCCGGGGTGGCGTTGTCAGCGCGGGGCAGGTCGCTGGTGACGCCGGCCCGACGGCTGACTCCGGCCGGCGGTGGCGTGGCGAGCACCAGCACCAGCCCGAAGGCCGCCCCGGAGACCAGCCAGGCCGAGAGACTTGCGGCGGGCCCGGGCATGGTGGTCGCACTGCGGCTCTGGCCGGACCTTTGTGGCGCTATCGGCCCGTCACGCCCCACCCCGCCCCGCCCCGCC
>NW_026267150.1:2775550-2780735 GCF_000697945.3 Frankliniella occidentalis
ACCCCCCGCACCGCCCCGTTCCCATGCACCGCCCCTACACTGCCTCATCGTGCTCCTATCGGAACCCCGGCCATCAGTGTGGTGTGGAATGCCCCGAGGCTCGACCAGCCAGCGCCGCGCGGGCTCGCTGTGTGTAGCAAGCAATGCTTTCGTGTAAACAATCGCCAAAACCGGAACGATCCAACACTACACACACACACGCGCGCGCGCACACACTCGTGAAAACACAGTTAAACGCGTTGCAGTGAGCCTAGCAGCAGGAACGCCCGGGCGTCCCTTGGGGGCGTTCTCCTAGCAAATACCACCACCACCCCCTCCACCCACCGGCAGGTGCTCCCGGCGGCGGCAGTTCCGAGAGCTCGCCGTGCGCCATCATGGGGGAGGAAAAGTGTTGCCGCCGGGCTGCGGAGCAGGGCGCCGGCTTTGTGTGTTTGAAGGTATATTGTCTGTTCGATCTTTGTTTTTCGTGACGCAAGTCCTCGTAACGATCTGTTTCTTTTGCTACAGGCGGCGCGTGCATGGCGACCTCCGAACGACACCGACCGCCGCAATGAGTGAGGTGAGTGGTGGAGGGTGTAGTTTGCTTCGACGACAGAAAACGAGAACAACAAGAAAATGAAGCCAAAAACAAAACAAAGGCTTGAGGGAAAAATATTTTAACCGCGAATTTTTGATGCACCGTGTGTTACTGAAATCAACAAAAACAAAAAGAAGAAAAGGGAAGAGAGAAAAGCCTATTCTTTTTAATTTTTGAAACGAATGAAAAGAATGAAAAATGGGTGTGGTGGCTGTATCGTTGCCGCTCGGCCGGGCGATCTGACCTGACATAACAGCGTGCCGGCGCCGGCGCCGCCGCGCCTCCCTCCTAGACTCCTAGACAAACAGCTTCGAAATAACGCGAGCTCAGGAGGACATTCCCTCCCGGTGGCGGCGGCGGCACGCTGCACCGGGTCAGCGCGTCCCAAGGAGGCGCGGCGACCAACAGCACGCGCGCCACACCGCGGGGGGCGGGGGCGGGCGGGGGCGGCCCAGCCGCACAGCGACGCCGCCGCCACCGGGCGGTAGGTAGCTGCAGTGCAGTGTACAGAGAGCGGGCACAGTGGAGCTATAGTGTGCCCGCCTGGTGGTGCAGTTGTGCCCGCGCATGCGTGTTGGCCCCCCAGGTGATGAGGGCGGCTCAGCGCACACACGGGGGAGGGGCGCCGCCGCCGCCGCCGGCCGCTGACGGCTCGACGTCGTGGCCCTCCCCCCTGACACTCGCTCTCTGCAGTTCGGCGGGCTGTTTGTTTACTCGCCGTCAGAGAGAGGGAGTTGTGAGCGATTGGAGAGAGGGGATGAGAGGGGGTCTAAGCTGGCGAATTAACACTCTGATGGCCCCGCCCCGCCGCCGCGGAGGTGCGACGCGACTGGCTGCCGGTGAGCCGAGCTTTGCGCCACCCTCACACGCGCTCCCTATAGCTTCGCAGAAGTGTCAGTCTAGCTGGAACTAGGTTAGTCGGGACGGAGGACGGGGGGGGGTGCAGCCCCTGCCGCACCCTGCCGCCTCATGCCGGCTGGTGACGCTGGGCTCGCGGGCCGGCGAGCTGTGCGGTGGGGTGACCCGCCTGCTCAGTCTTATTCCCCCCAGAAATCATGGCGACGTTAATGCGCCTGTGCCCCCCGCCCCGCCCCGCCCCGGACGAGATGTTGCTCTGGTGCGGGCCAAGATGAACAGCATTGACTGAGGACGGACGGAGGACTGGCGAGGCGCGGTTACTCTACGCGCGCGCCGCACTTCGCTCTAGTACGCGGGGTACTCGACGCGCCCCGCCAGCGCCGGCCGCGGGTGGGGCTGGTGGCTGCGGGGAGGCTGGCACTTTGGAAGGAGGCAAACAAAAGTATGACGACGCCTCATTTTGAACTTATTTCAAACAACACCTTGAACCACACCCACCCTACTTTTCCTTATTAAATGTAGTGATGACTTTTTAGCAGTTTGTACTCAACAAAAGAGCTTATAGCATGAGTCAGAAGCTGTTAGAAGTGCACCTCGAAGTACACTACTTTCTAGTCCGCGGTCTAGTCTACGTAAGAAGTAACAATAAACGATTGTACCCTAAGTGTTTTGAGTATGGTGGTGGGGCCCAAGTCCAAGTGGCTGGTCTCGGGCGAGCCCCCTGCACCTGCTGCAGGCGGGCGGGCTCGACAGGGCGGCCCCCGTGGGACCTGGCGCGGCGGGGGCGGAGCCCGAGGCGGAGCCCCATCCCATCCCCAGCGCAGCGGGGCTCGGCGACGTGAGACGGCGCGTTGGCGCGGCACGGCGTGGCTGTGGCTGCTGGGGGCGTCGCCGCCGACGTGACGTGGTGGCCGCGGTTGCCGGGCCCGGGTCTTGACTTCGCGACCGAGTCAATGTGCGCCGCGCCGCCGCGCCCTCTCCCCTCCATGATGGAAGCCTGCTTTACACTAACACCCACGTCAGTGTGCTGAAAAAAATATATAAATGAGCCCTCAAGCTAATACACATGGTTTTTCATAAATTTTTGAATTTTGGGTCGACTCTCGACTCATTTCAATCTCCTCGACGATGAGCACCTTGATGCGTCATCCTGTGTGCTGTTGTTGCAGGATGTTAAAAATGTAATTTTAACTATAGTTAATTTAATTTAGTTAAATTTTAACTATAGTTCAGAGAAAGATGCGCAGCAGTAGATATATTTTCTTAAATCGATTCGCGCTTTAATGTATGACGTGTATGTCAAAGTTTACTCTCAACTAAATGAGTTCCAGTACGCACGCACCGTGAGTCCCGGACGCGGTGCGGCCTCCCGTGTGGGCGCCGCGCCCGCGGAGCTACGGGAGCCGCGTGCGCTGCCGAGCCGCGCCGAGCCCAGAGTGCAGTGGACGTAGGGCGGCAGGGCTGGGCGCGGGGCGTGGTGTGGCGTGGCGTGGTGAAGCGCGGCGGGGCGTGGCGTGGCGGGGCGCGGCGGGGCTCAGAGTGGCGAGGCGCGGTGCGCCGGGGGTTGGAGGGCTCACGGGCCGGTGCGGGGCGCCAAGCCAACAGTTGGGACCAAACCGCTCGCGCCGTCTGCTCGGTCGTGCTCTCGCCGCCGTGAGTGAGCCGTGGCCGCTGCCGTGACTGTCACGCACACCGCGAGTCGCCGCGCGCGCGCGCGTGTCACGCTGCACCCGTCACGTCGTCCCGGTGCGTCGCGCGCGTGACGAGGGCGTGACGAGGGCCCCGTTCCATGCCCGCCAGGCACCCTGACGGCCCGATGGGCTGAGGGAGGAGGGTGGCCCCGCCCCGGAGCGCCGCCATGTAGTGCGTGCTGCCGCGCGGGCCGGCCGGCCGGGCCTGTGGCGCCTGTGGTGGAGAGCGAGTGCGAGAGCGAGTGCGGAGCGCGCGCGGTGCGGCCGGCGAGCCGACCTGGCGCAGCTCGCGCGGCACGCGGCGGCGCGGCGTGAGGCGAAGGGTTCGCACGTGAGGCAGGCCACCCGCCTGTCAGGATGCCCGTAAGCTCCCTGCAAGCCGACGATTCACCGCCACCTAAGCGCTGCAAACTGTGCCAAGGTGCGTAACGCGGGTTGTCGTGGTCACCACGTGACCTAACCTTTCGAAAGAGAAAACTAAAAATGTCTGTGGTTTATTTTGTAAGCCATTTTTTGGAGCCAGCTAATTGGCTGCTGCTGTTGGGGTCAGTAGATGCCGTAAGCTTCCATACGTGAGTTGGGGTCAGTTCCAAAAGATAACTGTATTCCGTCTGTGATGAGCTGTAAACTGACATTGAATTCTGCATAGGCATGCCGGTGTTACTTTTTGTATTGACCACAAGGTGGCTGTCGGAAACCTAAATGCACTTTGGTTTATGATATCAGACCAGAACGCGTGTGCAATGCGAGTAACCTATAGTCATCTGCTATATATGCATTCAATAACAAAAACAAAAAAAAAACACCCTCGGTGCCTTTAAATGAGTTTCTCTGTTCCGTACGTCATGAATATCTGACAATTAAAGTGTGTGACTAGTCAACCACGTACTTCTAAACGGTTGTTTTAGAATATCGTTCGAACGTGACGTACCTTTAACTCGTGCATGGCATGCATAGCTAGCTATGTCACATACAGATTCTGACACAGTTCTAAGCAATGTGACACGAGTCACAGGCGTGTGATGTCACAGCGTTTGAATGTGACGTCACAGTGTTTGAGTGCCTGAATATTAAGTGTGCTCTCAGCTCAGCTGTTTCTTTGTGAACACCCCCTGTATTTCAGAAAGTAAACCATGTATTTGCAGTCCAGAAATGAATACTGACAAACATATCTCTATCCCAACACAAATGTGTCAGACTACTTAAGCTAAGTATTGTTCGTGTACAAAACTTGCTCAGCTTCGTAGCTGCACTTCTTATGAACATAAAGCGGCCCAACGTTAAATAGTTCAAGTTTCCTATCTTTCTCCGACTGGGTAGTGAGATTCCCTAGGAAAGTCCATTGCGTGACAAAATTTCAAATAATAAAGTCTACTGACAGCGGCTGACAGCCATGTCTGACAATCGAACTGTTAAACTTGTTAGCCGAGCTTTTACAATTTACTTCTGCTCTTTTCGTTTTACAGTTGAAACTTTATTATTGGTATGATGTCTAGAGTCTTGGTATCTTGATGATTCACAAACCGCTTCCATTTCTCACCTAATCTTTGAGGTCATCCAGAAAGTACGTCCGTCATTCGCCGTGACGAACCTGCCAAGTTGAGCCTGTGAGTGTTCTCATAGCGCCTGATAGGTAGGCAACATTTTGCCTTGAGTGCATGCGTGTACTGCGGGATGGCCGACCCTGAGTCTCGCAGGCGCTAAACTCACGCTATTTGCCTAAATTAATGCGAGAAAGAGCGGACGTACTTTCGTGCATGGCAGGAGCAAAGCCTTTATTTGCAGCGGACCACTAATCCCCACTCCGATAGCTCAATGCTAGTCTATTTGTACCGGATGTATCAGCCGACACATGTTGCAGGTTTGCATTACCCTCTTTTGCTGCAGGGGGCGATGGCACCCTGCGAGTATAGACAAGCCTGCCACACACTTGTTTTGCTCTGATCCACCCGGTACGTGGTAGTACGTCCTCGCCGTGTCACTGGTCAGTCCCCCTACGAGCTACGCAGACTCGACGGGCGCACCGCACGGGATGGTCCTGCCCCCCCCCCTCTGCCCC
>NW_026267150.1:2781712-2789340 GCF_000697945.3 Frankliniella occidentalis
GGGGGCGGGGTGGCGGGCCGCGGGGGGTGTACCCGTTGACGTAGAAAAGAAAACATGGCCGCGCGGTCAGGGAGTTGAACCCGGGGCCCTTCCGCCGGATGCGCTGCTGTGGCGCGTCCTCGCGGTTCGGCAACAGATGGCGCTGTCTGTGGTCCGCGGTCCCGGTCCGGCCCGCCGCCGGCTGCAAGGCTGAGCGCGGGGCGGGGGCGGGCGGGGGGCAGGTCTGCCCTCGGTCAGCCCCAAATGTAACATAATAAGTGCAGCAGCAGCGGTGGCGGCAATGCGCTGCTGGCACGACACACACACGGTGCTGTAAGGAAGGAAGAGGGCTAAGGGACCTACACTACAGCAAGAGTCCTGCAGCAGGGATCTATAGCAATGCACCTGTGGCATGGACCTGCAGTAAGGGATCTACAGTGAGAAAACTCGCGAGGGACCGCAAGGGACCTACAGCAAGAGAGCTGCGGCGAGAGCCCTGCAGCAAGGGACCTGCGGCAAGAGACCCGCAGCAATAAGGGATATGCGGCAATGGATCTGAAGCACTATAGGCACCTGCAGTAAGGGACCTGCAGCAAGGGACGATCCAACCTGCCCTGCCGCTGACGCAACGCCAGCTTCCAAGCAGCGCTGTCGCCTCTGCCGCCGCCGCCGCTCGCGCGACCTACCTGGCATGGACACACGGGCGCTTCCTCCCCCGCCCCTCCCTCCCTCCCTGTCGCTCATGCCTGCCCCGCTTGCTCATGCCCCCCGGGACAGGCGTGACTGATCACGGGCCGGGCGACACGCGTGTCCGACGCGCCCCGTGTCTCTCCTCTCGCTCTCCCACGACCCTCCCGCACGGCCCCGGGCCTCGAGACAAGACGCACCGCGTGAGGAGAGGGAAAGTTTTTATTAGGGACATTGCATTGCGCGTGTGTGCAGCAAGGGTTAAAACGACCGAGGACCGAGTCAAGTTAGCTCGGCAATCAAAGCCACGATCGAACGGAGCATCAAGTTCACAAACAAACCTCACTGTATCTGAATTTTGTTGTTGTTTAGGTGTACGTTGTGGACTGGGTGACTATGTAAAAAGCATCCCTTACTTAGGGACCGTCCAGAAAGTAACGTCCGTTTGTCACAGATTCATTCGGCAATGTACGGGAGTTTTGCGCCTGCGAAACTCGGGGTACGCCACCCCGCAGTACACGCATGCACTGCTGGAAAGATGTTGCCTACCTATCAGGCGTTCTGAGAGCTTGCAAAGCTGAACTCGGCCGACTCGGGACGGCGAAAGACGGACGTACTTTCTGTATGATCATTTACATATCCCCCCAATTTTTTAAAAACAAAGATCGAAAATTAATTGGGTGCAAATACACACCGCCAAACATTCCGATTGCTTTTGGAGTGGGCAGCGTGATAGTGGAGTCGGCATGCGCTTGCCGCTGACAGCGTCCGTTTGAGAGTCGCGGACATGGAGCTGGCCGTCGGCCGGCCAGGGAGGGGAATGGGAGGAGGAGGGGAGGGGGGCGTGGTATGCGTCTGCCGTATGCCTGTCATCTGCTCGGCCCTTGCCTCTCTGGGCCCCCCTGGGGGTTACACCTCCCCTCTCGGGGGGCGTCAGTAAATCAGCTGTCGTGTTTTCACGTAACGTCCGCGCGACCGCTCGCGCAATACTCTGCTAAAAAAGAGAGAGAGACGCGCGCACTTTGAATGTCGCGTGGGGCTCATTTTGCCGCCGGGAAACGACCAACGACAGGAGAATGGTTGGCAAACCTTGATAATCGTGTTTAGGTTGATCAGCCGCGGGGTGGAAAGAGGTGGGGAGGACTTTTTTTTTGTTTCATAGTCTTTGTGTAAATGGGGCTGCGACAGGACTAGCTCGTTGCCGCGTGGAAGTAGTGTCGTCTTCGGCGGTAAATTATGGCCGACCTTGTTATCCTTTGATTGTAAGGCATCTTAACTTAACTCGACTTACTTGACTTGAAAGTGTCCGTACGTACGCACGACGGCGACAGGTCGCGGGCCAACCTGTGCACGGCCCACTGCAGAGGCCTGACCCAGAATCGTATAGCCATAATGCCCCGGCCAGAAATAAACCGCCCCGGCGCCTTTAGCCGCGTAGACACACTTCGGCTCGGCGAGGGGGCCGTGAAAAAAGTGTCCCGCGGCGGTCGGAAATATATTAGGAAGATGAATGAGATGAAGAGAGAGGGAGAGAGGGAGGGAGAGAGAGAGAGAGAGAGCCTCGGCCAGTGACATGGCGTGCGGGGCAATATCGGAAGAGGGCATTTCGCTGTTTCACCCCACAGTTTATGTCGCCAGACGACTGACGGACAGACAGGCCAGGAGATTCTCGCGCGTTTCCGACGACCCAAACGTTAAAAGATGACAAATTATCCTCGGGAAGTTTAGAGTTGCTTTGGACAGAGTTTTGTGGCGTGTCTGCGACACTTTCGAAAATCTTTTCTGGCACGATGTAAGCGAGCCTTTTAGAATGGCCACAGGAATCGGCGGCGTGTAATTTTTTTCTCTCGCTCGCTCGGCTCTTCCGCTCGGCCGCCTGCCTACGGCGCCTATACGGCCGCCTGGCGCGGGAGGACGCATCCTTTGCAACAAATGGATCCCTTGGGCCTCGCCGCGAGACCTGTCCGCCGCCGCCGCCGCCGTGCCGTCCTGGGTATAAAAATAAGTACTCTGCGCAGAGACGTCCTGGAAATCATCCTCCTCTGAGTGGAAGTCGATAGAAGGAGAGCGAGAGGGAGAGAGCGAGGAGGGACAAACTTTGCCTATTTCCGTGTGACTCGCCCGCGACACGAGTTTTACGGCCTCCCTTACTAAAAGGTGTCTGGTCGTGTCGCCGTCGTGGCTTCTGGCCAAAGACGTCGCAAATTTTAACCTCTAATCTCTTTGGCCTCGACGGGGAAACTTTTTCCGCACCCCCGTTTTTACTTTATTTCAGTTTGGCCGTTTGGCAGGTACCCAGACCACGCATCCTTTGTCCTTCCTCCTTTTTTTTTGTTGCTTCATTTTATTATTCTGCTCCTGGGGGACAAATTGGACTCGGGGTCGATTTAATGCACTTCGTGCGTCTCCTCATTGTATTCGCAAAAAGGTTTCTCTGCCTGACGGAGGGGAGGTGCCGTGCAGGGCGTGAGGAATGGGAATGGAGTGCGGGGGAGGGGAGGGGGCGTCTGGCCGGGGAGAGACGTACACCTCGCTGTGCGTACTTGTAGCGGCCAGCCAAGGCAAGGTTACCCAGTGGAGGGGAAGAGGAGAGAGCCTTCCCTCGGAGCTCCACGGCAGGTCCGGGCCGGAGGAGTTTTATAGAACTTCTAAAGAAGTATATCAAAATTAATGTTTACTCGGTTTGCTCCATGCACACCTTTCGCAATGGACATGTGGGTTTCATTTAATTACTCAACGTAATCCGTGGCCCGTGGGGCATGGCGCGTCGTTTAAAGTCGATGAAAATAAAAACACACACTCCTGCTGCGCTGAGGAGATGGCGCTCGAAGGCCGCAGCGGCGGCGCCCGTGGGCGGAGGGGATGGGCGAGTGAGACATTAGGGGATCATTCTCGGTGATCCATCCTGGTCTCGCGCCGGGCTCAGCTGCGTTACCTCCTCCCAGCAGCGTGTCTTTTTCAAAGGATGCGAGGCTTAGAGGGCGGCGGGGGTGGGTCTGCGGCGCGTGGTCAGAAGTGATTATGGAACGAGATGCCTCTCTCTCTATCTCTCTCTCCCTCCCTCTCTTCTATCCCAACCCCCGTCGCGCGCTGTCGTCCCCTTTCGGCTGTTCGGCTGCCTTGGCGCGCCCCGACGGACGGGGACGCTGCTCGCCCGCTCGGCTCGCGCGGACGAATCGGAACCATACGCGCGCGACGTACACGCGCGTGCCCTTTGGGCGCGGCCGGCCCGGCCCCGCCCCGCCCCGCCACGCCACGGCGTCCCAGTAATGCAATGGTCTGTGTTGGCCCCGTTCCGTCCCTAACGAGGCCGTGCTGCTGCCGTGCTGCTGCCGTGCTGCTGCCGTGCAGCGCCCCCCGGCCGAGGCCCCGGCCCTTCACAATGAGCACCCAGACCCCCCGCCACAGGGCTGCTGCCAGAGACCACCACCACCGGTAGAGAGAACGCCCTAACCACGCACAGACGCGGGCGGCATGGACCATAGAGAGAACTTGTCCTAGATCTGCTGTAAAAAATAACTCCAAGATTTTGAGTTGATTTTCTGAAAGTAGTCACACGATACTTATCCTATCCAACGTGGATTTTAGCGGCATTGAAAATTGTTTGAGTGGGTAGAATGGTTCTCTTTACATGGCTGAACTGTTGGTTTTAATCGGCCGTCGACGTGCTCCTGTGCATGCACATGATGTTATTCCTTCGGGGCGTCGAGAGGGTGATCGGGTCCAGCCCGCGGCGGCTGCTGTGCACGACTCTGCACGGCTCGGCATACGGCACCACCTGCTCGGACCTCCATCATGTCACTCGTTGGATTAGCTTCAAGTCGTTGGTGGGTGTTGTTGCCACGCTGTCTTTGCCTAGTGCTGCTGCAGCGGCGCGCTGCGGGGGGCGGGGGCCTAGCTTAACAAGTGTGTATCGCCATGTAATAAATGGTTGACAGGAGGTAATGGTTAGCCCCGCTCAAGGCCAAGAGCGCCCCCCTCCTCTCCCGGTGGACAGGCCTGCCCTGGCCTGCCCTGGCCTGCCCTGCCCTCGCCTCCCGGCCTGCCCCGGGGTTGGCCAGCCTCTGGCCGCACGGTGAGGCGTGGCGCACGGCGCGGCGGCGGCGGTTGGCAGTTAGGATTTGACGGGTCGTGCTTGTGCTTAACTCACTTTCGCTACCCGCGCTGCTGCTGCTGCTCGCTCGGGCGGGCAAGGGGGAGAGGTGAAGGAGGCGGCATCGTTGCCAAAATTTTGCGCACGTCCCCTGAATTTAGCCAAATCACTCTCGCTTTTATCCGCTGCGTTGGGTCTCACGCGTCACCCACCCTCACAGTTCACCACCCCCGCCCCGCCTCGCGCACCGGGCACCGTGACAAGGGCAAGAGCAAGAGGGTGATGATAATAATGGTGATGAATGGATGATAGCGGTGGGCACGGAAAAGCACCGCGATGAGAAGGAAGCTTGGGAGGAAGAAGAGCACTGTTAAAACCTTACGAAGGATTTCACATTTGGTTCGTAAGGTTGTAACTGTGAGGTTCCTCGACGAGGAAGCAGGAGGGGAGGGACCGTCGTTGGCGTGGGAAATGCAGCAGGAGGAAAATAACTACATGGACGCGAGCAGGTCCGGGATGGCGCCAACGACGCCGCCGGCCAGCGAG
Organism: Frankliniella occidentalis; assembly: GCF_000697945.3. Lineage (NCBI taxonomy): Eukaryota > Metazoa > Arthropoda > Insecta > Thysanoptera > Thripidae > Frankliniella > Frankliniella occidentalis. Next base: position 2,787,018 of record NW_026267150.1, read on the forward strand.
AACAATGACGGCATCAGCAAGGAGACGGCTGAACTGGCAAGAACTTACGCGGCGCGCGCCCTGGCGGCGGCGGCGCCCCTGTGGGGCCTAACTCCACCGAGCCGCCCTCAAATTAGCGCGGCGATATGTCACGGTTATGCTCCCTTCCCTGCCCCGGACAGCCGCCCGATTGTCTCGCTGTGCGGGAGGGACCACCCCACCCCGCGAGCAGCAGGAGAGGCAGTCCATTTGTCCCCCTCCCTTTTTCCTCCCCTTCTCACCCTCCCCCGCTCACATGACCATTGTCACTATACCCCCTGGCGGTGGGCGGGCGCCAGTGCAGGTGCTACACCAACCAAGACGTTTAGTTGGGCCAACCAAATTGCGCACGCAAGGTTTCTTTTTTTGCCCAGCTGTGTCCTCTTCCGCGTGTTGGCGGCGAGCCCCGAGTGCGGCAAATTCATATCGCGAGAAGACAAAACAAAATATTAGCATAAATCTGACTGCGCTCTGCCGGCTCTGCTCTGCCCCGCGGGCGCGGGCTGGCCTAAAGGTGCGGCTCTTGGGTGGCAGGTGGACAAGTGGCGGCGCAGGTGGTGGACGCCGCGGGGGGAAGACCGACGGGGACCCCCGCGCTCCCGCTCCGCCCGGGTTAGTGCCAACCCCGTTTTGTCAGCCAGCCTGACGGGTATGGCCCGGCTAGTCTAGCCGCGCGCTGTGTTCCCGCGTGAGAGATGGCTGCTCGTGCGTGCAAGTGCGAGTGACACGGGGTGTGTGTGCTTGTGGTCGACAGGCGTCACTCGCACAGCAAGCAGCAGACTGCGGCCTCGAGCCCGGCGCCCCGGCAGCACTAGTCTGTCCAGCCCCGACCGGCTGGTGGGAATCCTCTGGGGTATAAACACGGCGCGAAACTGGGCCGAACCAAATAGAAATGAGTAGAGTTCCCAAGTGAGCGGCGGGTATTCTTGGACGAGTCCGAAACAATCAGCATTGCTGGTGCAAAAGTCGGAACCAAGTGTCCGGGATGTGGCATCCTGGTTCGGCGTCCCAGGCTGGCCCGGGCCCAGCTGCTCGCCGGCCCGGCCCGGCGGGGCCCTTCTGGTCTCGGAAAGGCAAGCGAGGCGAGGGGCGGGTCCAGGACCGGGTGCCGGGGCGCTGTTTAGAGAAGGGCCACATGGCTGCCCCCCGTGTCTGCTAAACTCTGCTGAAAACCTCAAGGCTGCCTCGTTGTAAACAGCGAGCCATGTCCGCCCGGGCACACGCCGCCCCCGCGCTCTGCCGCGCCCCCCGCGGCCGGCCGACAGTCCTACTGGGACAAAGGGTTTCCCCCGACTCGAGGTTCTCTTCCGTTGCCCTGCGCCTCTTTGCACACGCAAAAAAAAAAGAATCATTGTACCAACGACATGAGTTGCTCCTCCAACAACATTTTGTTCTTGGAATGGCTTCAGAAACATAGGATGCTATTCCAACGACTATGGTTGGTGGCTCAACGACATGGTCGGTGGCACAACTACCGGCTGTCATAGGGTTAGCAACATCGTGTCTTTGGACCAACAACCCGGCCACAAGAACACCACGGTCGTTGGAACAATGATTCTTTTTTTTTTCGGTGCACCCTCCTACACGTATACTGACGTTTTCTTCCAAAAAATGTCTAGGATCTAATCTTCCCCGAAGCCCGGCCGTCTGTGCCCGACTGAGTACTCACTCGATTACCTCTGCCGTGGTATGGTTCTCTTCGCGGCCGGGCGTTAGCATCTCTTACGCCTCTCGATCCCCTGATCCAGCCAGATCTGATCCGGCCCAGGCGGGGGGCAGAGGCGCCCCGGCCGGCCCGGCGGCGCGGCGCGTTACGTGACAAGAGTACGCACGCGCGCAGCCCTGGCCGCACACAGTAGTCGCTACTGCCGGCCTCGTAACCCAGTGCCACGCCGTGTGGTAGGTCCTCTTCGCCATATTTTTCTGCTTAAAAAAAAAAGTTATCGTGAAGCCGTGCGGTGCGTGAGTCTTCTCTACGAATGACTGCTGCTGGCGGAGACGCGACGGCGCCTTATTCTCGTGCCTTCTCGCTAACAAGTTTGACAAACGACAGACAAGAATACAACGTAGTATAGTTTTTGCCGTGACGTATTGGACCTTAAAGATGTTGAAGCAATAACGTGTAGAGCACCTCTCTCGCGCTGGCTCGCCCACTTCGGTAATGCACTCTGTTACGCGTTGCGGGGATAAAGGGAGATTGTCTTGCGACGCGAAGGCTCTGCCCGGTGTATACAATTTGGGCAACGGCGAGTCGGATGTTGCAATTTGATGGTCCTGGTGGTGGTAGCCCCGGCGCCCCCCCCCC